>NW_024080650.1:3751019-4184179 GCF_003009895.1 Hyaena hyaena | reverse complement strand
CTTGTGGGGATGAGCACTGAGTGTTATGTGGAAACTAATTTGACAATAAACTATTTGTAAAAAAAAAAAAAAAAAAAAAGTATGTCCCTGGAAGACTGACAATGTTTTGAGAGCTTCAGAGCAATCACATTCAAGGTAGAACCAATGGGTTTTCACCCAGAGATCTCTGAGGGAATGAATTTTCTTGTGTTTTCCTGAATACAATTTGATTAGGTAAGGACAGAGAATCTGACTCATGAAAGGATGTAAATCTCAATGAATTTCCAATGGACAAACTTGTTTGTCCACAGTTCATTTCCCCCCAAATCCATTTCACTGTGAATAGACCAAATTACCTTGGAAATGCCTTCGTCAGGCTTCAGTTGGTTCTGTAGCTACCTATCATTTTCTCTTCCAGTTCCCATTCCCACAGGAATGACTAAAACATAAACATGATATAATTGGTACAGTATTAATATTATAGATATATAATAATTATATTTATACCAATATAATGGTATTGATAAAATTATTTTCTCTAAGCAGGCTCTTCTGAAAAAATTCAGATAAATTTTAAATTATATCTATAGCTCAGTTGGTGACATTCTATCTAAGCATTGTTTCTGTTTGGCTCAGGTCATGAGATCATAGTTCATGAGATCGAGCCCTGCATCCGTGCTGATGGCATGCGGTCAGCTTGGGATTCTGTCTCCCTCTCCCTCTGTTCCTCCCTTGCTCTTTCTCGAAATAAATAAATAAACATTTAAAAAAGAATAAGAAATGTCATTAGCTATTAAAACTGCAATAGTGGTAATTAATTTTTTTATTCAGAAAACCTATTCATTATTGCTTCTATAGTTTACCTTAGGCTAGCAATTTAAAAATTTAATCTTTTTTTTTTCTCTTGGGTAAGGACTTTGATGCTACAAACCCACTTTCTTTTTTGGTCTATAGTTCTGTCTTGACTTTTAGCATTTACAGTGAGCCATTTTTAAGGTGCTGTATGGGCAAAACCTCACCTATGAAAATGTTTGGCATGTGCCTTTTCATCAAACACACAGCCCAAATCTTTTATTTGGTCACCTTTTTATTGTCCCCTAATTCTGAAATGTTATTTCCACAAAAATTAACATATTTTATAGAATGCCCGATGTTAAATATAGCATTGTTTTGTCAAATTTGTCAATCAAATGGCTTTTTTCAAAAGATCTTTTAATTCTCTACAAGCCAGATGAATAATGAGATAAAATCAGGGAAGGCTGACAAGTCATTTGAAAGAAAAAAAAGTAAATAAAAAGGCAAATACATGGTGGCTCTTAGTAGCTCACTTATACAAAAGGAAGGCTCCTGTTCATTCCTGGAACTAAAAACATTTTATGGACTTGGTTTTGCTGTGACCTCTCCCTAATCTTTTCTTCTTTTTTTTTTAATTTATTTTTGAGAGAGAGATAGAGACAGTGTAAGCAGGGGAGGGTCAGAGAGAGAGGGAGACACAGAATCCGAAGCAGGCTCCAGGCTCTGAGCTAGCTGTCAGCACAGAGCCCGACATGGGGCTTGAACCCATGAGCCTTGAGATCATGACCTGAGCTGAAGTGGGATGCTTAACCGATTGAGACACCCCGGCGCCCCAACCTCTCCCTAGTCTTAAGCAGGCATAGGAGTAAGTTCCCAAACTCCACTGCTCTTCAAGTTTACATGGGGCCACTTTTTGACTAGTCTTCATTCCCATAAAAGATTGTCCCAATATGTATATTTTATAAATATAGTCATTAAAGTTGTAAGACTTTCTAACTTAGACCAGGTGCCTATAAACTTTAACAGGACATAAACACACAAAAAAGTCATCTTAGCATTTTGATGTAAGTGGCCATCAAACCAAAAAGAAAATGCTTTTCTTGTTAAACCTACTTCTCCACATGGATGACCTACTATTTTGGATATATTGTGATGCATATATTGGAGGAGAGGGCTCCATATATCTTCATGTTTAGCATCTCTACTATGGATGAATTTGAGGGAAGATAACCAGACACATAAGGACAGCATATTGCAATATAATGTAACTTCTGATATCCTAAACAATTTCTTCAATGATGTGTCCTTAAGGTGTCTTATCCACCTATTAATATTATTATTATTATTATTATTATTATCATTACACAACACTTCATGTCTTTGTTCTCAGCTTCTCCTTGGGAATTCACACATGTATTCCCATAGTAGCTGTGTATTGTATGATGTGACAAAGTGTAATAACTTGTCACTGGAACATGAAGAGAACATTTGCGTGGCAGCTGACTTAAAGCCCATGTGTTTTATTTTCTTTTAGAGGTTATAGTCTAGTCACCATAAAATGATTAGCAGAAGTTGGACACCTGCTTTGAAAATATATTCCTGGACTTTCCACAGGAAGAATAAGACCATGGAAAGCCCCTAAGCATGAATAAGCTTGGTGAGTACTGAATTCTGCATTAGTGTTTGAAAGGCTGGTTGTGTCTAACAGTATGCTTCATAGTTAAAGGCATGCTGTCAGATGTATTAGTCTCAATACCAAAGAAGTAGATAAGCTCACTCTGTTATATGTATTTCTCAAATTATATCCCTATGAACTGTCCTTCTGTAATTGGGAGTGACTGCTGCGTGTAGGGCTCATTAGACTTGATGTCTACCCCCCACTTTGTAAATCTGACATTTCAGCTGATCTTTTCTACCTATGACACTCAGTGCTGAGTTCAGTCTGTTATGCTCTACAATAATTGTGACCACTTTCACACACTTTTTATGAGTCATGAACTCTTAAGTGCTTCGTGAATATTTCTATAATCCTTATAACATCCATTGAAGTAAAATTATTTGCATCACTATTTGAGGAAACTGAGGTATAGAGTCCCAAGTCAAGAAATTAACAACCACCTGTTTTCCAATCATGAACATGCATTTTTATGGATTTAGGACAAAAACATATAAATTTTTAATCTGACCAGTCTTTGGAATACTGGATCATGAAATATTTCTCTGATGACCTGGGCAACACAAACATTTCATCCTGGGCAAAGAAAAGTGAGTCACACACACAAATCCACATATAGGATATGAGCGAAGAGAGAACTGATGTTAAGGTCCTAAGAGGAGAGAATCTCAGCAATAGGGGGGAGGAGTGTGGGATGAATGGAGGTAGTAAGTAATGCATATGCAATGCAGAGAGTAGTTCAGTTGCAAGAGCAGAAATCAGTTAGTTAGTGCTAAACACACTAAATGCAGTACTTGCCTTTCCTACTTCAATGAACAAGTCCCTTGAAAACAAGGATTGTGTCCCTATTTCAGTGTCTCACTCCCCTTCTCAGTACTTTGTAAGATAACTTCAAAGACTTTGGCTTTATGAATCAAATGAACACACACACACACACACACACACAGCACACAGCACAAGAGTGCTTCATAAATTATATAGTACCATTCTAAAGGTTTCCTGTGATCACAGTAACTAGGTTAAAAGCAGTTTCCTTTGAGTTGTAGACTTATAATAAACTGAAGGCAAAGATTAGTAGAGAAGAGGTGGTTGACAACATTTTGGTTTTATAGCAGAGTCCTTCCAAGCTAACATAGTTTATATTCACTATGAATCCTTTGCTTTACATGGAGCTTATGGATTTAAAGATAAGGAGGATCCAAACATAAATATGACCAGATGCCAATTTCTTTATAGCCTCTGGGGAAATAAACAGATAGGACTCCATACTTCTTAGTTCAGGCTGCTACAGCAAAAATTTATTTCTCCTGGTTCTGGAGACCAGAAGTTCAAGATCAGGGTTCCAGCCAGGTCAGATACTGGTGAGTGCCCTGCAGCAGATTGCAGACTGTCCACTTACTACTGTATCCCCCAATGCTGGAAAGAGGATAAGAGTGCTCTCTAGGGTCCATTTTATAAAAGCATTAGTCCCATTCATGGGGATTCTAACTTCATGGCCTAATTATTTCCCAAAGGCCCACCTCCTAATATCATCATACTAGGTTTAGGTTGTCAGTCTATGAGTTTAGGAGGAACATAAACTTTTGATTCATAACACCACAGAAGATTTTCATGGCTCCTGGTCATGGCTCTTGGTCATGCTTCTCTTCCAAAATTACCTTCTTCCCCTTGGCTTTCTATATTTTTATTAAGAACACTTGAAACCTGTTCTACTTCCTGAATTTGTAGAGTCGATCTTTGCACTCTTTAATGCCAGATACAGATAGAAGAGAGGAATGAGAGCCCTTTCACAAATATTTTGTGAATTCCACGAATATTCATCCTTTGAATCACAGTCAATGTTTTTCCATACTGCTAAGCACTGTGTCTGTGTTCTTGAGATATCCACTGATTATGGATAATCAGCAACCAGAAAGCTACAGTGGAAATGCTTAAGGTTTTCAGAACACTATCATGGTAACTAACCCATACAGTCTGAAAGAAATTATATTTTAATTAAAATTCTGAGGTAAATTATTTCTTACATTTCCCCTTTTCCCTAAGGGTTTTCTATTTGTTTTAATAGGTAGTACCAAAGAACCATTTAGAGCATTTTTCAGCCCAGATAAGTGATTCATGTCATTGTGTGCAGAGGTACAGGGTCTTATCAATAGAATTAGCTCTTTTTCCCTTGTCCCACACATCAGCATGCTTTGCTCTCTCTCCATTTATGCAAATTTTCTTTTATAATACTAAAGTGTAAGTTTTAAATATCTCTTTTTAAAAAGTTATTTTTAGACTTATTCCAGACACTCTGGAGCTTTGTTATTCTGAATGGGATTTTTTTCTATTATAATTTCTAGTTGGTTGTTGCTGGTGGTCATCTTTGTGGTACAGACCTTGGTGAGCAGCATCAGCATCACCTGTCAAATTATTAGAAAGTCCCACCTCTAGGATCACTCCACACCTAAGACAATCAGATGTTCTCTTTCCACAAACCTTCAGCTGATTCACATGGACATAAAACTTGAGCAATGTTAGTACAGAGAAACTTAACTTAGAGAATGGTTTTAATTTTCTCCTGGAAAGAACAACTTCCATAGCAGAACGGAGACTGTAGTCCAGTTGCCCCTCAGCACTTTCTCTTCTGCTCTGAGTCTTTACTATCTCAGATCTATTCTTGAATCCTCTCCCTGGGATTCTTCTGGGAAAATGCACTCTTAAGATCTATATGGGATTGCAGATTTTTATCCCTAAGAGATAATGCTCTTCATCTGATTTTATATTCATTATATGTTATAAATTTTTCTCAACTTCTTAGATATTTCAGAGTCGCTGTTTCCTAAAACTTTTATTAGTAATTTATTTTTATAATATTTATGGGATATGTGAAAGAAGGGATATTATACATGAGAGTCCAGCAGCCATCTGGAATCAGAAGTCTTTTAAATATATTAAATCCAGTAAGGTTAATGCAATCAAATAATGTTCTTTTTAGTTCCTAAAGCGAAAATCTTAGAAATATATGCTACCTTGTCTACTTAATATTGATAATATTATATATATGTCTATCTATCTATCATCTATCTATCTATCTATCTATCTATCTATCTATCTATCTATCTAGTGTCAGTTGTGTTGAATTTATACTGAAACTCTCCTTGAAATCCCAAAACATATTCAAGAAAAAGAAGTTTTGTATTAAAAGTTTCTCAGATTTTGACTGGTAATTCCAAATTGTCTCAGGAAACTAAACCTTGATGATGATGATGATGATGATGATGATTTTGGTATTGTCAGCTAAGTTAGCCATGTGACATTATTGGACATTCCATCTAATGGAGAAGTAAGGATAAAGATGCTCATTTTATCCATGATTTGATTGATGTGATCTACATAGAACTCATACTCTTCTGTCCAGATATTTCTGAGATTTATTTATTGACCATTTATTTTTGTAAATTCTTATTCTGAGTACCACTATAAATCAGTATTGCCCATACTCATTTTCCAATTCTTATTTCAGACAAAAAAAGCTTTGGACTTCTTATAGATTTTGACTCTGGTATTGGAAATGACTATCAGTCATTTGTCATAAATTTATAACAATTAATTTTGAAAATTAGAATAGTTATCCTTATAATAATGTCATTAAACTTCTAGTTTAATAACATAGTTTCTTTGCCTTTTTAAGAGAAATATAATTGAGGGGCACCTAGATGGCTCAGTTGGAAGAGCATGTGATTCTTGATCTCAGGTTCATGAATTTAAGCCCCATGTTGGCTGTAGAGATTATTTTAAAAATACATAATCTTTAATAAAAAAGGAGAGCAATTGAAATTGCCTGGAAATTACATTTTTTTAATGTTTTATTTATTTTTTTGAGACAGAGAGAGTATGAGCAGGGGAGAGTCAGAGAGAATGGGAGACACAGAATCCCAAGACAGGCTCCAGGCTCTGAGCTAGCTGTCAGCACAAAGCCCAATGCAGGGCTCAAACCCAAGAATTGTCAGATCAGGACCTGAGCTGAAACCGGATGCTTAACCGACTGAGCCACCCAGGCACCCCATGGAAATTACTTTTAACATTAGGTATGTTTAAGGGCTTGTATTACACTTAAAAATAACAATAGCAGAGAACGGCTACAAACTACTATTCTAGTATAGTGTTTCTCATTCTTGATCTTAAATGTGTACACAGAATACCCAGGGATCTTGTTAAACTAGAGATTCTGATTTTCTCTGTCTAGGCCACAGCCTGGGGTTTTGTGTCTCAACCAGCTCCCAGGTTATTACCAATCCAGCTGGCCCACACTGCACACTTTGAGAGTTAAGCTGAAGAGCAGTGGTTCTGAGTGTGGGGCCCCTAGAGGCAATGCTCATTTTAATAAGCATTGGCATGATTTTGATGTACCCTAAATTTGAAAACTTCTGCTCTAACAACAGAAATATTTATGTCCTCAAGACCCCAATCCAACTATTTACCTTTCATTAAAGATGAAAGAAAGCAAAGACGTTATCCGATGGCCATAAATTAATGTCTTAAAATAGTTGTTCTTTCTATGGGACAAGGAAGAATTTAGTTTTCTTTGCCAAGCTGTTTCTCCTTGAAGTAACTTTAATTCCATCATGGAGGAGCATGTCATTCACCTCTCATTATGGCATATTTAGAAATAAATAAAGACTGAGATTGCCTTACTGTAGCATGACATGTCCAACTATGAAGACAGGACCCTTACTTCTTACAGTTCCATTGCACTGGAGCATAAGCATTAAGATTCCACAAGGTATGATTTGGATGTTAGAGGGTATATCTTAATGGGAGAAAAGAAAAAGTATAATTATTTCATAATTATAAATTATAACACAGTATACATAAGTATATTATAAAATGCAGTATATAAAGGGCCTGGTGCATTACTTTTGCTTTCTTTATGAACAATCCACTAAGGCTTTCTTATTTCCTCAAAAGCTTTGGTGGAAAATTGCAATATTGGCAAAAGTTTCTGAAAAAATATTTTGGAGGCAGTTTACTTAGACTACTGCCCCAAAACAACAGAAAGATAGGTTTGTACAGGGCCTAAATACAGGTAGCTACCTCAATTAACCCATTGTCTCATCTCCAAGGCAGCTGAAAGAGGAGAGGGCAACTCAGGAAAGGGGCCCAGCTCATTCATGCACATTCATTTTAATAAAGTTCACAGAAAGGTGAGGTACCTTAAAATCATCAGTAGAGTTGGGGAAGATTGAAAGAGATGCAAATGAGACCAAAGCCTGTACTCAGGAAACCCAAATTCAAAGTCGGTGGAAATTTGGGGCATTAAGGAACATCTTCAAATGTACAGTAACCATAGATTTTCCCAGGGTCACTAGGGGCACTGGGCAACCTCTTATGGATTATTTGTCCAGTTTCTATGAAATATCCACGCTCATTAGAGAATGGTACAGACTTGGGCACAAATGGACCCATTTCTAGTTTTATAATTGCTTTGATCATAAAGTATTCTTCCTCCAACCATTAGCAGTAGTCAGTCAAAGCACTTTTCAACCTTATCTCTTCATCTTACCTTTGCTTTTCCATTTAACCCAAGATAAGGCCCAAGATGGGCCTCAGGTCCAGAAAAATTATGGAGGTTTTCATTTTTGAGCCATATAAATATGTCAACTTCTTCTTTGCTTCTACTCAAAAGAAACTCTTCTCTTCTTCTATTAAGATCCATCCTCCTATATCCAGTATGTATTTTTTGGAATCATAACTATGTCTTCCAAAACAATTTGACATGTGGAAGTAAAGATCCTATCTTCAGAATGAGACATGGCATGGTACAATAAAGCAGTGCCAATCTTGAGACAAGAGAAATAAATCAGTCAAATGGCAATCATTCTGATTCAGAGAACTTAGGTAATCTTTATGACAAATCGCACTTTCAAAAGATCACAGAAAAATATTTTCTATCTCACATACTCTTACACATAGGCGTCTACCCTTCTCCCATTGAGAAGTGGGATTCTACATTTCTTCTCCTTAAATGTGGCTTGTGACTTTCACCAAAGTGAATCAAGTTGTCTTCCAATGCTAGTTCATAAGAAGTGATACAGGTTCTGCCTGGTTCTTTTTGGGTACCTGTTCTTAGAACACAACCACCATGCTATGAGAAAGCCCAACAAGCAGCCACATGAAGGGAACCTGTGTAGGTATTTCAGGCCAATAATCATGTTGAGAGCTCACATTAGCTACCAGACATGTGAGTAAGTAAGCCTGTAGATAATTCAAGCTCCCAGCTATTAAGTCATCCCCAGCCTTTGAAGATTCAAAGTTGAGGTCCCAGATATCACAGAAACACAATACTTCCTTGTACTTTTTCCAAATTCCTAACTCACAGAATCCATGAGACTAACAATATGGTTGTTGGTTTATTGGGTGGTCTGTCATGCAGCCATGCTAGCTGGAAGAGTCTTTTTTGTTAAAAGATACACAAACACACACACAAAATGTGTTTATGGGGAAGTGGGTGATATTTATCATGCAAAGTCTTTTTCTTCACAGTATTTATTACACTTCTGCAAAAGAAAGCTATATCAAACATTATATATTGCTCCATTCCTTTAACTCACTCTTGGTTCCTGGTCTGATCAGATAATATGGTGACTGCAGTCAGTGGCTCCAAAAGGCTGTTTGAGAACCATAAACCTTGGGATTTATCTCACCTTCAATATAGTTTCACCCTCAGTCTTCCTGATGAAAACATACCTAGGGCAGAGGCATGAATACATTCCAAATCAAGATATTCCAGATTCTTTACAGGACCAGGCTCCCTCTTTGAAAGCAGTTGCATGGCTTGGCATACACCTTGGTTAAGGGGTGGGCTAAGCTCTGACATAGTACAGCTTCCTCATGGCCTGTTTTCCCTCCCATTCTTATCCAGAATGATGACTGCCAAACAAGCCATCAGGATTTGTTCAATGCTTGATGTTCACATGTTACATCCAGATCCAAGTTTGGCATGTGATTGGAAGGAGATGTTATGAAACATAGACTTTGTGTTTACATTTAGTTCCATACAGACTAGCATGGAGTTTTCTCTGGCATAACTTGTTCTTTCACATCTGTGGAGCAGCAGTGAGCTGACTGTCTGTTCCCTACAGATCAAGACTGGTGAACATGTTTGGATAAAAATCAAAGGGCTATTTTGGATACCTTAGACTTGAAAAGTATTTAGAAGCATTTTCTGTGCTAATACAATCATCGAAAAGATGATGCAGTAGGATACAGAGGAGTTTAGAAATGTGTTTGTAGGAAACAACAGCAATATTCTTAAAGAAGTAATTACTGCTAAGTACCCTCCGCTTGCAGAATATTTGGGTGGTTCTGGCTAATGTCAGAGTGGGGTGTGTCTCATAAAAACACCAGGAGAGATTATAAGGAAAAACATGCATGAGGAAAATAGAAAAATTAAAATATTTATAAAGTATTCATAAATAAGATAAAGAATCATAATACCTAAAATGTAAAAGTAATATTGGAGTAAAGTGGGAGAAGACTGGCCATATCTGGTCCCATCCAGGTATGGTGCTAAGACTTTCTTTACTACATGGGTATCAGTATCTCTTTTCATTGAGAGCCCCATCTTTTGGTTTTATATTTGTAAATAACCAAGTTCTTAAAATCATTGGGAGCCCCAAGAATTTGTTTGCTTGGAATTTAGTAAAAGTTGAGAACAGGGCCAAGTACTTTTGTTAAAAAAGCCATAGGCTTGTAGTTGGCAACTCTGATGGGCCCTCACCTCCAGGGACCTGGAGAATATCTTCACTGGCCAGATGACGCAAGTTCTTACTTGATTGGCTATGGGATGATCTGCATGCACTGGCTGTACTTCCACATGGCTTCCTAGAGCTAGCCAGAAGAAAGACTTCCATCTGGAAACTGATGTGTCAAATCCCCTTGTTGCCTCTGGGCCATTCCTCCATATCTTTAGTCACTGGTTCTCAGTTCCACAGGCTAGCAGCACCAGTTTCAGCTGGGAATTAGTTAGAATTGCAAATCTTTGGACCTCACATCATATTTATGTCAGAAACTGTAGAGATAGGTCCACACTGCCTGTATTTTAGCAATGCATCCAAGTAATTCTAACACATCTTAAAGCACCATTGTCTCAAGGTCATACATGAATTTCTGTCACTCCAGGTAACTCATGGATTGGGTTTGGGGGAAAAACCAGGAGCAAGCTCATCAGCCACTTCCTCTCCATATTATCCATTCATTGTTCCTGCCAGGATCTATTCTTTGGAAGTTTAGGAGCCCAGACTGGAAGTCAAAATAACTGAGCCTTTCTCTTTGTTCTTTTTTTTTCTTCTTTAACAATCCTAATTCTCCTTGAGATAGTGTGGTTTCATCTGACTAAGGGAGGGAGAGGGTCAGTAAAAAAGGAAGTGCAAAAAAGAAAAAAAAAACACTTTTAGATAGGATCTCACTCTGTGAGATGATATTAGATTATACAGTCCATCTAAATTAACATCTTTTTATATTTAGCAGATATGTCACATGTGGGGTAACATATACCTTTATATAAAGAAGAATCAATAAAATAAGTTTTCCTATGCTTTGTGCCTAGTTCACATAAATGATAGAACTATTTATTAAAAAATTTCAATGTTTATTAATTTTTGAGAGAGAGAGAGAGTCAGTCAGTCAGGGAGGGGCAGAGACAGAGGGAGACACATAATCCAAAGTAGGCTCCAGGCTCCCAGCTGTCAGCACAGAGACCAACATGGGGCTCAAACCCACAAACCGTGAGATCATGACCTGAGCCAAAGTTGGACGTTTAACTGAATGAGCGACCCAGGTGCCCCCCCCAAATATATTTTATTATTTTTTTAATGTGTGTTTAGTTTTGAGAAAGAGACAGAGTGTGGGTGGGGAGGGGCAGAGAGATGGGGGAGGGGGGGAGCACAGAATTCGAAGCAGACTCCAGGCTCTGAGCTGTCAACACAGAACCCTATGTGGGACTCAAAGTCACAAACTGTGAATCATGACCTGAGCCAAAACTAAGAGTTGGAAACAACCGACTGAGGCTCCCAGGTGCCCCTAAGTGATAGTACTACTAAGATGATATTAGAGATTCTTTATTTTTATTAGAGGTTATATTCTTGATCTATAAATGTTAAATCATGTGTCCTAAAGCTTTTTTTCCTCTAGAATATATAAGAATATAAGAAATGACTCTCAGAATGGTCAGACTGAAGTACTGAATCATTCAGAGAATTAAAACTATTTCACTGTTCTTCAGCTTCCAGTATAGTAAGTTCCTGCCATAAAAATGCAATAATCAGAACTTGCATTTATAGTGTAAGTTGCTTCCTCTTGTTAGAGATGGGTCAGTGCTTCCTCAAAAGTCATATTCAGACACAATACTCTAGGTTCAAACATTTATGTTAATCACATAGGAAAGAAAAGTTGTATATGAGTATGTAGTATGGTGTGGTGTGGTGTGGTGTGGTGTGGTGTGTGTGTGTGTGTTCATCTTTCTTTCTCTGCCATCTTCTTCTTTCCCTTCTTCCTTTAAACATGTTTATATTGACTCTACCCTATTAAAGTAAGATAGAATAGAATAAAATCCTTCTCTCCTGAACTCTATTCTGAGACTTCTACTGTATCTCTGTATCTTTTCTGAAAAATGTTAATGTGATTCATTGAAAAATGTTAATGTGAGGTATAGTCTAAGGGAGACCTATTGTGTGGAAATAGCTCCTTATAATTATTTTGTTTCTAAATATTATTCCTTTAATTAGGGTTGCAATTTCAAAAGCCATATTATTTTTATAATGTCAAGTTCACCTTTCAAAACTTATTTTTTATACATAAAGCTATTTTTGTGACAATTCCCATCACCTTCACTGTTAATTTATAAATATTCAATTAACTAAAGTTTATCATGTTAAATATTAATAATGATTAGCCTTACTTAATTAAATGCCTTTAAACATTTTAAACTACAATCAATTTTCAATTAAACACACTTAATTTAATTAAGTACTTCTAATGCATGTCAGGACAAGCTCACCTACCTAAAGCAAAATGCCTCTAAGTTCTAAAGAAACTCTTTGAAATCTGTAAAGTCAAACTTATAAATATGGTGAATTAAGTTCTTTTAAGCATTCTGTTATTGTTTATAAACAATTAAATTTTATATATATTTTAACTTAAAGTCATAATTCTAACTCATTTATTCATTTTCAACTGAAATCATAAAGTAAATCTACCAGGTGTTCTCATATGCCAAATTCTCTTAAAATTGTAAACCTCTTTATGACAAACACTTAGGACATTCCTTAATTTAACAATAAAGTTCTTTTTTAAGGTATTTTAATTTAAGTAGGCTCCACACCCATTGTGGGATTTGAACTCATGACCCTGAGATCAAGAGTCACATGCTCTAATGGACTGAGCCAGCCAGGCACCCCATTAAGAAAAGTCTTAATATGAGGATTTGATTAATTTAATCATCTCATAATTTAGTTTTAAATATTCCAAGTGATTGCACAGTAATATACTTAAATAATTTGCCATCTCAAAAGTTACTGAATAAAATACTGGGATGATGGGATAGTTAATTGATAAGATCCCAGATCACATTACAGGACCCAGGAATTATGAGTTTCCAGGATTAATCAGCAGGCATCACGGGTGGACACACTGTTCCCTTTCTTCTGGTCTATTTCTACGTGAACACAGTCTCCAAAATCTATGTGTAGATACCCACTGGGACTGTATATGCCTCTCTTTAATTGTACACCCTTATTCAATGTCTTATCTCCCTGGTTGCTCCCAATTACCTTTATCAACTGATTGCATTCAACTGCCCACTTCATTTCCTAATTTGATTCTGTCTTATGTTCCCACATGTCTTGTCTGGACCTTGATATAATTCTTTTGTTATATTTTGAAACAAGATTTCTTTTTTTTTTTTTAAAGGTTTTTTATTTATTTCTAGGAGAGAGAGAGAGAGACAGCGTGAGCAGGGGAGGGTCAGAGAGAGAGGGAGTCACAGACTGAAACAGGCTCCAGGCTCTGAGCTGGCAGTCAGCACAGAGCCCGACGCGGGGCTCGAACCCACGAACCGCGAGATCATGACCTAAGCGAAAGTCGGACGCCCAACCGACTAAGCCACCCAGGCGCCCCTTGAAACAAGATTTCTAAGAGGCTTACATGTTGTAACAGTTAGGGATTGAATTTGGCTACATATAGCAAACATCCAGCTATCATAGTAAAATCAAATCAGGGTTTAATTTTCTTACAGAGTCCAGGACTGGGCAGTTCTATGATGTCAGTGCCTCAGTCTCTTTCATCTTCCTGCTCATCTTTAATTATTACTTTATCCTCATTGTTACTGCCAAGTGCATGATGGGTGCTCAACTGTGACTTTCTAGCTACACAGCAGGCAGGGAAATGAAGGAGATGATGAGAGGTGGTGCTACCTCAGGGTACTAAAATTTCCCTAACATTTTCACAGTCTTCATCACATCTGGTTGACTGTAATTGCTTGCATCCTTAGAGTTTTCCCCACCTCTTCCTTTCTGTGGGGTAACAGAGTATATATGTATCTTTATATTTGCCCTGGTTTCTGGCACAAAGCTCCTACAACCTTTGTAGTTTCCTAAGTGATTAAAACATTAGGAGCATCTCTTGTTCTAGTATTTATTTGCCTTTGTTCCATCGCTGACACAGGGCTCCTAAAAGTCTTGTAAATTCCTAAGTTATAAGAGTACTAGAAGCATCTTTTGTCATGATGATGGGCTCTGGCAGACTCCTGGATAGCTCCTGGGGTGAGGGTGGGGGGTTCACTAGAAAGACCAAACCATGAATTAAAGCTTGGATTTTCAGCCTCACTCCTCATCCTCCAAAGCAGGGAGAGAGGCTGAAAATGAAGTTAGAAATTGATTGTGCCTACATGAGGAAGCCTCCATAAAATCCTAATAGTAGGCAGATCAGAACATTTCTAGGTGGGTGAACACATCCACACCAGGAGGGTGACACGCCCCTACTCCACAGGTAAGACAAGAATAAATGAAGAGAGAAATACTGTTTCTACAAAAATGAATTTGAGTATGAGTCTGTTAAGGTGATATAACTGAAGAAAAGATTAAACTATGAAAAAACTGGAAAATTATTTAAGTATAGAAGGATTCAGTACTATCATTACTTTGCAGGTAGCTAAATTCTTACTCCACTCTTAAGAAAGCAAATCTGGGGGCGCCTGGGTGGCTTAGTCGGTTAAGCGTCCGACTTTCGCTTAGGTCATGATCTCGCGGTTCGTGGGTTCGAGCCCCGCATCGGGCTCTGTGCTGACTACCAGGTCAGAGCCTGAAGCCTGCTTCGGATTCTGTGTCTCCCTCTCTCTCTGACCCTCCCCTGCTCACGCTGTCTCTCTCTCTCTCTCCTAGAAATAAATAAAAAAAAAAACATTAAAAAAAAAAAAAAGAAAGCAAATCTGGATATTATAGAAATTGTATTCTTAAGATTTATGGAGGAAAAGCAAGACAGAGCTCGAATACACATATACATGCTCTAAGAAGGGACAAAGGCAATACTAGTGTAATGGATGTCATCCTGATAAGTTATATGAAAAACTCTCAACTAAGGGCACTAAGATGTCTGCTTACTAATGGAATTCTGTTTAGAATTGATTGTCTTTTTTTAATGTGAATAACAACCCAATAAAATGCTTATTGTATGGATGTGGGTTTTGAATAATGAATTTTCTTAAAGCAAAGACCACTGTATATTACTTCTTGTTCTTGTGTGGCATGGATATCATCAATAGATCCTCTGTTTCTACTATAGGAGGATGTTAACATCCTCTTGACAGGCCGGGGTTGGGGGGGGGAGGGGGGAGGAGTTGGTCTCCATGTACTTGATACTGCCTATTTCCACAGCTTCATTTTCACATTCCCACATGGGCATCCTGTGCTCCACTGATGCCAACCTTGTTACTCCTTTTCAGGAGAGATTTTCTTTCCCTTGTCTGGTCTTACTGTTGTTGTTCTTCCTAGAAAAATTTCTTTCCAACTTCTGCCTTGTAAATTCTACTTTTCTTTCAGTTTTCAGCATGATTTTTTGCCACTTCCTTGAAGCCATTTTAGCTTCCCCCCCTCGCCCCTGCCATACACACACACTCCATACTTGTCCCACATAGAATTAAAGACTTCCTTCTCTGTGCTTTTATAGAACTCTGTAAATACTTGTAGTTTAGCAGTTATCCTTGCATGGTACTATGGGCTAAATGTATCCATTCAGGATTCCTATGGTGAAATCTAATCCCCAGTACCATGGTATTCTCTGCTATGAGAAGATACAAAGAGAAAAATGGTCATCTACAAACCAGGAAGGGGCCTCTCACCAGACACTGAGCTTCCAGCACCTTGACCTTAGACCTCCCAAGCCTCCACAACTGCAGGAGATAAATTGTTGTTTAAGCCACTCAGTCTACGGTAGTTTGTTACAGCAGCCCCAACTGACTAAAATACTTGGTAAATTTACTTGTTTTACTTGTGTTACCATGCAAGAAAAGGGAGTCACTTCATGCTAAGCCACACGTCACCAAACTGAGACTTAATTACAGTTTCAGTTCTCCCGGAAATGGAATCTCAAACCAGTTGATCGGGAATCACCTGATCAGCACTAGTGTGATAATTTGTGTGACAGAACCTTGCCATCACCTAAAGGGAAGTGACTTTGCCATGACCATGACCAGTCTGTTTTTTGCTAGTATAACTTCTTGCTCCCTTCTTCCTATAAAAGTATTTTATTTTGTACAGCAACTTGGAGCCTTTTCTATCTGTTATATTGGACATTGCCTGATTCATTACTGATTAAAGCCAATAAGATCTTTAAAATCTACTCAGTTGAATTTTAACACTTGATTATTTCTCAACTGTATTCTGAGTTGCCAAGGATTGTGTGTTACTGAATTATTTTATCCCTAACTCCCAAAGTGGTGCCTGGCACATTAACAGTTCTGCTGCACTTTTTTAATATTTGATTGTCTTTAGAAAATAATGCCAAGATTATGTGACCATATCACACATGTCAAATATTAAGACTTCCTTGCATTTCACCCAGTAAAAATGAACACTATCCCATGTGGAATATTACCTATCTGCTAACTCCATATTGCTTACAAATACCCAATAAACCCTATAAAGCCAAGACATATACTGATTGGGAAAAACCAAATATTGGAAGTTCACTAGTCATCAGGAAATAAAATTAAAACCACAGTGAGATGGTACTACAAGTCTGCCACAAGAGCTAACATAAAAATGAAAAGTAAAAAACACCAAGTTTTGGCTAAAATGTAGAACAATCAGAACTTTCATACACAGCTGCCAGAAGGGCAGACCGGCACAGCTCCATCTGAAAACTGTTTGGCTGTTACTAACACTGAACATATGCATGCCCTCTGACAGATGCAGCAACAGCACTCCTAAGTGTGAGCACAATAGAAACATGCACATGTGAGCAAAAGTCATGTATTAGAATAGCTGCTATCCATAATAGCCGAAAGGCTGACAGTGTCCAAATTCAACAATGGAATGGATAAGTAAATCATGAGAATCTGAGCAGTGAAATGAGAAAGAATGATCAACAATTACACGCAACAATATGGATGAATCTCATAAACATGATGTTGTCTGAAAGAAACCAGCCACAAAGAATCCATGCTGTATTTTTCCACTTATGTAAAGTACAAAAACTGGCAGAACTAATTTTTGCTGCCAGAAGTCAGGAGAGTGACTGAAATTGAGTGGAGCATAGTGCTGGATGAGCATCACTGTGGGCACTTCTAGGGGTGCTGGTGATGTTTTGTTTCTCCAGACAGGTACTGATTCAGTTTGTAAAAAACCATCAAACTCCTATATATCTTTTTTTTGGTATGTACTTCAATTTAAAAAATAGTATGCACTTATGGAGTGATGCACACATATAGATCTAGAGGCTGGTTTAATGTCATACATATGTGTGGTTCTTAGTATTGTATATATTGAACAACATCTTTATTTCTATTTTTCCAAGCTTACTAATTTAGAATCCATACCAAGGACTTGATGATTTGAAGTATTCTATTTAATAAGAGCTGCAACATATGGAGAGCTTCCTCTGTGTCAGGGCCACTTCAGGATCAGTGAGTTAAGCTAAAGGATACAGAGCCTTGAATGCTGAGCCTAGTACCTACACTAAGATCTGATTCCAAAATCTACAACCTACAAAACCTTCCACAGATAACCTATACTTATTTACTAAAAAAGAAGTATTTTCCTACATTTATTAACCAAAGATGGTTAATTTTCCATCAGTTAGATATGGCCATTATTGCCAAAAGAAGTTGATATACCTGAAATACTAGTGAATAAAGCCTGGTTCTCTAGCCTTTGCAGCCTTACAACAAAAAAACTACACTATTTCTCATTCTCCTCTGATTAAATTTATAATCAACAGATTTAGGTCTCACTCACAGGCCCTGTGAGCTCTGGGTCTTTCATTTCTCCTTATTCTTGGTGTGGGCAGAACGAATGGCCTCTGTATGGGGGCACTGGTGTGCTCATGGCCAAAGGAACAGACAAAGACACACGATGGCTCTTCACCTCTGCTTGGAGTGGCATAATCACTCCTGCCCACATTTCATTGGCCCAAACAGATCATGCTGTCATACCTGACTTCAGTGGGATGGGGAATTTTAATCTACCCAAAAGGAAGGATACCTCAAAATTACAGGGCTAACACAGGTGTCAGCATCAGCTGCCAGATAAGGAAGCATCATAATCCCTTTATAGGGATGGACAGCAAACATTTAAGAATAATACCACATGCCACTGCAAGTGTTTAAGTGCTACATATTACCTTCTGCTCCACAAACAAAATAACTTACTTATTAATTAATCAATGGAGACATAGTAATATTATTTTGTACTTTATTGTTATAAACGGTGCTTACAAATGTTTCATTGGAGGTATTTGCAGGAGATTCTTTAAGATGATCATCTGGAAATGTGACTTCTAGGTAATAGTTTCATATGCATCTTCACTTTACTAGATCTCGTCAATTTTTTTCACAAAGTACAAATTTACTCTTACCAGCAATGCATAGGATTTTCTGATTCTCCACATACTGTTATCTATACAGTAATATAACACTGCACATGTTATTATCAGGTTTCTTTGGGATATTAACTCTGGGTGACATTAATGTGGATATTCATTACACTTTTCCACATATATTCTATATAATTGAAATGCTTTCATAATTCTTAATTAATTTAATTTACACATCATAAGAATATTTTTAAAGTAAAGGAAAATGAAAAGAAAATCCATAGAAGCAAGTTGATGTGAAAGAATCCCTGAATCTACTGTCATAACTTTTTTAAATATTATACAGTTAAATAATTTATATAGAGTGATACAGAAGTTTTCTTCTGAATGTTCACACATGTTCTTCTATTATTTCCTCCTCTTACCACTAAGGACTTATACCAGAACAAATATCTGATGAAAAAAAACATTCTCTTTGCTGCCATTGAAATATTACTAGACAGATAAGATATCGTTAATGGCCTTCTTCCATGTTCCTCGGCCCACTGGAGCTTCTTAAGGTTGTAACCAATTCCCACATGTGCCAATTTTTTGTTTTCCTTCAAGTGCTGCATCTCTCTGCCAACAAACAGGTCACCTTTGGCTTTAGGAGCATGTGTGACCCACAGTGGCAGACTGAAAGTGCCAGTACACTAAATTCCCCCAAGAGCCACTCTCTACAAACAAGGGACAGAGGCTCCCCAGATTCCTGAAACTTGCACAGACTGTATTTTATGGTGGCTCTTCAAAGGGTCCTCAGAGCCACCAAACCCCAGTTATCCATGGTGGTATAACCTACCCCTGAACACACCCTTTATTGATCATCTCCTTCTTTTCTTTCTCTCTCCTAGCCTTGGTTTCCTGGGATCACTCTCAAACAAGCTACTTGCAATGAATGCTGGTCTCAGTCTAGCTGTGGGGGTGCAGAGGAGGGAAACCATCTATTTTCCTGGCTTGTGTCCTGTGAATTGGACTGACAGAAGACAGAGCAAAAGAAAAAACAAACACAATTTTATGGACATGTACATGGCACAGACAAGTGGGAGTATCCAGTGATTAGAAACTCAATGGGGTGGTCAGAACCTGGGCTTATATAGCATCTTACCAAAGGATGCTAAATTTGTAGACACCTGACAAGACGAAGAAAAAGAACTTTAAGATTTTAGGGTTGGAAATTTGCAGGGAGGTAAGTACATGGAGAAACTAATGCAAGATAAATGTTGCTTTAGCAAGGTTTGTTATATAGATTCCTCTGGTGCCATCTCTGGGCTGTCTAGAGTTGTCTCCAGTGATTAACTTTAATCCTAACTGATAGGGAGGACAGGGAGGACATCTTTACAAATTTATGTCCTGCTTTTAGGCAAATAGGGAGGGCAGAGAGCCTTTCTTGTATCTGTTTCTTCTCCATTGTCTTCAGTTCCAAATAACATGACAAAATAGCATATTATGGGAATGAGATATTCAGCTACCCTTCAGGGGTTATTACCTTGATTAAAAACCCAGAGAAATTTAGGTTTTAGCTAAATAGGTGCCTTTCCAAAGTCATTCTGTCTTTTCATACTCAAACAAACTGGTCTTCACTCTTTGAAATGTCTCAGGATTTCTCAGGGAGCAGGAGGAATGTTTGCAGCCTTGTGAATTGGTGCCCTGTAGCCCCACCTCCCTGTGACTTGCCTGTCACCTGCTCTCAGTCCTTGTAGCTGCCATCACTTGTCTCCAGGCTACTTTGTCCATCAAGGTCAACATCCTATCAGTTCATCTCCCCCAAAAAACTTGACACATAAGCCTCTTACATTTAACAGTCTTTGCTAAATTTTGAGTTAATGTAGTGGATTATAGAAAAGAAACAGAAATTCCTTAAAACTGAACATTGGATCTCCCTCTGCTAAATAATCCATTAATTCTTCCCAGCCATGGCAAACTTTTTGTAGGTTACATTTGCCTTAATCTTCTAAATCCTTACTCCTAACTCCTTCTCCTGCTTCCTATCTGCTTGATTCCAAAATCAAATTTCTATTATTTACTTTGATTAGAAGCTTATGTCTCCCTGTACTTTAACTCCTGTGTTATTCCTGTACAGTTCCAACTCCTTTAAGTGTTTTTCCCGAACAAAAGGCCATCTAATCGTGATCATTGCCCCTGAGCCTCACAAAGTACAAGCAGGACTTTTTAAATGACATGTTTTTCTTAACATAATTAAAATTTATCTGCCCATGTCACCCTTTGTTTGGAGAAGAGGTATAGCCCAAATATTCATTTTCCTTTATTTAAACTCAGAACTTTAGGGTTGACATTTAAAAATTTTTCTGTCAGTTATATTTAACTGCAAAATTTGAGTGACAAACTCTTTTACATAAACATTTTAGTATTTTATATATCTATGATCTCTATGACTTAGGACAATTTCAGTTTCAAGTGATGGAAGTCACACCCAGTATGTTTTAAAGGAAAAAAGCCACAATATTTATCAAATAACAGCAAAGCCTCAGGACTGACTTCAGGTACAGCTAGATTCAGGGGATTATGTATTTCTAGGACACAGTGTCTTTCCACTTCTGTTTCTCAATTTTGTTTATTCTGTTGGCCCCATTTTCATACAGGTCCTTCCAGTGTTTTGGCAAAATGACAATGAGCTTGTATCCTGACTTGCTGGTAACCTTAGAGGAAAGGACATGCCTTCTTCCTGATATTTCCAAAAATGTCCTAATATTTCTCTAATTATCAAAATAAGTCAGGTTAGTAATCAATTACAGTGGTCAGCGGGCGTCCAACCAATTCCTACATCTGGGAGTTGTCTCAAGGTGGAAAAAGTGTTGTTCCCCATGGGACATCATTGTCTGCATAGAAGAAAGATGGATACTGAGCAGACATATACAACCCACACAAAATCTAATGATCAGTTTTAATGCCTGCTCAGAAAACCTTACTGTATTTCCTATTATTTCTTCAGAAGAGAAAAAAGGGTGAGGTATTAGTATCAAATAAGAAATATATATATATGAACATATAAAATAGAAGTTGCTTTTAGAGTTTCTGCACAGCGAAGGAAACAAAAATCTACAAAGAACTTATCACAACACCTCAAAACTACATAATCCAGTGAAGAAATGGGCAGAAGACATGAGTAGACAATTCTCCAAAGAAGACATTCAGATGGCTAACGGACATATGAAAAGATGCTCAACGAGGCACCTGAGTGGCTCAGTCGGTTAAGAGTCTGACTTCAGCTCAGGCCATGATCTCACTGTTCATGGGTTTGAGCCCCGTGTCGGGCTCTGTGCTGACAGCTAGCTCAGAGCCTGGAGCCTATTTTGGATTCTGTAACTCCCTATCTCTCTCTCTATCTTGCCCCAGCTCATGCTCTGTCTCTGTCTCTCTCTCAGAAATAAATAAAACATTAAAAAAGATGCTCAACATCACTCATCATCAGGAAAGTGCAAATCAATTTTTCTTAATGTTTTTATTTATTTCTAGGAGAGAGAGAGAGAGACAGCGTGAGCAGGGGAGGGTCAGAGAGAGAGGGAGTCACCGACTGAAACAGAATCCAGGCTCTGAGCTGGCAGTCAGCACAGAGCCCGACGCGGGGCTCGAACCCACGAACCGTGAGATCATGACCTAAGCGAAAGTCGGACGCTTAACCGACTAAGCCACCCAGGCGCCCCAGGAAAGTGCAAATCAAAATCACAATGAAATACTACCTCACAACTGTCAGAATGGCTAAAACTAAACTCAGGAAACAATAGGTGTTGGCAAGGATGTGGAGCAAGGGGAACACTTTTGCACTGCTGGTGGGAATGCAAAGTGGTGTGGTCACTCTGAAACAGAGTCTGGGGTTTCCTCAAAACATTAAATATAGAATTACCCTATAACCCAGCAATTTTACTACTAGGTATTTATCCAAAGGATATAAAAATGCTGATTTGAAGGCACATGCACCCCATTATTTACAGCAGTCCTATCAACAATATCTAAATTATGGAAGGAGCCCAAATCCCAAATGTCTATGTCCTTCAACTGATGAATGGATAAAGAATATGGGATATATATATATATATATATATATCACATTTTTATATATCATATATGAAGTCTTCCTCTCTCTCTATATATATATGACTACTACTTGGTTATCAAAAAGAATGAAATCTTGCCTTTTGCAAGAATATGGATGGAATAAGAGTATATTATGCTAAGAGAAGTAAGTTAGTCAGAGAAACAAATATCATATGACTTCATTCATATATGGAATTTAAGAAACAAAACAGATGAACACAGGGGAAAAGGAGGAAAAATAAGATAATAACAGAGAGGGAGGTAAACCATAGGAGACTCTTAGAGACAGTGAACAAATTAGGATTGCTGGAAAGGAAATGAGTGGGGGGATTGGCTAAAAGGGTGATGGGCATTAAGGAAGTCACTTGTTGGGATGAGCACTGGGTATTATATGTAAGTGATGAATCACTGGGTTCTACTCTGGAAATCAATACTACACTATACATTAACTAACTTGAATTTAAATAAATAAAGATGTGGGAAAATAAAGGTAATATGAGAACAGCACAGATAATGTGCTTAGGTACCAGTAGAGTTAGACAAAAAAAATGAGAGCCCCAAAGGCTCTCCAACAAGAAAAAAAGAAAGAAGTTGCTTTTTGCTTTTTTTTAGTTGAGGACTCATTACTAGAAGTTAATTAGTAACTTTATCACACTGAAGGGGGTGGAGTTTACCTAATTTTCTGTATCTAGGGATTGACATAGTATTACTGAGATGTCTTTTGCCATCATTTGATATCTGTTTGCTAACAGAATATTTTTTAGTTTGACTTATAATCCTAAAGTCACATAAGAACTTTTGGTGAAATTGATGAAAAATGTATGTTTTGTATGGGTTTTACTTAGGGTGTTCCTTGGGTGAAAAAGGAAACTTTTTTCCTGAAGTCTTCCTCTAGAGGGGGATTATATAAAAATAATGAGAAAGATTATACTTAAATACATTCTTTGCAGAGTAGAATATGAAGCATTATAAAGGTTCAAATAAGAGAGAAATTACTGTAGGTTTGACAAATTAGGGAGGATTTCATGTAAAAGACAGATCATGAATTCTGCCTTTAAGAGTAGGTAAGATTTATTTTTTTTTATTTTCTTCTTTTTTAAAGTTTATTTATTTTTGAGATAGGGAGAGACAGAGTGTGAGTACCTGGGTGGCTCAGTTGTTTAAGCATCTGGCTTCGGCTCAGCTCATGATCTCGTGGTTGGTGAGTTCGAGCCCCACATTGGTCTCTGTGTTGACAGCTCAGAGCCTGGAGCCTGCTTTGGATTCTGTGTCTCCCTCTCTCTGCCCTTTCCTGCTATGCTCTGTCTCCTTGTCTGTCTCTCTCCAAAATAAACATAAAAAAAATGAATTTCAAAGAACTAAGTTGAGAACTAAATGTGTCTTGGAAATAGTAAGAACTTTAAAAAATGCCTATTTATTCATTTTGAGAGAAAGATAATCTATAAGCAGGGGAAGGGGCAGAGAGAGGGCGACAGAGAATCCCAAGCAGGATGTGCACTGTCAGCATAGAACCCAGTGTGGGCGGGGTTCGATCTCACAAACTGTGAGATCAGGACTTGAGCCAAACCAAGAGTCAGTCTGTCAAATGACTGAGCCACCCAGGTGCTGCCAATAATAAAAAAAAAAGTAAAGCAATAATTTCAAACTTTATAATTAGTGGTGGTGTTATGATATTTCTGTATTATTTTGTCCAAGTATTTATAAGAACCAAATAAGAAAAGAAAATATTAATTTATCGCACAAACATTTGGGCTGCACTATTACATTGGTGACTGAAGAACAGAAGTTTTCAGACACTTATTTGGATAGTTGATCAAATGACTACCATAAACTACCATTTATAGAACCTTGTCCTCAAAATACCTCAACTATACTTCAATTAAAAAAAAAGTTTCAACCAATGTTTCTTTTATCTTTTTGTATTACTTGCCTGGTTCTCTTGGCTCTTTGAAAAGTATGAAACACAGTGTGAAAAGTAACCAAAAGACTAAATCAAACCCCATCACTGGGTTAGCTATAGGGTTAAACAATTTATGATATGCCTACACCATTTTAAGACAATCTCCATTAAGTGCACAGAGATAAAGTAACCATTGAATTGAGCCACCTACTATACAATATCTGGGCTTGTGAATGACTAGATTCTTAGCAGTACTGATATAATCATGTTAGAAAATCAGCCTGGTAATATCAGTTTCAATAGATGTAGCCTCTTTCCCAAATATTTCTTACTTCCTTTAACATTCTTCAATGGAACTCTCATCTTTGATTTTATCTAAGTATTTATTCCCAGAGTATTTATTTCAGAAATTCTACTAAGAACAGTTTAGGTCATGATTTCATGGTTCATGAGTTCAAGCTCCACTGTCAGCACAGAACCTGGAGCCTGCTTCTGATTCTGTGTCTCCCTCTCTGCCCCTCCCTTACTCGTGCTCTGTCTCTCTTGCTCTGAAAAATAAACAAACACTAAAAAAAATGTGTACCTTATGTTTAAAGTTGGGTCTTATATTGTGCATGTTTATAAAAAAAAGTCTTTGTTACTGAGCATTTTTCCTCCAGGCTAAATTTAGAATGAGATTATCAATTATACTAAAAGGATAAAGTCCTTTTGAAAATATAATTTTGATTCTTGCATATTGCTTTTCTTTTTTACTTCAGAAAAATATATCGAATTCCACAAAAACAAACAAAAAAATTTTGGAGTTGCATTGTATTCAAAGATTTATTTGGATAAAAATTGAATATTTTATAATAATTTTCGCCATCTCAAAGTAAATTTTTTTCACAAAACTGTATGTTCTTTCTAATTAGTTGTAAATTTCTTCTTGAATAATTAATAATAATTCAGGTTTTTCTTTTCATTGCAAATGGACTTATTGTTTTTATTACATTTTCTACTCACTTCTGCTTACTAGGAAAGTCATTAATTTTGTGTGTATGTTGTGCTTATATCTGGCCACTTTATTGAATTATTTGTTACTTCTAATAATTTATACCTGATTCTTTTAGGTTGGGTATTATTTTTAAATATCTTAAACTGACAAAATTAATAGAAAATAATATAATAAAAATGTCTACTAATCAGCGCTATAATATCTTCACTTTGTATCCTTTTAATTTACATTTTTAAGAGAAAATATTGTTGAAGCTCCATGTGTATCAAAACTTAATTCCATCACTCTGTTAGCAGTATCCATTATCAAGAAATTGGGAGTTACAATTTTTGTTCATTTCAATACAATTGCAAAAATATACTCATGTGTACAATTGTTCATATATTATGACATTTAAAACAAATGATATGTCATGTATATTATGCTATTTTTATTGAAATATATTTTATGGCACACATCCATGTGATTCATTAATTTGTTGTCTATTTCATGTTGGTGTTATTTAAATCATCAAAATATATTTATCCAGTCTCCTCTTGAGGGACCAACACTTCAGTGCTACACATAAAGCAGTAATGCACATCCTTGTGTATATCTCTTTGGCAACTTTTGCAACTTCTTCTGTGTTCCATTCTTGATTACTTCTGGGTAACATATTTTTCATAAAAATCAAGTATTCAGGGTTTCAGAATTTTAGTTTGGAATTATATATACTATTCTGTTGCAAGAATGTTGACTTAATTTGCTTCTCATGTTATGTTATTTTTAATCTATTTCATAACTTTCACTTTGAATTCTCTTATCATCACCATTGCCTTCATCTATAACTTTTCTTATTTTCTTTTCTGCAAATCAGTCCATACATTCTTCTGTAATAATGTATTAACTTCCAAGAATGTTGGTGACGGCTTATTTGTCATTGTATATCTTCTTATTTGTCATTGTATGTCTTCTTAATGAACACAACAGCCTTTTAAATAACATTGAACGTTAATTTGCAGAGAACTTACTTAAAGTCGATACCTTTCTTTGTTAGTGTCTCTGTTTTATTCTAGTGTTTAGTGATTCTTGGATGTATATGATTAAATATCTGTTTGATGATCAAAAATGAAATAGATAGCAGGATTGTTATTTTTCAACCCAGTGAGTATCCCTATTTGCATGGTCAGGTTCTAATTTTAGTAGGGCTCAGTGTGGACAGATAGGGCTTTCCTGCAAAACACTTGCATGAAGCTTCTTATCTAGGCATGAGCACTCTTGACCCTTCCCTGTGGCTATACAGTAACTACTTTCTAGCCCAACAAGCACTTTATCAGTCTTCTGTGCCCGGTCCATCAAATGAAGAGTGGTAATAAGAGATTTATTCTGAAGAAAGAAAGCCTTCTGCAATTGAATCGTGCTCTGGTCAGCATTTTAGTCCCTCAACTTAAGACAAAGTTGTACCTTAGGATGATTATTATTCTTGTTTACAGGGGACTTTGTACTGAGGAGAGAAACAGTGCTGTCTTTAAACACTCTAAGTAAAACACAAAAAGAGAGACATCACTTTTAAATTGAGTCTTTAATTAACTCTCTTGTTAATTAAAGGCCTCTCTGGTTCCTGTTGAATTTTTGAGGTTCTTCTAAGGCTGTGTTAGGAAGAATTCTTCTCACTCCCTTGAAAACCGTTTGCTCCCTATAGTTTGGGCTATGTTTTCCTGATTGGGTTGTTTCCTTCATTCTCAAGGTATCATCCATCCAAATTTCTACTGGAAATTTCTAACAACTTGATGGTCTAATGAAGATGCTTTTTATTGCCCATACCTATTGTTTATTTCAATAGTATGAGGAGTAAGGAGACACAATTTATTATCTTGTTCCAAACAATATCCCTGTTATTAGAAACTCTTTCTTCTTGAATCCTTTTGATATTGAAAACTTTTGACACATTCCCTAATCCTCTTTCTTCAGGCACCTGCTACCTGGGTTTAGCCAAGGTGCAGTTTATAGTTCTGAGTGTTCCACCCTCTTCAGTAATTTCATACACTCTAGTGTCTATTTGCATGTGTGTGTGTGTCTACAATGTATACATGTAGCTCTGAATGATGTTAATAATTATGTTTAATATGTATCAGATAATTATTAGGTTCTGGAATTTTGCTAATTATTCTATCTGCTTAATTGTCTTTACTGTTCCTGAACCATGAATGACCAAAATTCTTCATTTAATAAGTGGGGAAACCCAAGCTGAGTTTATGTAAACAGCTCAGGGTCTCTAGGCACATGTGAATTGGAGCCAGGATTACACCCAGGACTTGGATTCCAATATCAACACTTGTAAAACTCTGTCATATTGATGTTCCTGTGCATTTACAGTTGATTACACAAATAGTAGTGAAGACCTCATGTCCTCACAAGTATGGAAAAAGAAGAAACACAAAGACTCTTGGAGACATCTGCATTGTACAGCCAAACATTAAATGGCAAAACAAATTGCATGTGGGAAAAAGTCCAGTAACTCAAATGAAGTGTAAATTGCAAATTGCAGCATGGAAATTTACCATAGTGTCTCTGGGTGGAATGGTTTGCTAATGATTTCATGAGGAGAAAAAAAGTGCTTTGCTTTTTCTTTTGTTCACCTGGGTAAGTTCTTGATATCACGTCCAGATAAGCAAATGCCTTTTTTTTTTTACCTTAGAAATGTACCTTGAGCTCTGTTTTCCTCCTCAAAATTACCAGGACGGTCTCTTACAAGTCCATCAAAAGCCTGACCCAATTTTTCTAGGCCACCAACTTAGAAAGTCAATAATTCCCTGTCCTTTGCCCTTTCTAAAGTTAGCCTAAATTCAACTTTCACTAATGTTCCTCTGACGTAACAAAGTCTCTATAGATTACTGTCTCAGTTTTCTCAGTCAAAACCAAACCAAACCAAACCAACATAACAAATTAAAAGCTCAGAGCAACAGACTTGGAAGCACAACTGTGTTCAAATATTGTATGATTATTTATGTTTCTCTGATTATGTTTTGCGGTGACTTCATACCTTCAGGGTTTTTTTTTCCTGATTTAAAAATGAGAGTTAATATACTTAAGATTCTGAAAATCTTAACATGCGTAAGCCTTACATAGAAACATAGTTTAAATCTACATAGAGTGTCATCCCTGCAGGGTAAATATGATATACAAAAGCATTTCATAAGCTAAACATGATACACACTCACTAAGATAGTGTGAAAAACAAATAAGCTCTGAGAACAAACAGATTCTGGCCCAAATATCTTCATAAAAGCAGTATAGCCTGGAAAAGTCTCCTATTTTTCTTAAAATTTACTGTATTTACTGGTAAATTGTTGTAACAAAAACCATTTCCAAATCTAGATGGAGAATATAATTTGATGGAGTGTGCAAATGTTGATTTATATTTCATCGCTACTAAATCCTGTATTTTCTCTGGTAGTGAAAACTTTTTTGTATATATTGCCCAACTGTCCAGAGAGAGAGACAGACAGATAGACAGAAAGAAAGAGATACAAAGGGAGAGAGGAATAACATTCTTCCTATATTGTGCCATACACACTGGGAAAACCCAATAGCAAGTGTTGGTAAATATGTAGAGAAATGATAACTTTCATACTGTCTTCTCGTGACAATGTAAATGGTTATAACTAATTTGAAAGCATTATGGCAATTTCAAAAATCACACACACACACAACAAAGACATTTATGTCCTATGATGGAGCAATTCTACTTTGAGTTCTACGCTGCAGAAACACTCTTAAAGTGTTTTGTTAAATGTGCCCAAGAAGGCCTGCTTAAAGGTATGCATGGTATCATTATATGAAAGATCAATGAATTGCTAACAACCTAAACGCCACCAGGGAACCAGTGGATGAATAAATTGTGGTCTGGTTATATAATGGAGTACCATGGAGCAACTGAATATCAAGTGAACAAAATGAGTAACACAAGAATACATAAGGATGCTAACATATATTTCAATAAAAAACACATAAAAAATAAATACCACTGTTTACAGTCCATATGAAGGTAGTAAAGTATAAAACCCTAGACAAGATTGATATTCACTAGTTTCAATGTAAAGTATAGTCTGGAAAGAAATGGAGAGTAAGGGTGGCATCAACTGTATCTGCTACATTGTATTTATTTAAGAGAAGAGATGATGTGAAAGCAAGTATGTGTAAATGTCAACATCATTTGTTAAATCTGGGTGGTAGTTATAGGTGTTGACAAAATTGATCTCTGAATTTGTCTGTTTATTAGTACAGTCATAAAAATACACAAACTATTAAAAAAAACTATGAAAAACCTCCAACTGCCTTAAATTCTTTCTGGACGATGGGCATGTGGATAGGAGCGCATATGTTTGTATTTACTACACATGCAGCATTATAGAAAGGATATGATACACATATGGACACATGGACATGCATACATAATGCTATATATATTATATATGTATCTGTAATATATATATCACACTCTTCCTATATTCATACCATATGCACAGTGAATTGTGCCTTGCTCTTCCTTCTAACTGCAAATTACTTTGAATTTTTATAAAAGGCAATGTTGCATTAATTTAGAAAAATATTTTCTGCTGTGCTCTTGACATTGCAAAGCCACTTAATTATTTTAACAGATTTTATTGACAGATTCTTGCCATAACTTTTCTTATATATACTACACTTTTTTTTCCCCCAGCCATTGGCCAAAGCAGACGCATGATTTTGTTCCACTCTGCTTTGCTTCACCATTTTCTGTAAAAATAGACTGGACACACTTTAATAACATTTGCTATTAACATATTTTAACTTAAGTCTGTTAACTAAGATATAGTATATTCAGAGTGTACTTGGGTCATAAAAAGGCCGGAAATACGGCTTTACATCTCATGGAAATGTCTTATGAAATGTCTAGTAATACACTCAACTAATTGCAATTTCCTGGAACATAGAGTGGCTTTTAATAAAGTTTATTCTTTTTATGTTTTATTATAGCCTGACTTCTGGATTGTGTGATTTGACATCAGAAATAACTTAGATGAGATTATTTCCTTGAATTTTTACTCCCAGGATATGTGCAGTCACATTCTTTTCCATAATGAAAAAAATTAATAGAATGCTCAAGAAACAAATGGACTCCAATTCCACCAATTTGAAATAATTACAAGGAGAGTTGGCCTGAATCTGGAAACAAAGGAAATGTTAAAAGAGGCGCCATATGTTTACTTTCAACTAGGGGCAGTAATGGGAGCTCCTCACAATAGTATGTGTCAGCAGGGGCCCTGCTGAGCCCATTATAATGAATAGAAAATACCTTCTTAGAACTCTCTTAATTATTGATGGTGGAGCTGAGGTGGTTTTAAAAGTGCTTAAGAACAGTGGTTTATTAAGCCAGTTAAATATTCCTTTTCTGTACCCTAAATAACCTTTAAACCAAGATTTCCTTTAGAAAGTACATTTCTCCCCCAGATGTTGTGCATTCTGACATATTATGTCAGATACATAAAATTGCCCACGTTCATGAATCTACAGAGAAGATTTGGGGTACTTTCTATAAATCTAAAAGCATCAGGTTAGGTCAGACTTAGAAGGCAGGAAGAACTAACTCATTTTAGGGTACATTTTTTCTTAGTCTTTTATTACTACCAAGTACATACACAATGTAACAAAGAATGTGTGGGAAATAACGCTTTCTGAGTCCTTGAATATTGAAAAATCTCTCTAATTTTGTGCTGATTGACACTTTGGCTGGTTTTAGAAAATAGAACAAAAAATCTAAGACCAGAGAAAGCATTACTGAAAACATTTCTTTCTGAGATCCAGAGTGGCCAGTTAAGTAGGTTTAAGTCTGATACTTGTTTCTTCGTAAGAGGTCACCACTTTCTTTCCAGAACTTTTAATAGCTCTGCATATCCTTGATGTTCTACAAATTTATGAATTATATAAGGCATTTAAAAAATGTATATTTTGCTCAGTAGTTTATGGCACCTTAAATCTTAAGGCTTATGTCACCCAGTTATTCAGCTCTAGACAGGCAAGTTTTCAAAAACAATTTCCTTGATAACTGTTGTTTCATCTCTATGTTTTGTTTAATTTTCTTCTCAGAAATTTCTTTTCTAACATGTTGTAACTGCTAGATATGTCAAATTTTGTGTCTTTTTGGTCATATTCTCTCTGTCACACATACACACACACACATGTACACACTGGAAGACTTGCTCAAATTTATTTTTCGTTTCTTCTATGAAATTATTATTTTTCCTTTGTATAGTTATATTATTAATTTCTAAGACCACTTTCATGTTCTCTGGATATTCTTTGTCCATTACATCATTTATTTTTTCCTTCCTGTATTCTTTTTAGTACAAATATTACCTTTGTTAGGCAGTCATTTATTACATTTGCTTTCTTCTAATGTTTTCAACAATAAAACATCTCACATATGCCAGATTTTGTTTGTTCATCTGTTTTGGATTCAAATAATCTGTCCAATAAAAGAATAATTGTACATCTGTTAAGCTATGGTTGTGGTGATTTGTGTAACTGGTTCAGGTTTGCCTGCTTCAACTGGGTGTTACGGGCTTAAATGTAAGCAAGTGGTTTCTTATTAATTGTAAAGAATATACAGTAAAATCTTGGTTTGTCAGCATAATTAATTCTGGAAATATGTTTGTAATCCAAAGCACTCAAATATTAAAGCAAATTTTCAAGAACCATTGGCTCAGTTGTGATCATGTGACATTCGATGTCATGCACTACTCATATTGCAAGACATCACTCATTTATCAAGTTAAAATTTATTAAAATTTATTAGAAAGCTTTGCTTATCTTGCTGAAAATTGGCAAACAAGTTACTCACAATCCAAAATCTTATTAAATTAGTGTTATTTTAAAATGTATGCTTCATTTCTATCTCTTGTTTCATTCACTATGCTTATTTTTGCTTTTCTTATTTACTACTACTAAGTTATTACTAATTATAGATGACTTGTCATATTTCATATCTTTGAAATCCAATGGTAGTCCTTTTCAGAGTATATGCTATGTAAAAAAAGTGAAGAAATAAACACAGTTTATCTAACTAAAACATAGTTATCTAGATATTATTTCCATCATCATTTATACCCAACAGACATTGTACTGATACTAATTTAGAAGATACAAAATACTCACTGCAAAGAGTCAGGATGTGTTGTATAGACATGAAGTGAATTTTCAAAAGTTTGATCAAGATCAAAATAATGTTAATCAGTACAAGATTTTCAGATATTTCCTAATTCATGAAATGTTTCTTGAGTTTGGCAAGAAAGGCCTCTCCCTTTTTGAAGATATTTTGGTGTTAAATTTTGTGGAGAGAGAGCAATTTCTTTTTGGTTTGGAAGAAATTCTATCTCTTAATAATGAAGATGAAATAATGTAGATGAAAATGAAGCCAATTAGTCACAGTACCCATTTTTGCAATGACGCATTAAATGGATTCATTTAACCTACAAGTGGAAGTGTCTGGTGGGTGTCTGCATCACTGGTCTTTTGCTACCAGAATGCTGCATAACAAACCACCCCCTAAAATTAGTGGCTTAAAACCTTTAACCACCATTTACACCATTTATTACTTCACAAATGCTTGAGTTAGCTGGGTCCTGGTGATCTGGATTGGTCTCAGTCAGTCTTGTCTAGGATCACTTAGCCTTTGCATTCAGGTGGTAGGCTGGCTGGATTACTAACACAAGTTGCGGCAGATTGTGACTAGAAGAAAAAGTCACGTATATTCATTTATATTTATGTGTATTTTATTTTAAATCACAAAAATGAAGAACTCACCCTTAAGATAAACTATTGTTCTTTCCATATTTAAAATCTAAATGCATGTAGAGATGGATCCGGTGTAGAATATTGGTGCAATGAGGAAGGAAAATCAGGAGGAAATGATAACAGCAATAGTGCAAAAGCATGAACAGAGCATGAATTTCCCATTATTTATCTTCTCTAAACTTTCACCAAGGCCAAAATCATAACAAATTTAACTAATTTCTTTTTATATTCCTATAGTTGCTTTATTATTGTTTTTGTTTTCTACAGAGAAGTTGACACCCGCTAAGAGACAACAGAAGGGAAAGTTAAAAAAAAAAAGTTGGAACTTTCAGCTGTCAGAAAATAGTAGGTTGACGAATCAAATTGATGCTGTAGATAACCTCCCCAAATTAAAATAAAATAAAATTCAAAATAAAAAGCCCCAAATTCTATACATTCATTGGTCAAAGAAAAGTAAGGTAAGCCAATAACTCAGTATCTAAGTGGCATATGTATTTGTTTTCACTGCCAGCATTTTTACATGTGGTAGAAATGAAGCCAATTTTTAATTAGGATGAATTAGTTGTAAAGTTTGTTTGGGGCTTGTCTTCATTCTGTCCTGGACTAGTTACTTATTAGTTGCATATTACTATTCATGCAGAGATACATGAAAGGAAAAAGAAGGATCAGATTTTCCAATCAGTCATAATATAAGCTGCTCAGCCATGAAACTGACAGAACCAATATTTACTCCATGGCAGCCATCCTCTTCCAAAGCTCCCTCAAGGAGCCAGAAAGCAGTGTCTGGTCATTAACTGAGTAAGAAGGACCACATTTCCTTTAATCTTCAAATGAAGTAGACAAAGGATTATCTATGCATACCTGCAGCTGAGTGAATTTTGACCTTTCTTGTAATCCCTGCTAAAAACACAATCTGGACAAAAAATAAGGAGAATGGTGATGTGCTCATTTGAAAATGAAGACATTTGTTTTCCCTCCACAAGTTCTATATCCAAAAACTGAAGGACAGAGAAGAGAATTATCCCTCTGGGAACTTGAACACAGGGAGAGATTTTGCAAGATCTTTCCAGAATTGCACTAAAATGGATTTTTTCCATTTCTCCTTCTGAATGAACTCTAGCCATGTACTTATGCAAAATCTTTTCAGATATGAGTGCCGACATGTTTCACAAGATAATCTCTTTTAAAATACCTCAAAGGTGAAGATGAGAGGCAAAATGATTGGCATATTATTTGGAGTTTCCAAAGAGTCTACTAAATAAACATAATTTGGATTGTCATGAAGAGTTTAATTAATATGAGTGCAATGATCTGGTTTTCATATATATGTGACTCACTGTGATAACCTGACTGAGGATTCTCTGGATTTAAATTGGATTACACAGAGGAGGCCAGTTTCTTATTTTTCTTAGATTTCTTCCTCTCTACTATTTGCATACTTGAGTGTTTTCTATGGACTACCTGAGGTTTAGAAGCAAGGTTTTGTCTCTTAGGAGAACATTTTGCCTAAAATGATCTTCATTTGATATATGTTGTTTGTAAGATGAGTCTCGGCTCTAGGACATACAAAATTACAAAATTTAAGTGCCTGAACAGTACACACTGTGTAATTAATTCTTTGCCCAGAGCTTATTTAACTACATAAATTGTTTTTTTTTTTTTCATGATGAAAGGGAAAAAATATGATATACTCCATTAAGGAGGGAAAAGTGGCCAGAGACTTACCTGGGCAGAATGTTGTCTATTTTGGATGTCAAATACAAACTTTCAAAAAAAAAATTCTATATTGTTCTTATTAAAGAAGAGACTATCAAATATCACCTAGTTGATTCCTCAGACAAGGGCTATCAAAATAATTGTCTTGGAAGGAAGGCAGTATTTAGCCCATAGCCTTTCATATATTCAGACAGATATTCATTTATTCATTCTCAATTATTTAGTAAATGAGTGCCTATTTTATTCTATGGGCATAGAGTAGAAAGAAGGCCTATTTCCACAAGCATAGAGAATAAATAAAATTCATTCAGTCATCCATTCATCCATCTATCCGCTTTCCAAAATAATAGTACTGAGTGTTTACTACCAGGAAAGTATTATGTGTTTTTCTTCAGAGAAAAGTTTAAGAGAGAAATTATCTAAAAGCTAAAAAAATGCATTAGGTGTATTAAGCTGGGTAAGATGGAAGTTGGCTTATCACACACAAAATAAAATAATTCTTGTTTACAAAACTCAGTGCAATCTAGTGTGATTACAGCACCAGCAATCTGAAGGCTAGTAGCAAGCAAAATATTATACAGTAAATAATACAGGGTCTTTTTTATGTTTATTTATTTTGAAAGAAAGAGAGAGAGCACACATACCAGCAGGTTTAGGGGCAGAGAGTGAGGAGTGAGAGGACCCTACGTAGGCTGCGCTGTAAGCATGGAGCCCAAAGTGGGACTTGATCCCACGACCAGTGAGAATATGACCTGAGCCAAAATCAGGAGTCAGACACTTGACAGACTGAGCCACCGAGGTGCCCCCCTCCCTTTTTAAGAACAGTTGACATACAATGTTACATTAGTTCCAGGTGTAAAACATAGTGATTCAACAAGTTTTTACCTTATGCTATGCTCAGGGCAAGTGTAGCTACCATCTATCATCATACAACACTACCAGAATCATGCAGTCTTAATATGATAGTTTAAAGAATCTGCATGTTGAACTAGTAGACACTGAAGAATGTCTGAACATGGGCATGATATAATCAAACCTTTATTTGGGTTTCAGAGACCCCTCTGCATCAGCAATATGAAACACGATTTGAAAATGAAGGAGTGAAAACGAAAGTAGAATGTTTATAGCAAAAACATGAATGAATGAGGTAAAAGCGGTCTGGACCAGAAAGGTGGGAGTTTGTGGAATCCAAAGGATGAGAAGAGAAAATGAATAGGAAATATCTTTAGGATACCGATAGAAGTGACTGAAAACATGGGTGGTGAAGAGACAAGAGTCAAAAATGTCTCGCAATGCCACTTGTGAGGATGGAGGAGTTTATAAGGGGCAAATATTTAAAATCATGACATCAATAGGCCTATGATTATTTTGTATAAGATACCAAGTAATCAAAAAGTCTTGGCCCAAATTAAGGCATATGTTCATCACTATAGTAATACCTTTTATAAGAGGGATAAACTCTTCTTGGGAAGTTTATCATGGAGATGATTTCTTCTCTGTGTGTGTGTTTGTGTACTCATGCATGGGTATGTGTGTTTGGAATAAATATTCCAATCTGTTTTCTTTTGATATATAGCTCTTAAAATTGTTTTTACTCACTTATTAACAAAATTTGTTTGTTTTCTTACTGTTGATTTTTAAGTGTTCTTTGTATATTTTGGATACAGTCCTTAGCAAACATGTTTGCAAATGTTTACTCACAGTTTGTGGCTTGACTTTTTAGTATCTTTGTGTCTTTCACAAAGCAGGGATTTTTAGTCTTATCAATTTAGTAATTCAATCTTATCAACTTTTTAAATTTTATCAATTTTAGGGACACCTGGGTGGCTCAGTCGGTTAAACGTCTGACTTTGTCATGATCTCACAGTTTGTGGGTTAGAGCCCTGCGTCGGGCTCTGTGCTGACAGCTAGCTCAGAGCCTGGAGCCTGTTTCAGATTCTGTATCTCCTTCTCTCTCTGACCCTCCCCTGCTCATGTTCTCTCTCTCTCTCTCTCAGAGAAATAAAAAAACATTAAAAAAATAAAAAAATTTAAATTTATAATGTTAACAAATTTATTTTTTTTTCATAGATCACAGTTTTGGTAGATCTAAAAACTCATTGCCAAATACTTTACATTGAGATTTGTAATATATTTTGAGTCAATGTTTGTGGAAGGTATAAAGTCAGTGTCTAGATTTACTTAATTATTTTTTGCAGGTGGACATCCTGTTGTTCTGGCAATAGTGCTTGAAAAGACTATCCTCTCTCCCATTGAATTATCTTTGCTTCTTGAACAAAGATAAATTGGCTCCATCTGTTCCATTCATTCATCTGTCTATTCTTTCACCAATACCACACTGTCTTTATTGATGTAACTTTATAATATGACTTGGATTTAGGAAACTTCCATCCTTCAAATGTGTTCTTCTTCAGAGTAGTATGGACTATTCTGGATTTTTTTTTTTTTTACTTTTCATGTAAATTTTAAAATCAATTTATCAATATCTGCAATATATAGGTATGTATAGAACATATTTTGTTAGATTTATTTCTGAGTACCTGCTCCCTCTGTTTTGGTGCTAATGAAAGTGATATGTTGTTTTTAATTTTGAAATTCATTTGTTAATTTCTGGTGTATAGAAAAGCAAGTGACTTTTATAATTTACCTTATCTCTAGCAATTGTACTTTAATTGCTTATTAGTTTCCAGATTTTTTTTTTGTCAATTCTTTGGAATTTTTCTATAGACAATCATGCTGTCTATAAAGAAAGTTTTATCACTTTCTTCCAAATTTGTAAACTTTTTGTTTTCTTTTCTTTTCTTAATGCATTAACTAGAACATTTACTATGATATCATATGAGTGGTGAGAGAGGTATATTGGCCTTGTTCCATATCTTAGTGAGGAGGCATTTAATTTTTCACCATTATATATGATGTTCACAGAAGATTTTCTATAGATGCTTTTATCAACTTAAGAAAGCTTCCCTCTGCATTAGCCAGAAATCTCCAAGGAAACAGAATCAGGAGGATCTGTACATATACAAGAAAAGATTTAAAGATTTTGTTCATATGATTATGGTTGTTGGCAAGTCTAAAATCTGACAGGATGGTCCAACAGGCTGGATGGAAACTCAGGAAAAAGCCATTGTTGCAGTTTGAGTCTGAAGGGTATCTACTACAGAATTCCCTCTTCCCCGAGGAATATGAGGCTTTTGTTCTATTAAGGCCTGAAAGTGACTGGATGAAGCTTGTCTACATACTGGAGAGTGATCTGCTTTACTCAAAGCCCACTGATTTAAGTGGTAATCTCACCCAAAACCACCCTCACAGAAACATTCAGGATAATGTTGACCCCACATCTGGGCACCAAGGACCAGCCAAACTGACACATAAAATTAATGATCACAAGTCTACCTCTTGTCAACTTGGTACTTATAAGCATATCTTTAAAACACACCTAAGCCACACCTAAGCCAAATAAAGACAATAACAGGTCATATTTCTACCTTATGTGCTACAACTACCATGCATACAGCAGAAAATGCACTAACCATTTCCTCAAAAGACGAAGCAATATCTCTGGGTGATGTTTACTTTTCTCCTTGACATCCATAACTAAATACTATAAATCAAATACCATGATCTAAGTTAATAATACTTAAATACTATGGTGGAAGTCAAAGAATTTATGTTACAAAATATGGGGTTAAGAGACGGAAGAAAACAAAAATATTATACACACACATATTCTCAAGAAATAAAGAGGAAATATTCACGAAAACTATAACTTTAGTTCCTGTAACCACTAACATAGTTGTAGCTGCTATTTATAACCATATTCTTCTACTATCCATCTTATATTCTCTTTGCCCTCAGCAAGCATCTCAGCCCACCCTAGTTCTTTACCTGGCAGGGCAACTAAAACCTTTATTCTTGAAGGGTCTGGGTCATTAGTAGTCTTGCCTGGATTGAGGCATTATAGTTTTCCATTGACCTGAATCATGGGGTATGCATGCAAGAGACACTTAAGGGATCTCCTGTATTCCATGTGTACTCTTTCTTACCTCCATTGAGGAGCAGTAGTCTAATTTCCATTTGGTACTAAAGATCAATCATCCCAGTCAGCATATCAATTCCCTTATGTGCTTATCAATTCAAAGACAAGAAGAACCCAAAGTAGATGAGCAGCAGTCTTAAGGTCACAGGAGTCACTCTTGTGTATCTCAGAATATTTCTCCTTCTGGAACTATGATCTCCAGGCCAGCAAAATACAGAGTTGAAGGAGTAGGAAGCAAAATTTTGTTAGTGGGTCACTAAGGGTAAGAGTGAACAGAGCTGCTCCCTTTTCCAACCTTCGATTCCTAAATCCATAAATTCTGGTTCTAGGAGGATACTGAATGCTGATCCAGAGCATACATAACTTTCTGAAGAATCTTGCCCAGCAAGGCAAGGTATTGCCACTTATTTGTCACTGTAACATCTTCCAGAGGTAATTCCATTATTCTTTCAAGCCAGCGATTTCTAGATGGTGGAGAACATGGTGAGACCAGTGAATTCCATAAGCACAGGCTCACTGCCAAACTTTCTTGCAGTGAAACAAGTTCTCTCATCAGAAGCAATGCTGTGTGGAATACCATAATGGTAGACAAGGCACTCTGTAAGTCCAGAGATGGTATTTTTGGTAGAAGCACTGCAGATAGGGAATCCACATCCAGAATAAGTGTCTATTTCAGTAAGAACAAAACACTCCTCCTGATAAACATTGTGCCTTTTTGTTATTGTTGTTGTTGTTATAGGAAGGGGCAGATGCAACAATATACCTTAGAAGGGATATTTTGACTTGCTCCACACTAGTGGACCCCTAAAAAATAAAACTGAGGTAGAAGGCTAACTGAACTTTTCTTTATCATATTGATCTGTTGATGTGATGAGATTTTTTAAAAAAATATTTTTTAATGTTTATTTTTGAAGGAGAGAGAGACAGAGAGAGGAGAAAGGGTATAGAGACAGAGAATCTGAAACAGGCTCCAGGCTCTGAGCTGTTAGCACAGAGCCTGATGTGGGGCTCAAATCCATGAACCACGGGATCATGACCTGAGCTGAAGTCAGACTCTTAATTGACTGAGGCATGCTGTCACCCCAAGTGATGTGATTTTTAAATGTTGATTCAGCTTTGCATACGTGGGATAAATCCAACTTAATCATAGTGTATAATTATTTTTATACTCTGCTGAATTCAGTTGGCCAATATATTGTTGAGAAATTTTGCATCTATACTCATAAAAGATATTGTTTTGTAGTTTTCTCATTTATAATGTCTTTGCATGATTTTGGTGTTTGGGTAATGCTAACCTCATAGATGACTAAGGAAGTACTCCTTCTGCTCCTATTTTCTTGAAGAGATTATAGGGAATTGATGTACTTTCTTCCTTAAATGTTCAGTAGAATTCACCAGTTAACTCAACTGGCTCTTTTGTTATAAAAGGTTATTATTGATTCAATACATTTAATAGATACAAGGCTATTCAGAGCATCTATTTCTTCTTATGTGAGTTTTAGTAGATTGTGTCTTTCTAGGAATTAGCTCATTTACATAATTTATCAAAGTGGTGGGCATAGAGGTTTTCATAATATTCTTTTCTAGTCTTTTATCTGACAAAAACCTGTATCTGGAATATAAAAAAAAATCTATCAAAACTCAATAGTAAAATCAAAACCAGAAAATCCAGTATGAAAATGGACAAAAGACCTGAAAAACAGAAATTTCACCAAAAATGGGGCACCTGGGTGGCTCAGTTGGTTAAGCACGTGACAGTTCATGGGATTGAGCCCCACTTCGGTCACCGAGCTGATAGCACAGAGTTTGCTTAAGATTCTCTGTCTCTCTCACTCTCTCTCAAAATAAATAAATAAACAAACAAACATTAAAAAAATAAATTTCATCAAAAACAATACACAGATGGCAAATAAGCACACAAGGAGATGTTGAACATTATTAGCCATTAAGAAAATACAGTTTTGACATACCCGTCAAAATCAACAAATTAAGAAAAAGTAATAAAACCAACTGCTGGAAAGGATTCAGAGAAACTAGATCACCTATACACTGCTGATGAGAATGGAAAATGAAATAGCTTTGCTTGAAAAGATATGTCATCTTTTTCTTTTTTTTAATGCCTTTTTTATTATATATTTTTGAGAGAGAAATAGAGACAGCATGAGCAGGAGAGGGTCAGAGAGAGAGGGAGACACAGAATCTGAAGACTGACTCCAAGCTCGGAGCTAGCTGTCCCCACAGAGCCTGACATGGGGCTCGAACCCACAAACCATGAGATCATGACCTGAGCTGAAGTAGGATGCTTAACTGACTGAGCAACCCAGATGCCCCAAGATATATCATCTTCTAAGAAAACTAGCCATGCTTTTACTATACAGCCCAGCAAATGCATTTTGGGGCTTTTATTTCAGGAAAAAAAAATGTATATTCATTAAAAGAAAACTGTGTGTAAATATTTATAGCAGTTTTAGTCTAAATAGCCACAAACTAGAAACACCAATGCTCTTTAACATGTGAATAAACAAAATGTGGTACATTCATACCATGGAATACTACTAAAAAATAAAAAAAGAGCAAACCCTTAATACATGTGACAACTTGGATGGATCACCAGGGAATTATGCTGACTAGAAAAAGCCAATCTCAAATTATTACATACTATATGATTCAATTTACATAGCATTCTTGAAATAACAAAATTCCAGAGATGGAGAACAATTAATGGTTGCCAGGGGCTAGTGAGAAGGAGAGGTTGGGAGATGGCTGTGGGTATTAAACTGCAGCATGAGGGGTCCTTATGTTGGAATTCGGGTGTTGGTCACACTAATGTTCACATACAATAAAATTACATAAAGATATATTCTCTCTCTCTCTCATACACATGCACAAACACAGACAGACACACACACAAATACATACACACACACATGAGTACAAGTAAGGTGGTAAAATCTGAATAAAGTCAATAGATTACATCTTGATTATATACATTCTTGATGTAATCAAGAAATTAATTATAGTACAGTATAATACTGTACTAAAGTATAGCAAAATGTTAGTTTTAGGGGAAATTGGGTAAAAATTACACAGGGTCTCCGTAGTATTTCTTAAGCTGCATGTGAATCTACAGTTATCTTATGTATACACATACAATGTGATGCAGCTGTGAAAAAGAAAGAAATTCTGATACATGCTACAACATGGGTGAACTTTGAATACATTAGGTCAAATTAAATAAATCAGACACAAAAGGACAAATATCTGATTACACTATACGAAGTAACTAGAAGAATGAAATTAATAGATAAAGAAACTTGAGTAGTGGTTCCCAGGAACTAGTAAGAGGAGGTAATGAGGAACTATTACTTAATGGATAAAAAGCTTTAGTTTGGGATGACAAAAAAGTTCTGGAGAGGGATGGCAGTCATCATTGCAAAACTATGTAAATGTACTTAATGCCATTAAATCACATACTTAAAAAATGGCTAAAATGGAAATTTTTGTTTTGTACATTTTGTCACAATAAAAAGGCCCAAATTATCTCAAAATAAAAAGTTTAAAAAGGCAGGGGGAAAAAGGCAGGAGGAGGAGAAAACATTGGAAAAAATTAAACCAGAGATGATTAGTTAAAAGCATTGAAATTTTACTCATATATAGTTTTATAAGAGGAAGAACAGCATCTCTTAAGTCTATGTCCTAGACTTCAGGCAAGTATGGGGTTGGTAAAGGAAAATGCCACAGCATCTCACAGGAAATGATGACTAGTTGGTTTAACTAATACTTGGGACTGTCAGCTCAAGATTGTTGGTTGTGGTGGGACTTGGTGGTGGATGTCTGTTGATCCCCAAATCCACTGTGTTTTAGGAACAATATTGGCCCAATAAACCCATTAGTGTGAGCCCAAATTTCTTTCTTTCTTTTTTTTTTATAGTTTATTGTCAAGTTGGTTTCCATATAACACCCAGTGCTTATCCCCACAAGTGCCCTCCTCCATGCCTATCATGCTCCCCCCAATTTCTTATGGGGTCATAGACCTCAAGTAGTTTGCTCCCTGTGTGTTTTTTATCATAATCAACTCTTTAAAGACGTGGTTTCTCTTGTTACTTTCTTCTACAGGCTTGGAAGCTCTTATAGCTCCCAAACTTACTTAGGGGTCTGACAGGCAAGCTCATGTTTCAGTGGAAATGTCCTTTACAAAACTGTCAGTCATCAAAGTTGGTTTAAGGGAACTTCTCCTTAAGCAGCTTCCCTTGGTTTACAGTTAGGTGTAGAATCACCAGAGGGGCTTAAAAAAGTACTGGCGACAGGGTCCTATTCCTAATGTTTCTGATTTAATTTGTTTGGGGAATGGCCTAGACCTTGGGATTTTTAAAAGCTCCCTAAAGGATTTCATTTTATCTCTGTGCATCATCTGAGAATCACCAATGTATAAAGAAGGGGGTAAAAAGCCGAAGATTGTTGTACTGGAAAAGAAATACCTCTTGTGTGATACCTCAGCAAAAAAAATGACACCTTCCCTACCTGACAAAAGCTTCTATCTCCCTCATCAATTCATTCCAAAGGCTTAAAATCCCCATGGAAAAGTTACATTTCCCTGTGATGAGCCTAATGACTTCATGCTAGAGCTAAAGCTTGTTCCCTCTTATCACCACCACAGGTGATGGAAAACAGCTGGCCTCTATCCTCTTTCTCATTAGACAGTAGACAAAAATAACAACATGCTCTATGTGTGTGTTGCCCTGAATAAAAATGTAGAGGAAGCTGGTGAATTCTCTTTCCTAATCAATACATTTATTAATGTTTAAACTCCCAGAAGTCTGACCTCTTCACAGGAGCAGAATAAGTTAATTACATTGTCATGTTAAAAGAGCTTTGAAAAAAAAATCACAGCATCAACAGTGGGGCACGACCAAGTAGAGTGACTTTTTAATATCCTGTGGTGTGGACCTGGCAGGAGGCAGTTACTGATAGAATTACTAAAACAATCAAATGGAAGGTGTTTTTAATGCATTATCTTGGAACTACACAAACTTCTCTACAGCCAATCTATGTCCATAATGATTTGTTGCTCAATTCCCCCTGGTTTCAACATGCATTACATTATACCAACTCCCTCATCCAAGGTACTTGTATGGTCTTTCTCAGGTATACTCATGAACATTGGATTCTTGCATTCTTCTGAGTTACATCTGCCTGCAAAGTGAAGTTTGTACTGTTTGTTTAGTTCAGGCAGAAAACTAAATATACCTGTCCATTCATCTTTTCATGTAACATTTATCTACTGAGCCTCTATTAAGTGTGATGTGTGATCTTGGACTTAAAACTAGTAAACAAGACTGACAGGATATTAAAGTAGAGACAGAATCCACAGATATTGGATCCTGGGATCTAGAGCCAGCCTTCCTGGTTCTGTAGCCAGATTCTACCATAAATTGTAATTTCTGTGAGACTCAGTTACTGTATAATAAAATTGGGAGGATAACGGCTTCTTCATTATAAGGAGTAGATTTATTAGAGAGGGCTAAATAGAATAATAGTATGATAGAGATGAAGAGATTGGCACCACACTTGGCATATTATGCTATTGTATTATTGTTTCTAGTGTCTATATTTATTATGGTCAAAATAAATAAAATTATCCATTAATAGAAACTAATATTATTGGTAGTGAATCAAAAGTCCTTTGATTTTTCAGTGAAGATATAGATTTTTAAAAAACATTTAAAGGAAAAAAGAAGGCTTCTTATACTCTAACATTACCATTTAAATGGGCATAATTTATCAAAAACCAGTATATATAATACTTGGAGGTCTTTGTATTTGGACTTTTGCACAAGTGGCCATATGTTAAATAACTCAGATTAATTTATCTGACAAGAAAGGAAAGGTAAAACTGGTCTTGGCTTGCTTCTAGACATAGAAGTACTTCTGTAGCCTTTCTCTATTTTATGTTCAGAGTCAGCTTCTACAACCCCAGCTTTGCATGTTGAAAATGGCTACTTACATTTTCAGTCAAAGAAAATAGATGGCATCTCTCTGTCCTCAAAAGATAAAGTAAGATTTCAGTGTTTGTGAATATATGGCAATATGTGAAGATGTGATGAGACAGTTCACCTCCTATCTTCTATTCACTAAGAGGTATGAAGGATGAGTGTCTGATAATGTTAGGGATGAAGTAGAGGAATGGCTGTGGGATATGAGGCAGGTAACTTAGTATATATGGGCCTCCCTCTCCTCATCTATAAAAAGAAGAGATTAGACTTCCTTCTGGATCTCACAGCTTGTGTTTCATTTAGACTTGGAATTTATAACTGGTGGAACACTAAACAATAGTTTTACTAATGAAGGAACTGTATTCTAGGTATTAAAACAAGACCTGAAACAGTATTAAAGCATTAATACATTGTAGGAGATTCAAACAATTTTTAAATGTTTATTTTTGAGAATAAAAAATAAACATTTGAGAAAGTGAGAGAGAGAGAGCAAGCATGAGTGGAGGAGGGGTAGAGAAAGAGATACACGGAATCAGAAGGAAGCTCCAGGCTCTGAGCTGTCAGCACAAAGCACAGGGTTTGAACTCCCAAACCGTGAGATCATGACCTGAGCCAAAGTCAGACTCAACCCACTGAGCCACCCAAGTGCCCCTGTAAGAGAATCAAACCTTCCAAGCATCTTCACTCAAGATTTTTCAGTAAGCGTGTTTTAAGAAAGGCCAAGGCAGGTGCAAGAATTTAATAAATTTCAAAATATAAATATATACCTTGTGATGTATCTTGTAATTTACACTGAGTCATTAGAGCTGAAAGCAAATATAAAATTTTCATTGTTTATAAGAAGCTTTGAAATAGATGGTTAGTTTTAAGTTGGCAATGATCCTTGTTGTGTCCCCATAATTACTAATCTACTTTTAAGAAAGAAATTCTTTAAAAAGTGATGTCTTTCAATGCAGATTCCCAGTATATCTCATGGTTTCCATTGAGCAAGTTCATTGAGTAATTTATAATTATTTAATTTTGTTAGAGTCCAAATCTGATAGCTATAAAAATCTCTCTGACAGGTGCACTTTCTATGGCAGTCATCCTACATAAACAGAATGGACCTCTACCCAAAACCTGGTCCAGATTACTGAGACTAATACCCCACATAGCAAGAGGTATGAAAATGTTTACTGCTTATATGATGATTATTTTGGGGAGATACGGAATGAGCTTCTCAAGCAGGTCCAAAAATGGCTTTAAAAAGCAAGGAAAGGCTGGTAGAGTTTTTATGGTGCTAGTAGGTGGGGTCAAGGTGAGTTTTCTAGTATGCAGCAAGGGTTGTGTACACTGAATCTCCCACTGGCACCAGAAGAGGGGATATCCAGTTTTTGTTTTTGTTTTTTAGCTTCTCTGAATATGGCAGAAGGGGAAGAAGGTGAAGTGAGGCTTAGAATCTGTTAGCACTGAAATAACAAAAAACAGAATCTTTTTATACTTTCCAGATAACTAATTTCCATTTAATTTTTTTAAAAGTCTAGATAGAGTGTTTATCAGGTTCAATTAAGTTATCAACAGGGTGTTCAAATATTTTTTAAAATATAATTTGGGTTTTCATTATATTACTGAGATGTTGCAGCCTTCAATTGCATCAATTGTAAGTGATTTTCTTATATATTTTACAAAGATGCTACTTCACAGTCCTTGCTTTGCCCTGCCTCTTCCCCATGCTGTATGGGCTGACAACTTGGGCTCTGCATATTAGGGCAAGGCCATCAAGGATGCACAAAGTTGGATCAATATTCATACATCTTGTGTACAAGTTGAGCCTAGGTTATGGAAAGGAACAAAAAAAATTATGAGCATTTCACATACCTCTTTCGCTCTTGAACCTCTATGAACCTCTTTCCTTGCAGTCCTAGGACAATATAAAGTTGATTCTCTTTTCTTTTAGCTCACTTATGATGTGATACAAACTGCTGAACCATCCTTAACCAAGTATAAAGTGTTTCTTTTTGGTAACTGGAAGCATTGTTTTCTGGCTATACATTCCAAGGGATGCTCAAACTTGAATCTCTAATGTGGGCCCTATTTTTTTTTTTAAGAGAGCACAAGGCAGGGAGAGAGGTAGAGGTAGAGAGAATCTTAAGCATGCTCCACGCTCAGTGCAGAGCTGGACATGGGGCTCAATCCCACAACCCTGAGATCATGACCTGAGCTGAAATCAAGAGTCAGATGTTCAACTGACTGAGCCACCCAGGTGCCCCTAACCTGGACACCTTTCTATTTATCTTCCCTACCTGAATGTGTAATGAGAATCTCAAACACAAGATGTCCAGCTAGAAACCCTATTCACTCACCCACCCAAGAAAATTCTCCCTTTCTCTATGCTACCAGATTGGGACTATTCTTCCAGTTTCCTAGGTCTAAAGGAGGCAGTCTTGATTCCTCATTTTTTCAACAACCCATATGAAATTGAAAAGCAAGCCCTGCCAGCTCAATCTTCACAATCAATCTCAAGTCCCAACACTTTTCTCTTCCTTCCAGCTACGAATGAGTAGAAAACCATCTAATCAGTTCCCACAACTCTATTCCTGACCAACTTCTGTCTATTCTCCACAAAGCATTCAGAGAAATTGTTTCCATTAAATAAACCATATCATATCTAGATGAACTAGGACAATGGGCCTAAAATCCTCTGAATTCTACTAGTAGTAACTGCTGGGTGAATAATCAAGTACATTATTAAATATAAAAGAGTAAAAAGTTTTATCACGTCATATACATCCAGTCCATAATTGCCTCTCAAACCTCATCTATGGCTTGTTGCCCTTGGCCATTCTGCTTCAGGAATACTGGACTTCTTACTGTTCCTCCATCAAAAAAGCCCTCTTCAGGGCACTTGGGTGGCTCAGTCAGTTAAGTGCCTGGTTTCAGCTCAGGTCATGATCTCCCAGTTTGTTAGTTCAAGCCCTGCGTCAGGCTCTGCACTCACAGCTCAGAGCCTGCTTTGGATTCTGACTCCCTCTCTCTCTGTCCCTCTCTTGCTTGTGCTGTCTTTCTGTCTCTCAAAAATAAATAAACATTAAAAAATATTTAAAAGAAAAGCTATCTTACTACCTCACACCATCACCTATGTTTTTCCCTTTGTGGTTTATGCCATCCTTTATCTATAAGTAACCATTTTTTGTGTTATTATTTTTAAATTAAGTCTTCCAGTGGATGGAGTCTAATCACTTCTCAAACATATCAGTACCTGACATTTATTAATTTACTTATTATCTGTGTTCCCCAACTAAAGTGTAAGCTCCAGGAAAACAGGGAAATTTTTCTTTTAAGTTTTGCATCCCCAGGAGCTCCATCCTGCTTCGCATTTTGTAATTTGCTCAAGACAATATTTGTTGAATAAGCAGATCTTGGTAGAAAATATTATGATAGGTATAATTAGAAGAGAAAATTAAAATAATTTGAAATATGGATTTATGTTACCCTTTGATTTGACTCTTCAGTAGGCTATTAACTATAATTTTCCCAGAGGATTAAATAATAAACAACAAAGAAATACGGTACGCATTATATGTACCTTGGTCATCAGTTCAAAGTTCTGAAATTCTTTTCAATTAGTCACTGTGTAACATTAACTCCAGCTGCCATTTGCTAAATATGTAGTGTGTGTCAAATGCTGTTCTACAAGATGTACATAAATTATCTTTCTTTAATCCTCACAAAGCCCAGACGATGTATATATTCCTGTTCTCATTTTGCTGATGAGGAGAATGGATACCTCAAAGAAATTAAGTAACTTTCGATTTTCCATAGATACTAGATAATAAAGCCTGGTTTTGAACTCAGGGCTCCTAGCTATAGTACCCATGACCTTTGAGCTTCACTTATCAGTATTTCAAGGAGCTAAGAGAATGACATGTAAACTTCAAATTATGCACTGTCTAACAGAAATATAATATGAGCTAACTATATAATTTTAAATTTTCAAAAATACATAAAAGTTAAGAAAAAATTCAATAATATATTTAATTTAACCCAACATATGAAAATATTATCATTTCAACATGTAATAGACATAAAAATTACTAATGAAAATCTTTTGTATTTCTTGTTTCATACTAAGTTTTTGAAATCTGGTTTGTATTTTATATTTACAGCATATCTCAATTTGATCAGCCATATTTTAATAGTGGCACATGGCTAGTGGCTAGTGTACTGAACAATACAAAGCTCTCCATTTAATGTGATAAAGTATATTTCCTAGCTGTCTTCACTTTCTCTGTTACCTACAGTCCCCTGAATAGATCTGCTGTTAAATGTTTATTGTTAAAAGGATATGATAAATCAAAAAAAAAAAAAATCAAAAGCTCACATTCAACCTAGTTAAAAACTTTAGTTCCCCCAATTTCTAGAGTAGAGATTAAGGGAAAATAACTTAATTTTAAAGTTACCTGACAACTGTCTAATCAAATGCCTGTGTGGTAGGTGATTATAAGTTTGATGGCAGTGTTTTTATCCCCATTGAGTCTATGGTAGGAATATAATTTTCAACAGTTTTGAGCAAGCATTTTTAATATTCAATTTATCATGTCATAATCTGACAGAAAAAAAATTTATGTTTCAGTACTCAGATCAAAATATGAGGGTTCATCATCTAATTCAGTCCAAGTAAAACAAGAAATGGTGGATACCAAGATCATAACTGCTGCAGGCAATACTCACCAAAGACTACTAAAATTATTGGGGATTGAGAAACAGGAATATTGGTGTAGTCTCAAAGTATTCTCTCAAGATATTTGTTATGAAGAGAAAAATAATAAGTGTACAGAAAAATGATCAAGTAACCAGAGCTAATATCATTAGTATTGAAATATCTCAACCTCATCATGAATTCAACCTAATCATGAGAACATATCAAAGAAAAATTAATTGAAAGTCATTCTACAATATATCTACTAAGTACTCTTTCAAAAGCCTCAAGGTCATGAAAGACAAGGAAAGACTAAGGAATTATCACAGATAGAAGACACTCACAGAGACATAAAACTTAATGCAATGTGGGATCCTGGACCAGGAAAAGTGCATTCGTGGAAACACTATTGAAATTCTATGAAGTCTTTTACTTCTTAGTCACACTTTATGCTAATTTCTTAGTCATAATTTATGCAAGCAAGATGTCCAAATTAGAAAAAGCTGGGTGACAAGAGAATCTGTGAACTCCATATTATTTTTTCAATTTTTATCTTTACAGATAAAATTTATATTTACATTTAAAACGATCTCAAGATTAATTTTTTAAGGCAAATCACTGCTCAAAACTACTTTTTGTCAGTGCCCACCTATCGTAGAAGCAATTATTCAGCTGATTAATTATTATTATTTAATTAAATATATTTTTAATTAATTATTATTTATTTATCATTATTTTAAATAGTTAATTATTAATACTGTGTAGGCAAAATCATCCATTAATTGGGTTTTTCACTTTTTAACTAATTGTTCACTGTTGGGTAGCCTCAACCCAAGCAGAGTACGCTTAGGGAATTAATGATAACTTCTTTTATTTCCAAATATTTGTAAACTCACAAACCCCTACCCAATCAAATTCTCTTTGTTATGCCAGATATTGTATATTATGATGATATATGGTATTTTAAAGTATATAATAATATTGATTATATTTTCCTGAGCATCCCATGAAAGAATGACTTTTTTTAGGATGTCACAAAATGTCATATAGTCAAAGCAAAGAGTAACTCCTACAACTTACTAGAAAAGGCTGATTGCTTTTCAACATAAAAAAAGTAAAGAAAATGAAACGTTTGTCACCACCATAGGCAAGATCTAGGAGGAAAAAAAACATTTCATGCCTCCTTCTTAATATGTATACATACGTAAAGGGCCTCCAATTTGAAAAAAAGGATGGTATTTTCACACAATGGTATTCTGTCCCTAGGAGTGTTTCAGTGCCTAAAAAAGGCAGACTTCAGGGATCTATTAACAATATCAATATAATTCACTGACAAATGAGTGCGAAGACTTGGCTTTCTTTCCATAAGTTTTTTTAGGAATTATACCGCTTATTTGTACAAATGATTGTCTTTCTGCAGCACAGGAATGTTTGCAAATATGGTGTATGGTGTGAGAAATGGGAACTATAAACAGCTCCACCCTAGGGATGCTTAGAATCCAAAGGGATTCCCAGCAGATTCTAGAAATCCTGTGTAATCTGACTGCAGGTTTAGCAAGCCCACTTCAATTTATACTCTGACCACAAAGTACCTGATCTGAAAGGGAGTACCAGGGGTTTGAACCTGAAGATTGAATTTGAGCAAAGACCAGGTTTAAATGATCCTTTGTTCTATTTATTTTTTTCCACATAAATGTAAATGAGCCCTTTATGGAAGTCATGGTAAATGCACCATTTTAGAGTTTATAGAGAATGTTTATTTAAAATACTTAAACAACCCAGTCTGTAGGGTTGGCCTTCCCTTGCAAAATAAACAGGTACCCATTTGATAACCATTAGTGCATATAGGGGTTTAAAGAGCAAGGACTCACATAAAGCAGGTTCAAACATATCCTTTTAATTATGAAGTCAGAATGATGTAGTAGTTGTGTGTTAGTACTTAATTATTAGGACTGTCTTGATGCCCTTTTCTTTTTATTGCTTGGAATACATTAAATGCAATTTTTTTAAATTGTTGATTATTTTTCTCTTTGGGAGAGTTAATTTTAAGGAGGTAAAAGACACAGAAGGTTTTGGTTGGCTTCAGAGCAAGGCTGAAAGCTACTGATGTTTCCATTGGCTTAAGTCTATAACTAAATAAGCAGAATGTAATGAAATTTTGAGAAACTTTGTCATCTGATTTCAGAGGGTCAATCAGAATTATTTGATTTCAGACCTCCTCTCCCCATATATAACATTTCTTTTAGGTACCATTCAATTAACTTCTCTAAATAAGTATCTCAGCATCTACTATTTCTGGAGAGCATGACGGAGGTAATAAAGTCCTATGGGAAGAGCATGGACTTGGAGTTTGGCAGATTTCTTCTTTTTGTGTTGAATAATATTCTATTGTCTGGACATACCACAGTGTACTTATCCATTCACCTGCTGATACCCATCTTAGATACTTCCAAGTTTTGGCAATTATGAATAAAACAGCTATAAACATCCATATACATATTTTTGTGTGAACATGAATTTTTAACTCCTTTGAAAGATACCAAGAAGTGTGATCGTTGGATCATATAGTAAGAGTATACATAATAATAATAAGCTGAAATCCTGATGTTTTGCTTTAACTTTAATAAAATGTACTCCAATTCACCATCCAAATTTTAAAATGAATCTTTATCCATTGGGTTAGCATGTTATTAATTAATTCATTATTTCTTGGGAATGCTCTTTGATCAGTAAAGAGAAGCAAATTTTAGAATTAATTTTCTTCATTTTTTTACACATGACCAAGAATTGTCATTCATGTTGAGTGGCAAATACATTCTAGATAATGGCCTTCTCATAGCAATAGCATATTTTAGGATCACAGTGATCTTATTGGATATTAAATATGCTTAATGGAATGTCCAATTTCTCCATTTAGATGGAGAATGTTGTGTCCTACATGTTTCACATTATCAGTTTTCCTGAAGCATCCATCACCTGGGCACAGTATCAATCAGAAGAGAAAGAAGCCGAGGAACTATTCTTACTGCATAACTGCAAAAGCCAAGGATATCCCATTCTCTCCAAATACAGACTTACCTCAATAATGATTGCTCAGGTAATGAATTTTCATCCTAATGAGGCTTTAAAAATGGTATTTGACATTAGAGTTTCAGGCAAAATCGCACTCACTCCCTTAATATAACAGGCAGAGGACATTACATGGAATGAATTAGAATTTCATGCTTAGGCAACACCAACAGTGTTGCTTCATGTACTTACACCAAGAGAAAACAATGAGGAAGTCCAGCTACACCTCCTGAAGCTATTGTGTGTATCCCCTATTTCCATGTACTTTGAGCCCTTCAATGAAAGCCTTAGCATTTCATTTGACTAAAGATATTCTGTGTCTCAACTTTATTTTAAATTTCAATTTGAATGTGAGAAAATAACGAGCTTCAGAAAGGTTCAAATATTAGTGAAAAATATAGAAATACAGAAAGAACGAACCTTCCAATAAATGACTCCCTGGAGCCTAGCTTCAACTGCTATTATCCAGTCTCAACTCTTCACTTCATTTTTGAAAATTAAAATAAATATTTATTTCATTAAATTTTATGTACATACCCCTTATGTACTTCCAAAATTGTTGTTAATTAATTATGTAAACTTAACTTTTTGGTCATTTGATATATTTTTATCTGTGATAAATTTATGTATATTTTGGGGTTAGAATAGAACACATCATTTTTCCCCATAAAGTTAATGGGAAAATATATTGTTTTCATTTCATGTATTTGCACTTAGAGTCAGGGTCTCCGTGCATGGAAAATAGGTCTATCAAACAGAAAGAAGGAACGTATGGGGAGCATATCTAGAATATCCAGCCCCTTTTCTACAGGTGCACCCGTGTTTCCCTTAGGGCCCTAGAACCTCTCTCTCTGCTGGCTGTTTAAAAAAATATTTGAGTTATAGAAAACCCAGTTTTCAATGTTTATGAAGTGCTTGCCTTCTGGAAGCATATTATTGGAGTCTCTGGCAAGCACAACCATCTGATGTTAAACATAGCATAGAGGTGATGAAGATTAAATTTGTGCAGAAGCTGACAATTTTGTCGATAGGTTCCTAAGTCTCACACCCGCGCTGTAGGTCTAAAATTAAAGTTGTCGTAGGTGATATTATTACTGAGTTGTTCTGAAAGGCGTTACTTACCCCATATAATTGAAACAGAGTGTATTCCTACAAACATTAGCATGTCATAAATCATATGGGTTTTGGAAAACTACTGGCTTTCAACAGGGTTTTATTTAATGAAAATTAGCACAATAAAATGTCTTCATTGCAGTAATCATGCTGCAATGGAACCCATTCAAAACACATGGCTTTCATTTTTTTTTCTTGAAAGACTAAAACATCTTGCCAAAATAAGATAGGCAAAAAAAAAAAAAAAAAGTTTGATTATTTAACATTCCATGGTTTGTAATAGATGGAGCATTAGAGAATAACAGTGATGAATACCAGAATTGATCTCATGTCACCAACTTTAAACTTTATTTTTGGTAGCATATTACAGTGACATGTGGTAAAGGTAGCCAAAGTGTTACAGCAAAAATGAGGGGTGGAGAAAAATCCAATTTTGTTCCATAAGAATTGTGAATTGAGAACAGTCTTTTAAAATGTTAGTTCAGCTGAGACTTTCTGATGAGTAGGAAGGTGTGAGTAATTTGCTTTGGAAAGTAGTCATTTGAAATTGCTGGCTATTTGTCTGAGAGCTAAGCAGAGCAGGTAATATGAAGCATACTTTTAAAGGGAATCACTTAAAGTTAAGAGTTCTTTCCAAAATGACATCTTTGCTCAATCCACTTCCCAATGGAGAATTACCACTTGTGTACGTTTATATTAGGCAGGTTTAGGCTGAAAGAATGTTAAATGAGACATTTGCAAGATCCTCAGAAAATTAATTTATACTTGACTTGGCATGACAACAAGAGAAGGAGTATTCTCATGGATTTTTGGCATTCTCACACATTAGACATGACGTTGGTGGAAATGTAATTAAGTGCATAAAATATACTTTATAATAGTACAGTTAGCAGGAAAGGGGGAAAAAGCCTCTACTAAAAAAAGGGCGGGAGAATATCTAAGGTAATGGTTGCTATCCAATGTGATCATCTTGAGCTATTTATTGTTATTGAGTTATTAATGGGATATTTTCTTATAGCATGGGCAAAGTAGAAGACAATTTTCTTAACCTAAAATGCATATATAATTTAGCCTTTGGCTTTGCATACTATTATAACCATAATTATAAAAATTACCTAACCCAAACTTACCTTATGTTTATATATTATATATAATATATGATAAGAAGGCACTGCAACAGGCACTAGTCCAGTTAGACTCACTTATGTGTAACGGCCACAGTTACTCACCACAGATGTCTTCTAGAATCCTAGGTGGATGCAGCAATCTGTTCATACAAGGGTTCAGAAGGAACAAACACCTTCTGCCACTCTCAACTGGTAGCACTCTCAGGTCTAATAAGATGGAAATTCAGGTGGGGAAATCTTCATCAGTCTGGAGTAGCCACCATGGATCCAGAAGATGAAAACTCCATCTGCTTTGAAATAAAAATTTCAGAGAACATAGTTTAATTATACTTGGGAAAGTATATTTTAGGTGGGGCTATCATGGGGCTAAATATTAAGATTAAAATTCCAACTATTAAGCATGCTTGTGCATACATCTACTTCAAATTATCATTTGGATTACGTTTGAGTTCCTGTAGCTATGTGCACCAAATGCTTGGTATAGAGTGTTTACCTGACAGTTTTGATCACAGTTTTAAAGATCTATTACTCTTCTCCTTGTTCAGGACACTAGCATTATGCCTGGAAATAAGAAGGTATCTGTCAAGCCTTCAAGAAGTTAGATTTTTGGAGAACTGGTCTTAGCTTATTCCCTAGGTGTCCACCTCTCTATCCCACCTCTTGCAGGCTAAGCTCCATTGGCAAAAATGACTACAAAATCTGTATTCAACACTGTAAGCTTATAGTCATGCTTATAGCCAAACTGTGGTCTTATTATCCAATTTGAAATATTAGGTTACAATCTTGCTTTTGAAATGCTTTTTCTGTAGTTCACATGTATCATTTGATATTGCCTAATAAATAACTTCAAAACTTAGTGTTATTAAGCAAAATTAACTTAGTAAATTTTGAAGATCTCATTAGCTTTATTCAATAATTCATGAATTATTGAATCCAATCGAGCATAAAGAAAGGGGCTCAGAGAAACTGTACAAAATGAAAGACTTTCATAAGCAGAAACAAAGAAGTTATACTAAACTAAAAAGCTGATTGGTTATCACAAGGTCACTTTGCTCTAGGAGATAGCAAGGGTCTATCAGGCAGATTACCTAACTAGTGCTGATAAAGCAATTCCTGATTGACTAATTTAAAACGCCATTTCTGGGAGAGTTGAAACTGTAATTAAGTTAAGTCTTGGTTTGGTGACATGGGGCTTTGCATAAATGACTCCATTTTGAGTCTGTTGCCTTGATTTTTAACAGTGGCTTATGCATTAAGCATTTTGTTAGCTCGAGAGTCTGTGTGCCAGCCAGCTGATTCTTCTAGTCTAGGCTGAGCTGTGTCTGAGGACAGCTTCATTGTGGGTTGGTCTAGACTGTCTTCAATTAAGATGGCTCACCTCTGCTCCATGTTACCCCATGTTACCTCTCCAGGCTAGGGGGAAATGTAACTTTTATAGGCTTTTGGATCAGCAAACAGCAACTTCTATTAAAATTAAACATGTCTCAACACTTAAACTGAAAACAAACTAAAAAAGAAAACAATAACAACACACTCAAACTGAGCAATGCCATTATTAGAATACTATCATATAGACACAAAGGAAATGAGAGGATACTAAATTATGAGGGCAAATGAAGAATAAAGGGTATGGTTAGGAAAGAAGAACCTGAAAATAAAAGGGAAAGAGGAGGGTAGAAGAAAGAATAGTAGTCACAGACATTTACGAAGTAAATAAAAAAATGACTGACTATTGGAAAACAAGATAAAATAATGACAAATTTGGTGATTATTAAAACAAGTTGGAACTAAAATACTAGAAGTGCAAGTTCTCAAAAATTTCTTATTATGTATTCTTTAAAAAAATGTCACAGAATGTACCCCAACATAAAAAAGGAAATTAAAATTTTTTAACTTTTTTCATTTATTTTGGGACATAGAGAATGAGTGGAAGAGGGGCAGAGAGAGAGGGTGCGACAGAGGATTTCAAGTGGGCTCTGTGCTGACTGTAGAGAGCATGATGCAGGCCTTGAACTCAAAACCTGTGAGAGATCATGACCTGAGCATAAGTCTGACACTTAACCAACTGAGCCACCCAGGAGTCCTGGAATTAATTTTTTAAAAGGAAGCTATGATTCAAAAAGGATGAGATGTAACCAGAATAACCAAAGAAAATTTCTGCTTTGATAGTAAGGAGAGATCTTAGGAGGATGTTTTTATATATAACTTATGTAACATGCTCACAATACCATGTAAGAAAAAAGAGTGTAGGAGTTAAGGAATTATCAAATTCCTACAATATTAAGAAGACAAAGTCTTTTATTACTTTGAATTTTTGTTTAGAAAAATAATTCATGTTGAGAATTAAGGTAAGTTAAGGGCAACTGATGTTGGTAAAAATGGCAGAGTAAGGACCTCCAAAAATTTTATCGCCCTCTTAAAAGCAATGAGAAACTGGCAAAATTGTCAGAATCTATTTTTTTCACAACTCTGGAAGTTAGCCAAAGGCTTGCAGCAATCCAGGGAGTATTTAAGCAAGCCAAGTGAATGCCAGAAAGAACAGAGAGTTTTGTAATGTTTTAACTTACCCTAGTCTCATTTCCCATTCTCCAACTCACAGTAGCCATCGAAAAACAAGCTCATATTGGGATGCCTGGATGGCTCAGTTGGTTAAGCATCCAACTTCAGCTCAGGTCATGATCTCACAGTGAATTTGTGAGTTTGAGCCCTGTGTACAGCTCTGTGCTGACAGCTTGAAGCCTGGAGCCTGCTTAGGGTTATGTGTCTCATTCTCTCTCTGTCCCTCCCTCACTTATGCTCTACCTCTCTCTGTCTTTCAAAAATAAATAAATGTTAAAAGAATTTAAAAATTCTCAGTACTGATGGGAACAGAACTGTCGTTCTTTCAAATGCTCATTACCAAAGAATTGCCATGAAAGACCCCACTTGAAAGAATTGTCTTTATCTAACCTAATTCTAAGCTCATCTCATGCTGAAAGCCTCTCTGGGGAGTATTTGTCAGAAACATTTACAGGCAAATGTTTTAATGTCAAGACTGCCTGAGGCAATGCATAACATTTGGGGTAAACCATAGACTAATGAAAAAGCATAAAAGGAAAAGCTAAGCAATGACCAGTCCCATCGGGGCTTTGAAAAGCTCTGACAAATTCCTAGGAATCTAGAGGGGCAAGCACATGTGCAAGACTGTGTGTATGCTTCAGAAAAGAAACTAAAAAAGACATAAATAAATGGAAAGACTTTGCATGTTCAGGGGATGGAATATTTAATATTGTTAAGATGGTATTGCTCCCCCAAACTGAGCTATAGATTTAATGCACTGACTTTTCCCTCCAGAATTGGGCTGCTGATACCAAAAGTCATATGGGAGTACAAGGGACACAAAATAGCCAAAAGTATCTTTAAACAGCAGAATTAGAGGACTCAACCTGATTTGATTTCAAAACTTACTATAAAGCTACAGTACTCAACATCCAAAAACCAAATAATCCAATTAAAAATGAGCAGAAGACATGAACAGATATTTCTCCAAAGAAGATATACAGATGGCCAAAAGACACATGAAAATATGCTCATTATCACTCATTATCAGGGAACAGCAAATCAAAACCACAATGAGATATCATCTCACACCTGTCAGAATAGCTAAAATCAAAAACACAGGAAATAACAAGTGTTGGTGAGGATATGAAGAAAAAGAACCCTCTTGCACTGTTAGGAATGCACACTGGGTGCAGCTACTGTGGAAAACAGTATGGAGGTTCCTCAAAAAGTTCAAAATAAAACTACCCTGCAGTCCAGTAACCACATCACTGGATATTTACTCAATAAATATAAAAACACTAATTCAAAGGGATGCATGCACCCTATGTTTATTGTAGCATTATTTACAATGGCCAAGATACAGAAGAAGTCCAGCTGTCCATCCATTGATACAAGAATGGATAAAGAAGATGTGATATATATGTACAATGGAATATTGCTCAGCCATAAAAGAAGAGTGAAATCTTGACCTCTGTGATAACATGGAAAGATCTAGAGAGTTTAATAGTAAGCAAAATAAGTCAGTCAGAGAAAGATAAATACCATATAATTTTTACTCATATATGGAATTTAAGAAAGAAAACAAATGAGCAAAAGAAAAAAAGAGAGAGACAAACCAAGAAACAAACTCTTAACTACAGAGAACAAACTGATGGTTGCCAGAGAGAGGTGGGGAGGGGAATGAGTGAAATAGATGATGGGAATTAAAGAGTACACTTATGATGGGCACTGCATAATGTATAGAACTGTTAAACCACTGTACTGTATACCCAAAACAAATGTAACACTGTATGTTAACTATACTAGCATTAAAATAAAAAATAAAAAAATTAAGTAAGATTAAATCTAAACACACACACACACACACACACACACACACACACACATACACCAGTTGATAAATAGGAAAAAAAGGTGTGTGGTACTGGTATAAGAACAAACAAATTAATGGAATAGAATTGAAGCACCCTAAAATAAAACTATTACCTACCGACAACTGATTTTTGCCAATCCTGTCAAGATTATACAATGGGGAAAGAAAAGTCTTTTCAATAAATGGTGCTGAGACATCTGGATATCCACATGTAAAGAATGAATTTGGAGTCCTAATTCACACAGTATATAAAATTTAATTCAGAATGGATCAAAGACTTAAATATAAGAAAAGAAAACATAGTTTTTTGGGGGAGTCTTACAGGACTCCCAAAACACAAGCAATCTGTTTTAGTCTGTTTGGACTGTTATAACAAATACCACAGACTGGGTAGTTTAAAACCAACCGAAATTTATTTTTCACAGTTCAATAGATTGCTAAGTCCAAGATCATGGGGCTGGCAGATACAATGGTGGTTGGTGAGTGCTTGCTTCCTGTTTCATACACAATGCTTTTTCACTGTATCCTGACATGGGAAAGGACTAGGAATCTCTGTGAAGTCTCTTTTATGAGGCAGATTCTATTCATGACGGCTCCATCTTAATGACTTAAGTAACCCCCAAAGGCTCATCACCTAAAACCATGAGTTTTGGGAATTAGGATTTCAACATATAAACTTGGGTTTGGGAACACACACACACACACACACACACATTCAGACTATATCACAACCAAAAGAGAGAGAGAGAGAGAGATTGGACTTCAACAAAACTAAAAACTATTGAATGTCAAAAACACTATCAAGAAATGGAAATAGTCCACACAATGGGAAAATATACTTTTGAAGCATATGTCTGATAAGAATCTGGATGCAGAATATATAAAGAAGACCTATAACTCAGCAATATAAAGACAAATAATACAATTTAAAAGAAAGCAAAAGATCTGAATACACATTTCTTCAAAGAAGATATACTAAGGGCCAATAAGCACATGAAAAGATGCTCTAAATCATTGGTAATTAGGAAAATGCAATTCAAAACCTAAATAGGAAATCACTCCATAACCTGTATGATAACTATAATAATAAATACAGATAGTAACAAGTGTTAGTGACAGTGTGTAGAATTGGGGTACCTCACTCACCACTGGTGGAGATGTCATATGTATGGTTGTGGAAAATAATCTGGCAGCTCTTTAGAAAGTTACCAATCCAGCAGGTCTATTCCTATGTGTGAAAACATCTGTTCACATTAAAACCCGTATACTAATCTTAACAGTATTATGAATATTGTATTGTGAATAGCAGTATTATTCACAATAGCCCCAAAGTGAAAACAACCCAAAAGTCCATCAAGTGGTAAACAGAAAACATAGTATATTCGTACAATGGAATATCATTCAGACATAAAAAAAATAAAGCACAGTTAGATGCTACAATATGGATTGTATGATTCCATTTATATGAAATGTACAGAACAGGTAAATTCATAGAGACAGATACTAGAGTAGTGGTTTCCAGGGGTTCTGAGGATAGAAATGGGGAGTGACTGCTGGTTGAGGCAGTTTTTTTTTGGGGGGGGTGATAAAAATGTTCTAGATCAATTAGTTGTGATGATTACACAGCCTTGTGGATATAAGAAAAATAAGTGACTTGTATACTTTTAAATAGTGAATTTTATGCTATGCATCATATCACATTTAAAAAAAGAATTGAAATAGAATGTATAACTTTCAAATGAGTTGAAGGTAGAATGTAATAAGATATCCATTTGAAATCAGTAAAGATGAAACCTGAAATGTCCTAAGTAGAAAGAAGAACAACAAAACCAATGTAGAGTTGATCTAAATGTCTCAACAATACCACCAGATTCTGTAGATTAGAGGTTGGAAAATTATAGGCTGGATCAAAGACCTACAGCCAGATTTTGCACAGCCTGAGAACAAAGAATGGGTTTTGCATTTTTAAAGAGTTATTGAAAAGAATGAGGAAGGAGGTAAGAGAGGAGTAGCATGTGAAACCTTGGCCATCAAAACCTAAAATATTCATGCTTAGGCCCAGTACAGAGAAACTTTGCTGACCTCTGACAGTCTCAAGATTTTCAAGCTAAACATAAAATCCAATAAAACAATTAAACCAAACTTCTTGTCAATATCACCTGCCAATTCCAGAACAGCTGCTAGAAAAGCTGTTCTTCATTGTATGTTTCTGGATTAAAGGTTGCCACAGGAGAGACTGGCATGACATCTGGAAGGCAGAAGGGAGGTCACTATCTTCAGTAGCTTCAACCTTCTCACAAACACCTTCCCTGATGTTGCTGGCTTAGAGAGTAGGTGGGGCTTTGCTAAAGACTTTGGACAGTTGTAGACTTTCCCCAGGAAGCTTCTGGGGGACTGCCCACTTTGATGCTTCACTTAAGGTCCTCAGGGATTTTTTTCTCTAATATTGATGCTGCTTCCAAAACTTTCTTTTCCTATACCATCCTACTTGCATGTAACCCTCTTGAAGTTTAGAATCAGAAGGTTCATATCATTTCTGCTACATTCCATTTGTCCAGCAAGCCAAGAGGGTGGGGATATTACTTCTGTGAAGAAAAGTGTCTAACAGGAGCAAGGACTTTTCATTAAAGAGATACAGCCAGATGATGGCATTTGTACAGAGGGAAAGCCAAAATAAAAATCCCTACTTCCCTCTCTTTATCTTTTGACACTATTCTCATTGGTCAAACTAAACAGGAAAATAGACCCTGAGGCCCCTGTAGATCAGCCTCAGTAAGGTCAGTCTCTCAGGTAGAGAGCAGGGTAGAAAACGATGAAGAAATGATTTAGAACAGAAATGGAGAATAGTTAGCTCAGCTATCAATCTAAATTGCTTATTCAGGGGCACCTGGAGGGCTCAGTCCATAGTGTCTGACTTTGGCTCAGGTCATGATCTCACAATTCATGAGTTCAAGCCCTGTATTGGGCTCTCTGCTCTCAGCACAGAGCCTGCTTCAGATCCTCTGTCCCCGTCTCTCTACCTCTCCCTTGCTCACTCTCTCTCTTTCAAAAATAAACACTAAAATATTTTTAATTGCTTATTTACATATAAAAAGAAAGACAATATTACTGGTAATTGAAGAAATGCATATCAAAAATAATCTACCAATTCAGATCTTAAGTGATAATAATAGAAGTAATAATAATAAATTTGAAAACCTCTAGTGTTGATAAGGTAATGCAAACTAACAGCTGACTGGGGCTCCTGGATGACTCATTTGGTTAAGTGTCTGACTTCAGTTCAGGTCATGAACTTGTGGTTCTTGAGTTTAAGCCCTGTGTCAGGCTCTGAGCTGACATTTTAGAACCTGGAGCCTACTTCAGATTCTGTGTCTCTTCTCTTTCTGCCCCTCCCTCACTTATGTTCTCTCTCTCAAAAATAAATAAAAATTTTTAAAAAATTAAAGACAAGTAACAAAAACCCAAACTAACAGCTATTTGGAATCCCCACTTTAGAAGGTAAATTGGGAATCCCTAAGAAAGTTGATGACCTACCCACCTTATTCGCCAGAAATTATCATCCTGGGCATCAACCATGGAGAGATTTTAATGTATATGAAAATGAACATACATAAAATTGTTCAATGTTTGCAAAAAAATAAATAAATAAAGAGAACATTTGACAGTTCCTTAGAAGGAAACTGGAGGAATAAACTCATTTAAAATAAAATAATCAATACCGGTTAAAGATAAAGGAGTGCATTGTTTTAAATATCAGAACAATAAATCTCACAACATATATAAAATGAAGAAAGCAAAACACTAAATAACAAGTGCAATAAGTAAGACGTAATTTATATAATATATGTAAATTTAGATATCACATTGTCTTCTGGGGGAACTCTCTAAAGCCTGATACAGGGATTATGGTACATGAGATTAATCAGGGGACAACTCTAGAAGAAGAGCAGCATCAGGGCAGGGCAGAGGAAACAGGAGAGCAAGGTCGTGCTCTGGCTGGAGTCTCACCTAGGCCTGATCCCAAAAGGAGCTCTGGAGAATGAACTGAACTACAGCACTGGTCTTACCTTGGAGCAAGGGACCTGACCTCATTGACTCACCCTTCCCAGATCCTACCCCAGGCAAACACACTTGTCAGTCAATCCATCTCTGGCTATGGGCTGACCTGTAGGAAACATTCTCCCAATGGAACATCTTCCATTTAGCCCAAGATAATCCTTCAGAGAATAGGACAGCTGAGAGCCATTAGTAGCCAACACATACCACAGCTGGAGCTGGAGTGTACCAGCGGTGAAAGGGGTGTGGAACAGGCACGCCAGTGTCCACTATTCACAGGAAACAATGGTGTGCTGTTTATGGCCTTATGTGTGTAATAAAATTACAAACATTTGCATGGAAATAAAAAATAACACTCATTTCAAAATAATGGTTTCCTCTAATAAAGGATGGAGGAAGGAAAGGGAAATGATTCAAATGCTGGCCTTAAGCTATATTTATATTAATTCCTTAAAAAAGTGATCTGAAGTAATAAAGCAACACGTTAACATCTAAATCTCAGTATTTGAAAACTTTAAAACTTAAAATAATATACAAAACCAAAAATGAGTATTAAAATATGTAGATTTAAAAATCGTTCTTATAATACTTTGATTTAATTTTACACCAATGGTGAAAAACATATCTTTTCTAAATCTAATGAAATGGGAAACTCTTCATTATTATTTTCATTGTTCACCATTCACCAAAATCATACTTTTAATTATAAAAGATAGATATGGGATCTGATGTGTATAATATCTCTCTCCTTATATTTTTATTTATCCTCAATCAATATTTTATGTGAAGGTACATGAGAGAAAGAGAGACACACAGAAAGAGAGAGAGAGAGACAGAGGGTGAGAGGATGACAGCTATGAGATTTCTGGAATAATATTTACCTGATTTTTTTTTTTTTCACGCTGTTTCTCTCTCTCCTAGAAATAAATATTTACCTGATTTTGAAATGAAATATATCTGGATGTTGGGATTTGGCATGGTTTCTTAATTTCTTCTCTATAAGTTTAATAGCTGCTTCCATTTTTATAATGACCATTGTCTCATCTTTACAGAAACAATAAAGTCATTCTTAAAAATGAAGAAAAATGTGTATCCCACCTACTAATAGAACCATTACAAATTTAACAAGTCTTTGGTATTATTTTACACCTGCTATATTTGTCAAAATTAAATAAAAGAAATACCCAAATTGGCAAGTTTTTTTTAACCTGGTACAATGATATATTGTTAGTGGAAGTATAAATCATGTTTCTGTTAGAAAAAAATAAAATCTGGCAAAATTTCATGAGTAGCAAACAGATGTTTATGTCCTTGGATACATAAACTCATTTCCTAGAATTTATTCCACGGGAACATTAAAGTATAACAAAAATCTTCTGCATAAATGATAGTTATCAAAACAAAGCATTTGAAATGATCCAATTTGACTAAGAAATTTATGGAACAATAACTTAATGGGGCACTATGCTATGATCAAAGCATGGAAAATGTGAATAAAGAAAGATATGGTAGTTCCTGGGCACCTAATGTGTACTTAAATAGCATAGGTGATTTTGTGAACTATTGTCTCTCTCAAAATTCATGGGTTCAATATCATTAAGATACCATTACAAGGGGAAGGAACTTAACTTGCCCACAATTGCATGGCATTGTGAGTATTAAGGTCTAAACCCAGTTCTAACACCGAATCATACATTCTTTTCGCTAAAGAAATTTTCTTAGCTATAGAACTCATATTACAAATACATTTTTATGTAGAACTCTCTCAGCTCCAACTCAAAGACATGACAAAAGCTGAGCCATCTAGATGGATATGTCAGAGTTTGGGCAACTCTTGGTCCCACCCCACCCACTTGGCCTCAGTGGAATCCTAGGACACCACAAATAATTTAAAAAACCACTGCCCTATACCATACTGTATTTGAAAATAGTAAAAATGGTTTGAGTTAATGTTAAGTTTTAAAAGATGGTAATATAAAATATTGCTACTCACAACTCTCAGTTGGGTAGCTTTCTACTCAATTTCACATGGAGACATGGATCAAAATATTCAAATGCAAAGACAAGAACTGAAGCTGTTTCATTAAGGTGATAGCACATCCAGCTAAGCCAGAGGGCACTAGATGGACAAATTGGTTATATTACCCACCATTTTTGAGGCGGTCCTCAGAGCTTCCTTGGGCCTGGATAGATCCACTTACCTTAGTGCTAATTCAGACATAGTCATTCTTAAAATATTATAAAGAGTGTGTATTGTTTGTGAATGTGGTTGTAACTGAAGATGGGAGAAGCATGAGAAAACATATATATATTTTGGGACCAAAATATATATCCCAGCAAATTGGGACACACCATGTGAGATTCCTTTTTCCATATTGCCAGTCAGGGAGATCCTCACCCTGTCACCTGTCCCTTGCAATTCTACATCAGTAAAAGCAAAGATAGCAACTGAAACTGTTTTCCAATTTCCTTTCCTGCTACAACATGCCCATGGGATCCACTCTTGGTCACTGAGATATCAGAAGAGTAGCTCAGAGAAAGACTAATCTCTCTAGAAGAGAGAAATGTATGAAGAGCAGACCTATTTCCTGTCCTGCACGTGAAAGTTCTCCTGTGAGGATGTGAGGCTTAAAGTTACTACAGCCATCTTGAAATTGGGGAAACAGCCAGAAATTCAAGGAAAACAAAAAAATACCTTCCTACATAGTTTTTAATAAGTGATATATAAAAAAAAGAACCTTCTACGAGTTAAACTCCTTTGTATTTGGGAATTCTGTTCTTTGCAGCAGAAAGCATCTGAATGTAAACTACACAGATCTATCAGACATCCAAAGTTCCCAACTAGAATGTATCAATTCAAAATTATCAAGGGTGTTGTCCTTTTTGGTTAATATAAAAAAAAAAATTGGGCTCTTTTATAGTCATGAAGAATTTCTGGTAATTTCCTTATTTTTACAATGGTTCTATCACAATTCACGAATTTTATATGAAGTGTGATTGTTTCCGATTATTGTGGCTTCCCCTGATTTTTGTAAGTACAATTGCTGACTCCAAACTGCTAGAAAAGATTCTGGCAGTTTTCCAAGGGGCACGGCTATTAGGTCTCCAAAACATGAAGAATTAATTCTTTCCTTCTCTTTTCTTTGTTTTCCGTTTGTTCTTTTGGTCCTAAGGCCAATATTTTGAAGTAGCCCTCCCTTACTGCTGAGGTAAATCTTCACACACTTTAACTGCAAGGATCAAACACAATTCGTGGGAAAATGCTTTAGAGACAGAAAAACATTCCACCAGCTGGGGAGCTGGCATAGTTGTTGCTACATCTGGACATTGCTACATATTAGCAACAGCAAACCAAGAGTAGGCAATGATGGTAGGGTCTACCTAAATGATTTTCATAAATAAAACTGAATTTGCTCTAAAATGGGGTTAACCTCTTGGAATAACCTCTTCAGTGTTCAGTTGACATGGTTATAATAAACACAAACTTCTTGCTTTTATTTAATAAATGCTTAAGTGGTTTAACCTTAGTTATGTTACAGGCATTGTTCAACATACTTTAAAAATAACAAGTCCTTCAGTTCCTACGACAACTTTTGGGGGAGATTTCTTCATTATTCTCCTTTTTCTGATGAGGTGACTGAGACATCAGTTATTTAAGGAACTTGCCAAAGCCACATAGCTTTAAGTGGTAGTATTAGAATAATTGTATTAACTGGCATTGTAGGGAAGAACAAAGGTTTTTCTTGAACTTCAGGGTCTCTGCCTGCATCTGAAAATGAACTGACAAAGATGGATTAACATGAGAGATGCATATACATTTACTTGGTATAAGTTTTAAGTGATACCGGAGGCTTCATCTGGAAATGAAGACCCCAAAACACAGTTAGCCATGTATATTTTTATGCTAGGTTTGAAGAATTGGCAGTTGTATAAAAATATAGGTAAGGAGTTTGTTAGGATTCTTCTTGGCTTCTCTTTATCTTTGGAGGTGAGGATGTTCTTTCCTCTGGGTTCAGGGAAGGCACCTCTCATACAAGGGTTTCATGACCTGTTTTGGGGAAGAAGAACAGGGGGAAAGTCAGAGTGACCTTCCTCTTCTGCTATTTTCTGAAACTCCTTCAGCTGAAAATAGTCGATATGACAAGGTGCCATATTTTGGGGTAATGTGTCCTGAACTCCATCAACATGCAGAAATAAAGGTATGAAGTTACACACTAAAAGTGAGAAAGTGTGAACAGGTTTATCACATGCATCATTTTGTTTTATAGGCAAGTCTAAAGAATAATGAAAGGAAGGAAAAGAGGAGAAAAAAATCTAGCTAAAATTTTCCTTTACTTTCTTTTATCTTTTCTTTATTACACCCCTGCCCCATTCTGTGTGTGTGTGTGTGTGTGTGTGTGTGTGTGAGAGAGAGAGAGAGAGAGAGAATGAGCCTCTTTGTCCAGAAATTACTATACTTCCTCAATTGCACATAATATGAGAGGGAAGTTTTAAAGAAAAAAATCACACTGTGAAATTCAAAAATTTCTCCATGCATAAGCTGAAAGATTCCAATAACAACAATTATATATCAAAATAAATATGGCACCCCTGCTTCCCACTGGTATTATCTTCTAGCATTTTCTCTGGATCTGAATGCATTTACAGTAAGAACATATTCAGCTTTCTTTTCAGTTTTTGCCTTATATGGTCAATTGTAGGCTGACCACAAATTCTTTCTCTTCCTGTATGCATGCCTTTTTTTTTTTTTTTTTTGCAATGAGACTTAGCAGCTTCTCTCAAAGAAAGAGAAGTTTATTTCTTCTATTTCTTGAATCTAGATTCAGACCTGTGACAGGTGTTGGCCAATGGGAAATTGGAAAACCTAATACAAACAGAGGCACAACAGTTGCTTGAGCACTGGGGCTTTTCCTGTCTTGCTCTTCTTAGGAGCTCTGACTGCCATCATGTGACTGAATCTCAGCTAGCCTGCTGGAGGATGAATGACACATGGTCTAGCTACTTCCATTGACCCTGAAGCCAGCTATTCACCACCAGGCATGTGAATGAGGCCATCAACCAACGAATGATGGCAAATAAATGGGTGAACTCCACCAACACCTTATTAAGCAGAGACAAGCTGGCCTACTTAAGCCCAGCCCAAAACACCAGCTTACATTACCATGAGAAAAGAAAAGATTGTTTCAGCTGCTAATTTTGGGATGGTGTGTTACATGGCAAAACTAGCTGCTCTAACTTGAAAGGGAATGGTATGTTTTTTTATCTTTACAGGGAATAAAAGCTTCAGGTAAGATGTATGACTAAGGAAGGGAAGTCTCATCTACTTCTGGAGCAGATGCAGAATTAGTGGCCTTGGGAGAAAGTCAAAGTTCTCACGAAAAGGCTGAAACGTGAGGAAATTTGATTCAAAGACTTCTCTATTTCTTGACAGTATTCCAGCTAACTTCAAGGGAAGAACCACCCAGTGATAGGTTGCTTTAAGTTTACGGCAGGACAAGACTAGCTGTAGCCAAATGTTTTATTTTTACTCCATTCAACTCTCCTCTAGGCTTTCCCATGCTTAAGAGCCCTCAGAGGCAGAGATTGTAATGACTCTGTTTTACCAGCTCAAGGGCATTTCAGTGTTGTGGGTCAGTCTTAATTCTCTTATAATGTGTCTAATTTCATTGCAAAAGTAATGTATCTGGCTAATAAGACTTAGGCTCTTTGGCTGTGTTTCCTTTCTTTCGCACCCTGGAGCCCTTGCCACTACACAGTGCCTTTCATTTCCAAAGGATGCCTGAGCACTTCATAAACTTAGCCAGTGGACTTATAAACTTTATGGCCACAGAATCAGTCCACCACTGAAAGGTAACCTGCTTCTGGTGTGAAAAGTAGCAATTGTTTACATATGGTTAACCTGAAGGCACACGGAGGCCAAGCATTAGGTTTAAAACCCTAAGATGCCTTATAGCAGTCTTGGTAGGATTTCCTTTCCTTTATTAAGTTCTCTTATGCACTGGTTTAGTTGACTGAACTGAAAGGAAGTGTAACCAATGAGTGAACTGAACCCATGACCCTAAGCACCTGGTGAGAATTGGTCTTTGTGTAATGACCTGAGACAAAACTCCCAACTCTTCATGTAAGGGAGATCAACAACAAAAAATCTCATTTGTAAAGCTCTTTAAATTCACATAATCTTTAAAGAAAACTTATTCATACACTGTCATTTGCCCATTTTTCTGTCACTTTTACATAGAACATCACACTTACATTTTATTTTTATTTGTGGAACTAAATTTTGTTTTACCCCGTTAAAGGCAGAATGAGCCTTTAATGAGACTTTGAATGAGCCATGCTGTAACTCTCTTAGACTCTATCAAAATGAATATGTAGAAAAGGAAGCAGCTTCCATTCATCTCTTAATTCAGCACTATGTATCATATCTTCCCAAAAGTTTGAGAAAGATTTACTAATCATTGTGCTGAGTTTAGGACATTTACTAGACTACTGTTAGGAGTGGCCTAAGCTGAAGCTCAGGCATCTTGCTTTCTTCACTATCTCTGTGTTTTCCAATATGCTGGGCATCATTTCATATAGTATGCAGTACTGTGACCAGCCAGTAATTCTTAAGATTTGGGATGAGAAGTTGGAAAACTGAGTTGGAGACTCAGTTTTCTCAAAAACCTCTTTGCTGGTAGGTGATAGGCAATTGAGTTGATCAAAATGTACTCTTACTTTCCGTTGGCTATTGATCAATATGTGTTTATTTCTCTTGGTGGCTTCAAGGAAAAGAGGAAAGAAGATCTCAAGGAAAAGAGATGATCATCAGGGATGGGTTTTGGTCATTACTGAGGTAACTGGTAAAACTTGAATGGGACTTGTGGAATACATGGTAGAAATGCATTCATGTTAATTTCCAAATATATATATATTTGTAAGAGAATGTCCTTGTTTGTATAAAATATACTAAAATATCCAAAAGTATTGGGACAATGGGTTGGCAGAGACTTTCAAATGGTTCAGGGGAAAAAAAATCTGTACTGTGCTTACAAAAATAAACAAATAAATAGATTGTCCTAAGGTTGTGATTTCAGATTAATTAGCCATGCTGTTTAGTGAAGCAGAGTACAGAGAAGTTCAGCTAGAGATGTTGAAGTAACAAAATGAAGAGTCATGGAAGGCCTTACAGTTCAAAGTCAGAGTTTTCTTAGATGCTACAGCACAGCAGGACTTTAATTAGATCAAAGATAGTGATCATTCCTGCTCTAGTTTTAGAAAGTACAATAATGGAGGAGACACTACTCTGCTGGTTCCCTGCCATCTCTGTGCTCTACAGCAGTCTTTTGATAGCCACATCTCCATTTACTTGCCTGAAAACCATTTAGTAATCAAGTATACTCTATCTGATACACTGGTTTAATTAAGTCTTGTGGAACCAACCACTACTTATTGAAATTAGTGTATAATATAGCTCCCTTGCTCTGTAAATGGGATCCCTCTTGAGTTGCATGTTCTATAGGGGCTACCAGAGTTCCCTACTGGAATTGAGCTCAAGCTGCCCACAGTGGCAGCTTGCTTAATAAGTTAGGTTGCCTTTTAGGTTCCCTTCCCTTCCATGAATCACTCCAACCTCACTTCCTCCAATCACCTCCCAAATAAATGATGTATACTTGTATCCTAGTCTCAATGTCTATTTTCAGGGAACTCAAACTAAGGCTAATGTTTAGCTTAATTATTATTGGTAGGGTTCAGCCTAACTCTAGGTGTGTGTCCACATAAAGTTAAAGCATTGTTTTAAGTACCAGTTTCTCATCTTGTTTTTTAATCAGAGCATTTTTGTCAATTTGATTTAAATCTAAAAAATATATTTGATGGTAAGTTATTGGTTCTTTTAAATATGGTTGAAGCCACAGAAATAACAGAGTTGGATACCTCTCTCTACTCCACATAATACTTCATTATTGTATACTCAATTATTACAATGGATGAATGACACAATTTGCTAGGGGGAAAGGGTTGAAGAAAACAATACAATGACAAAGCGAATAACTCAAAGTAAAAAAAATCAAGCTAATCCAGTAACTCAGTCATGTAAAGACCTTTTTTCCATAGATTTACTCTGAAGTTATGTTTCCTATTAGAAAATACATGCACACATTTACTCCAATGCTCCAAGGAAATAAGTGACTGTCCTTGGGTCTTCGTGCATTTTCAGTTTGGCTGGCTTTGTCACTGGGATTGAACAAATGAGAATCAATGGAGAAGAAATGAATACAGAGCTGAGGCAACGGGCAAGTAGAAACTGTTCTATTATGTGCTGTCAGGCTTGAGTGTGAATAGGGCTGCACCTGGAGGAAGAGAAAAAAGGAAGCATTCATCCATCTCTCCTCACATGGGAAGCTAGATAGGGCATGGGGGCTGTCCTGTCAAGAGAATGATTCAGGAGTCCTTTCTCACTGAAGATTAATCATACCAAAGGGCAGGGGTAAAGAATACCCTGCTCTATTTGCTTCCCAATCTCTCCCCTCTGCCCAGGTCCCAAATGACTCTATTTTCATATGTCGAGATATTGGTGGAGCAGAGCTGCTGAAAGGTCTGAGACATCTGGGAGATGAATCACTCCATGCAGAAATAGAACAATTAGCTGTGTTTAGTCCAGCACAAAGGCCTTGAGAGGTGTCTAATTGAGTGGGCCGCAACGGAGCCAGGAAACAATGTGGATTTGAAAAGAATCCCACAATTAATTTCTGCATTGACCTAATGGGTAATAATTTGTTAATGTGTACGGAGCCCAGAGTTGGCCTTTTCCATGATGCTCATGGATTTAAAGAGAATGACATTCCCCTGTGTTTCTATATGCTTGGATGAGTGCTTAAAAACTAAAGGATATAGTTAAATGCAAGCCTCTTTTTTTTTTTTTTTTTTTTTTTGGTAGACCATCATTAAATCTGTGACCATTTAAACATAAAACGAGACATTCTGGCATGGTTTAGGCCACACATTTCTCCAGAACATCAGGTTTAGAATTAGACATTGGCAGTCGAATGATTTTGAACCGTTAGGACATTATACAAAAATCACATTGCCTTTGGACAATTTTAGAAATAGAAAGAAGGTAAAAGTGTTAAAAAGAAAGGGGGGGCTGAACCTATTTTTATTGAAAAAGTGGAAACAGATTATATCATAGGACTCTTTTGTCCAAGAAAAAAAAACCTTACTTCCTTATAGATACTAAAAATATATTAACTACACATGCCTATAAGTGATTGTGCTCTAGACTCCCTTTCCCCTGGTTCCCAGAGAATTAGTAGTACTTTTGTTAATTTGGGGTTTTAAAGAAGAAATTATAGTTATTTTCCTAAGTGAAGTAATTGAAAGAATCTAAGGAGGCTTGACCCTTTAGAATAATTTATCACTGTAATTAAGCTTACATTTTCATAATAATGAATTAAACTCTAGATATAAGTTATGCTTAGATTTTATCTCTACTTTTTTCACCATTTTTTTTCAATTCCCAAGCAAGCAGACTGTGTGAAGACAAACACTTACTTAACCACTTGATATCAGAGTTCTTTGTACGAAAAAGTAAGGGAGTGGAAGTATTTATTGGAACTCTTCCTGCCCTGAATTCAATGATGTCATTACTTCTAGAATATTCACACAGGCAACAATGAAAACATTTGTGTGAAAAGACCAAATTCGCTAAACTAACCACAAATCTCCCCATCTTTTTAATGCCTGTCATGGAAGCAGCTTTTCTTCCGAACTGTAGATTTGTGATTCTTCAATACCAGGCTCTAAGGCGTAGTGTGCAGCAAAGGGGAAAGTGATGTGGGATTTGACAGTGTTGAAGATCATATCACTTTAGCAGGGGCTGATTCTGTAGGGGATCAACCCGACTAGTGTATGACAGAAGAAAACAAGAGTTGCATGCTTAAATAAGAAGGACGTTTTTTTCCGTCAGGAAACAGGATTATAGAAAGATAGAGATGGACAAAGGTTCAGAATGGGTGTATCGTCCATGTGTCTCTTCTGGCTCATTGCTGTACCTCAAAGGACGCAGCAGAATGTTTGGGACATTATGGGCACTTAGTAAATATAAGATAAATGAATGTGGGCTTCTGAGTCAACACAGTCCCTTGACCTAAAGCAGAGCTGAGTTTGAAATGGCACAAAGAGATGAAATAAGGGTATCATATAGTTGAGAGGAGACATATATAAGTTGCCACTGCAAACTCTGAGTTTTCATTTATATGCACAGTCTTTCAGGTTCTACCTCAGAATTTATTGATAACAGTCAAATAACTGGTTAATTCAGGCAATAAGACCAGCTAATTTACTACATCAGCTGGTCGGCTTAGACTTGGTTACTGGTCACTAAGGTGGCTTTGAGTGCACATAGATTGGGAATCCCAAAGATTTATTGAAGTAGATACTCAAAAGTAATGAAAGTAGGGCTCTAAGGAATGAATTTTTCATCATTTGATCATTTGTACCATGACCCTATGGTGCTGATGAATAAAAAACAAACAAACTTCAAACTACTAGCAAAAAGAATAACTGCTCCTACTGACAGAAGATCTACCAGTTTTTTGAAATGTTTCTTAACTTTTTTTAGTGAGATAAAGTATGAAAATCCTATTATATGTCCATCTTAGTTGTTCAGTAATCAATATCATAGTCTTAAATAAAATTCTTTAAAAGAGATCTTTAGAGTGAAAAATTCTGTGTATTTTTAAAAGTTATTTCCCTTATAATGAAATGGAGAGAAAATGTCATCCTTGTTGGAATTGATAGACCAATTGACTTATAGATACCGTGTAGAAATTCTTATGTTGAGATAGAAACATATTTAAACATGTATATCCTTAACTGATCTTTATATGATTGCATAAAGTAGCTTCCAACATTTAGTCCTAATACTACAAATTCATCCATAGTTCCTTGACCTGAATTTAGCAGATTTTCTCTCTGAATATTCTAAAGAATCGTGTGTAAGCTTTGAAATTGAAGCCAAATGACCAGCCCTTATAGGAATGGTTTTCCTTACTATCAAAGCATCTTTATGACATCTTCTCACAGTTATTAGTGAACTAAAGACTCCCACATCCTTTTCATCAGAGGCACCTCCTGCCTCCACTCCTGATTCTCATATGTCTTTTCAGTTGAGAAATCCACACCTGTGTAGTTGTGTTTCTGGGTACTCACATTGCTCTTGGTTTGGCTTAATTTATTGTTCTGGACAGAGTGCCCCATCAGCTTCCAGAGGTCTTTTTATGTTAGGATCTGTGATCTAGGCAGTTCTCAAACACTGGAGGTTTTTATTGCCCATTAACAACAACAACAACAACAAGAAATGTATTCTTATTTATATTTGTCTCTGAAAACCAGATGGTTAGTTCAGTGAGTTTATATTCCAGCACAATCTGACCCTGAGAGGTAGTTTCTTTATCTGAAATACTGGTACATCCAAGTCAGATAGAGGGAACTGACAAACTAAAGTCACTGGATAACGATTGTTCCTGGAATGTCCAAAAAGAACATAAGAACAGTGGTGTGTGTTTGCTTATCATGAAGCTTGGTTGTTGTGTTGCTCAAAAAAGGCTATCTCTATGAAAAAAATATAAAATCAACAGATATTCTCATGTAGATAAATACTGAATCTCATTCTGGACCATGAAATGGTAGACACACAGATATCCAATTTATTGACCATACACTAGTGCTTTACTCCAGGGTTGACTAATATGGTTATATTGTTCTATGAGCAAGCCATTCCACGTTACTCTTCCTTAGTTACAGAAATACATACTCTTAGTTTACCCAACAATGATTTGGTCTATAACTTATGAATCAGTCCAGCTTTGGGAGCATGATCCATGTAGAATGTCAGTGGAAAGTGAGAAAAGAAGGAAAGTAGAACCTTTATTGCTTTTGCAAACTGGTCCTACTTGAATATGGAAGATTTCAAAGGGGCAGATGGGGATTTTTTTTCTTCAGTTTGAATTTCAAGTTCTCTTATTTGTTCCCCAATTATTACACTTTGAAGATCTCCTACAATAGTCTATCTTTTGCCACCATATGTGTTCTTACTTGTTCTTGTAAGTAATCCTTTGTTTTCTAAATGGAACAAGGTGTGGGGGGCAACAGGAAATAAGACCCATGTGTTTTGTGATTTAAATCACATGTTCTTATTCAGAATAAAATTCAAACAGGTGAACACTGCTTCAGACCTCACTTTCCTCCAGGTATCAAGAAACTTCTTTTCAACATTTTGCTACCCACTTTTTAATAAATGATAGTTACTTCAGAATCAACTGGGGTATAAACCTGGGGTAAATCTGGACTCATTAACTCTCTCCTGAAAGTATCTATTTTCTCTTGTGCTTTTCATTAAACAATTGTTCATTACATGCACCACATAATATGACCTCTGCAAGAATTTGGGGACACACACACACACAGACACAGACACAGACACAGACACACACACACACACACACTGTAAATGCCTCAAGAGATAAGTACTTGGGAAACTGGAGACTTGGCTTTTTCAGCAAATGTTAGAACATGTCCAAAGTCACCATGGTAAATGGATATGCAGTGATAGAAAAATAAAGAGAAGTTCAGTGGGGCTGGAATGGAACGAACTAGGTGAAGTTAATTAGTGTGTTACTGTGTTAGGAAAAAGGAAGTATAGACTCAAATTATGAAGGTCCTAAAATGACCCCTGATGAGATATGAAATTTAGGATGTGGACCTTGGTGAAGCTGAGGGTTAAATTTGTTAGGGCAATGGCTAATAGCTAAGTATAGAAACTTTCAATTGCAATTGTGAAACTAAAGTAAGTATCTAGGGGAGATCACGGTTTTAGTATTCAAACATAGTATAAAATAAAGCTAAGAATATGCATGAAACAGAAAAACAACACACACACATACACACACAATTGAACTAAATAAATTATCAAATGTGAAGGGTGAGAGAAAGGGAGTATCAAGTTGACTCTGAGGTACTAGTGTACTAGTGTAGTAGTGCCACTCTCCTCTTCAACATCTATGATAAAAGTCAACTTTTACTTTCTCTCTACCCTATATTGTGAGAGCCTTTGATGGTCTCCCAATGTCCACTGAATAAAGTCCAAATTCCTTCTTTGTTATAGAAAATGCTGTTGCTCTTCCTCTGATGCCCCCATCCCTGACACTGCCATTTCAGAATGCATATCTGAGTCTCAAATATTAGTCTGTGTATCCCTTTTCCTGAAAACTTTTTTCTAGCTACTAGAGCCACTCTGTTGGGGCACATGGAAAGGAATGACAAGAAGTTAACATCACAGAACCAACTTTTAAGGAATGACTAAAGGTAATTCAGTCCCTTCACCTCTCAGGAGCAATATACCTGAGGAACATGTTCAGCACTATTTCTCAGAGATTCTCCATTGAGATTAGGCTCTAGTTGCCCAGAGTAGTTTGGCAGTTCACCCTATAATGGCTTCTCTTTCCCAGTTTTACTTCCTCATGCCATTATTACTGTTTCTGGATCACTTTTCTAAAATGTTTATTATTTTTGAGAGAGCAAATGAGCAGGGGAGGGGCAGAGACAGAGGGAGGCAGAGGATCAGAAGCCAGCTCTGTGCTGACAGTGCAGAGCCCAATATGGGGCTCAAAACTCACAAACTGCAAGATTATGACCTGCCCTGAAGTCAGACACTTAACCGCCTGAGCCACCTAGGTGCCTCTGTTTCTGGATCACTTTTTAATAAACACTTGCAATTGAATTCTTAGTTGGAAGTTTACTTCTGGGAGAAGCCAAGAAAAAACATATGGCATTTATTCCATTTGCAATCAGGCCCTAGCCTTCTGTCATTTTCAAATGCCACATTCTCTGTGAAGTGCCCCACTTACACTTTCATCAGGATTGTATTCTGTGATTTTCACAATACTTTATCATCTATACATCTGTTTTCCCAAAAAGGACTGAGTCAATGTCTAATATATGAATGTAGTACTATTTTTCCAATAGCCAGGATTAGTGTGTCCAGAAATCAAGTAGTGAAAATGGAAGAGGCACCACTCACTATTACCTTAGTGACCCACTAGCAAATATGTTTGCTTCCTGTTCTTGTGACTTTATAATTCCCTGGCCTAGAGCTTTTAGTTCCAAAGGGAGAAATTCGTCCACCAGGAGGTACAACAATGATTTTAATGAACTGGAAATCAAGACTGCCACCTGGTTACATTGGACTCTTCATGCCTCTGAATCAATAGGCAAAAAGGGAGTTCCTGTGCTGGCTCAGTTCACAATGGAAGATTAAACCACTACTACATGATGGAGCTAAGAAAGAATTATGTGAACAATACAGGAGATCCCTTAGGGTGACTCTTAGTATTTACCATGCCCTGTGATTAAGTTCAATGGAAAAGTACAGCATTCCAATCTAGGCAGGAGTGCTAATGGCCCAAACCCTTGAGGAATGAAGGTTTTTGTCACTCTACCAGGAAAGGATGATGATGAGCCGAGGTGCTTGATGAAGACAAAGGGAATACAAAATTGGCAGTGGAAGAAGGTAGCTGTAAATGCTAGCTATGACTTTGTGACCAATTACAGAAATGAGGACAATAACTGTTATGAGTATTTCGTCTTTTTCTGTTATGAATATATTGGTGTGTGTGACTATAAGAGAATAATATATTTGTTTCCTTCTCTTTCCCTTATCATGTAACATAAGATGTATTGACTTTATATCATAATCTTTAAAAATTATTAGTTTTACTGTGTAGTATTTAGGTCATGGAGGACTTTACTTCCTCTACTGGGGAAGGGGTTAATGTGTTTTCAATTGTACCCAGAATAGCTGAATCATGTTAGGCCAAATTAGGGCCTTGCTGTTGTTTTTATCTGGAGATTAAGTATAGTTTAAGGAGATGTGTACAGGTGCCAAGTGGACAAGAGATGGACTTGCAGTGTTTAATTTAAAGTATCTATTTGACTGAGTCATGGGGTGCCCAGACATTTTACCAAAAACAACTCTGAGTGTGTCTGTGAGGGTGTTTCCGAATGAGACAACATTAGAATCAAGAAACTGAGTAAAGGTGATTACCCTCCCTAATGTGTCTGGGCCTCTTCCAATCAGCTGAAGGCCTGAATAAAATAAAAATCACTTCTCCTTCCATGAGTATGAGGGAATCCTTCCTGCCTGAATGCTGTCAAGCTGGGATATTGTTTTGTTTTGTTTTCTGTGCCTTCAGAAATGAACTAGGACATTGGCTTTTCTTGGGTCTCAAGCCTGCTGGCATTTGGACTGGAATCACACCATCAGCTCTCCTAGTTCTTAGGCCTTCAGGCTTGGTCTGGAACTATACCATCGTCCCTCTTAGGTCTCCAGCTTAGCAATTTCTGATTTTGGGGCTCATCAGCCTCTGTAATTATGTGTGCCAATGCCCTTATATTTTCAAATTTAATATATATAAATTACATATGTGAAATTCTATTGGTTCTGTTTCTCTGGAGAACTCTAACACAGACATCAAAATTATCTTTGAAATTGAATTAGATGGAGTTAAGAGTTTCAGTTGGGATTTTTGTAGAGAAGAGGCTATGGAGTTAAGAGGTGTTTGAGGGTTTTCATTTTGGAATTTCCATTAAGTAAGCTGATTTGAGTGGTAACTTGGTACCTCTATATGTCTAGGAATTTGAGAAAAATTTCAAGGCTGCACTTGGTTTGTCTGAGAAGCCTGGGACCTGATCATGCTTCAAGAACAGGGATGAAGATATGGGTAGATAAATATCCTTCAACAAATATATGAGTGTCAGCTTTGTGTTAGATTCTGAAGAGTTTACAGTGAGGAAAAAGATCTTATGGAGCATGCTACCTAGTGAGAAAGAAAGACATTCTCAACACAAGAGCTCAAGTAAATTCATAATCACAAATTCTGATGCTATTTTCGGGGATGTAGTAAATTCTCCAAGAGTATATGAAACAGAAAGACTTAACCTGATCTGATCAATCAGAGGAAGGTTCTTAGAGAGGTGACACAGACAGTAAAATCTAAAGGATTAGGAACAAGTAACCAAGAGAAGAGGTGAAGGAAGATTATTCCAGTTCAAGAGAAAGTTTGTGGAAAGACCCTGAAGTAAAGCTAGGGGACAAAATGTTCATTTAAACAACTTAAAAATGGGTTAACTAGATCCTACAGAGTGAACTCCTGAGAACTATTTTTCTCAGATTTCCTTGCCAGACGGCTTATTGCTGTTATGTCCCATGAGTTATAAGAGCAAGTGAACAAAGGGCAGAAGAAAGGAGCAAACCAATGTATTTCTCCCTTTTCCTCTATCTACCTTGACTGTATCTCTTTCAGTAGATGTGTACCCTGTACGGCTCCAGCTCTCACCTGACAGCCCCTCAGTCCATGGTCCCCAAAAGTCTGATAATCTTGTCTTCTACCCTAACTCTTGAGCTCAAGAGTCTATATATTGAAATTTCATGTTAACTGTGGTCATGTCTTCCTGCTTTTTCTGATCGTTTGAAGAACTTAGTACCCCTTTTGGCTTCTTAAACCTTCTACTCCCAGGATAATCAAATACCTGTATTGTACTCTCCCTGTTGAAAATACCTAGAGTAGTTTCTGTTGCCTGATAAGAGGTTAATCAATATACACAGAAAATAAGAAGTAGAATCAGGGTTTGATCCGAGGCTGGCTCCACAGGCATATTTTCAATTTTATTTAAAAAATTAAAATATTAATTTTATTAATCTTTTATTTTAGAGTATCAAATATCAAATTGCCAAATAAATAACTGCCTGGATAGAAACTAAAATTGGCCAACAAAATTGATATCTGATTATGCAAAACTTACTATAAAATGATTTGGGATTATAATATATATATACATAACTGCACAAAAATACAAAAGTATGTTTTACATATACCTTAGTTATATCTGATTGTTGAAACCTCAGGAGTCAGGAAGCTCATCTCATGCTTTGAATGTGAAGCAATTATTTGAACTTTGTTTATTGAGTGCATACTACATAGTAGAGATTATTCTATGTATTGGGGATGCAGTGAAGAGATAAAACTTCAAAGAACTTACTTTTTATTAGCAAGAGATAAACAATCAACACATAAATGAATATATGAGAAAATGAGATGGAAAAAACTTAGATGAAAAGAATAAACCAGGTAATAGAATAGAGAGTGGTTATGATATTTAAATTACACTAAAAAATTCAAAAATTATATCTAAGAATGCAGTGTTATAAGGAAGACAAGGCCTTTCTTACTAGATAACGAATGACATTTAACTGTCAGAACAACAACTGTTTCAAGAAGCCTATTTATTAGCTGCATCTCTAATTTACATAGTTCTGAAAACTCATAAATATGTCTATATATATGTCTGTATAGTCATACAATAATGTATGAATATATAATTTATGTAAGTGGTTGAACCCTATTGGTATAAATAGTCTATATAATTGTTCAAATGTTTATTTACACAAAAGGTTATATTATTTACACAAATATTTATGAACACCGAGAAAAACCACAAAAAGACTTCTTTTTTATAAGCATCTTTACTGGCAAAACCTGGAAATACCACCAGGTGGTGATGTTTCTTCTAAAAGCATGACATTTCCTGTTTTTGTTTGTTTTTGTTTTTGAAGATAGTAATTAATTCATTCCAAAAAATATTTAAAATTTTTTTACTGTTTATATATTTCTGAGAGAGAGAAAGAGATACAGCATGGGTGGGACAGCTCAAAGCAGGCTCTAGGCTCTGAGCAGTTAGCACAGAACCTGATGCAGGGCTCAAACCCAGGAGCCATGAGATCATGACCTGAACTGAAGTCTAAGGCTTAACTGACTGAGCCACTCAGGCACCCCAATTCATTCAAAATTTAATAGTGCCCTCCTCTGTTAATTTTAACATCTGGATCAGTATAGGGTTGGTTTGACATGATTGTTTCCTCATAATGGGGTTATCTTCCTTGTTCTTTGCATGCAAGCTAATAATTGATAGGACATCACAGATTGTGACTGTTACCTTCTTGAGTGCTGAGTAATTTTGTATTTCTCTAAATCCTCTTGAATTTTCTTTAAGGATAATTAGTTGGAAACAGTTGAATCCTTCTTTCTTGCTTTTAAGATTTGTTCAATAAGACTGACACAGTGCTCAATCTAAGGCTAATTATTCCCTACTACTGAGGCATCTTTCTGTGTACCCCACACAGTGCCCCATGAATCTTGAGGTTTTCTAGTCGGGCTAATAGCAACAGGCAGTAGTTTTAGTCTCTGTGAGTCTAGTTAGACAGAACAGTGTCTAATCCTTTCAGTAATTCTTTCCTCAGCCTCAAATTGTTTCCTCATATAAATGAACTGATCAGTACACAAGGGGACTGTCCACAGACCTTCAGGGCTCTCTCTGTGCAACTCTCTCTTCTCTTTGTCCTGTTAATTTTAGCTACGTTGTTTTTTGTAGACTCTCAGCTCTGTCTCCTAACAGTAAAGAGTCTGCTGGGCTCTTTCTGAGCACCCCTCACTCACTATGCTGTGGTCTGGAAACTATCTTAAGGCAGTCATCTGGGGTAATGGAAAGGCTCATCTAATTTTTTTTTTTAACCAGCTCTCAGGCATCACTGATGTTGTCTCCTTTCCAGGGTTTTGAAAACTGTTGTTTCATATGTTTTGTCTGTTTTTCTCTTGTTCCAGACTGGAGGGTAAACATGATGTATTCCACCTTGCCCAGAAGTGGCAGTCACTTCCTTTCTTTTTTACCAATATTCCTGACTTCTTTTGTTGTATTGTTCTTTGATATTCATCCATTCAAAATTTATTGAGCAATTGCTATGAATCATAATACTAAGGATTATCAATTTTATTCCCCTAAGTCAACAAATTAAGCCCAGAAATTAGACAAAGAAATAAGGAAGTAGATTTTCTTTCTACAGCCTAATTCTACTTTTTTTCAATATTCTGTTTATAAGAATTCTGAATATTTTATGCTGACAAAAATAATGATATTAAAGTTAAGTCTTCTCTAGAATACAGATTGTATCATTTATTTCTTAAATTTAGACATGGTGACATGAAACTATTAGATACTATAGACAGAGCTTCTCAAACTTTAACATGTATATGAATCATTTTTTTGTTAAAATATGAATTCTGGTTCAAGAGGTCTAGAGTGAAGTGAGATATGCTGCAGTTTTTAAACAACCAGAGGATGCAGTTACTTTTAGGTGATACATTTGTTTTTGTGAATAAGAGTCACCTGTGGACTGAGTATAAGATTTTAGTTGGCAATGAGGATGAAACCCAGATTATAAGATGGGGCACCTAGGTGGCTCAGTCAGTTAAGCATTCGACTTCGGTTCAGGTCATCATCTCACAGTTTGTGGGTTCGAGCCCTGCATCGAACTCTGTGCTGACGGCTAGCTCAGAGCCTGGAGCCTGTTTCAGATTCTGTGTGTGTGTCTCTCTCTCTGACCCTCCCCTCCTGATGCTGTCTCTCTCTCTCTCAAAGATAAACAAAACATTAAAATTTTTTTTAAAAAAAGAAGCCCAGATTATAAGAGGTCAGACAAATCTGGCGCAATTGATCCCTTTATAGTTGGGGACTGTAAAGCCATGGTAGAGTAAACTGCAAGGCAAGGTCTATGTATTGTCTGTCCATATATTTCAAGAGCTTGACACAGTGTGCTGGCTTATAAAAAGTTTTAAATAAATTTTTGCTGAAATGAAATAAATAGAACATTAGGGTTGTAAAGTTTCCTTGGAGAAGTTTAATTCCATAATTTTTAATTTTGGGAGTCATATCTACCCTTATAAAAATGTGTAGAAAGCATATGCTGAGAAGCTCCAAATTTTTATCCAAATGAATGCATATGTGCACCTCCTTAAGTCCTTTCACAGGCCACCTAGGATTTTTAAACTTTTAATTTTTATACACATTGACACTGTTAATGAACAGAAATTTTAAATTCTTAACTAAAATCCCAGGGCTGATCATTGGCAGAACTTTTATTATCTCCTGAGTCTGTTAATTTTCAGTGATTTCCCTCCCTCGTCTATTACACTATACTTTTTTTCTAAAAGGAATACATTTTCCATTCCTAACAAAGAGGATGGACTCCAATGTGTAAAACTAAATGAGCTGACTACTGGGAGTTGTAATTTTGTCTTGGGTTTACTGGCCTGGGAATCTACAGTGTAAGCATGTGTTGTTCCCTAAGGGGAATTGCTTAAGTGCAACCAGGACCACCTGTTGCTAAATGCTTCCTTGAGCAGCTCTCAGTACCAAAGGGGACATGAATGTTAATGTGAAGTTGTCTCCAGCCAAAGTAAGGTGAGGAGTTTATACTTTCATCCAGATGACTTTAGCATATAGATTTTTGCATCCTGAATTATCAAAAGAATTGGCTCCACTCTCTTTCTCTCACTCCCAAGTGGGTGTTATACAGTTATAGAAATTGCCTATGGGCCATAAAAAAATGGACACTAGATGTTGTGGACCATAGGCTTATGAACAATGGACATGTAACAATATTTGAATACACCTTCAAGTGTGGAATCTGACATAAATGGACTTGCTGAGATTCAGTGATGACTGAGCAGCAGCACTGAAAATAAAACAAAGTCAAAACCAAATACCCATGCAGATCCCAACAATAAGAGGCAACCCAAGGAAGAACCTTAGGCAGTCTGCTTTCTTGTGTGTGGCAGGAGGAGATAATGTTTCAGGATTTTTCCCAACAACAAAATACAGGAAGAATATCTCTGGGAGTTGTTTTGGTTAACATGTGAGAGGCTAGATCACTGTGCTGACAATTTGAAACAAAAAACACAGTCCTGTGGAGCAAAAGTAAATGTGAGACTATCTAGAAACAGAAAGCTTCCATGTCCCATGTTCCAACATTGCTTCCATATTGATCTCTTTATTGTCTTTTGAAAGGTAAGGTCTGGTTCAGTACCACCAAGGCATATTGGCACTCAGTGGTGTGTTGCTCTTTTATTAAAATATTGATTTGATTCTTGCTCATTCATTTGAGAGGCTTCTCAGTTTAATCTATTGATTTGTTTAAGCTTTTCCCACTAGTCTTGAACTGGGTCATCAGAATAACTCTTAACATTTAACTAGAGTCATTAAAAGTAAATAGACATTTGAGAATAGTGTAATTGGTTGTGAAGGCATTTCCAAGGTGGAGAGGCCAAAGGTGGCAAAGTCAGTCCGTGTGGGCATGCTGTCTTTGAGACTTGACTTACTCAGCAGTTCTCCAAAACGACTAAAGACTTCCTATAGCTTCAGGCACTAATTTGTCCAAAGACTGTTGTAAGACTTTGGCTAAAGAAAACCAGAAAGCCTATGAAAACATGGCTTACTAATAACACATCCCAGCTGTTCGCTCCCTGTTAAAAAGTAGAGATGACGTGTTTTGGAACAGCTTAAATACTCTGCTGGGTATGTTTTTAGGACTGTACCGAGTCTTAACAGCATGAGTCCTGTTCATTTTAATCAAGGTTGTGTAGTTTAAACTTGTCTCAGAACCCAGCTTTATGCTGCTAATGTCATGCTCAGGATATCATTAACTCATGTAGGAAGATAACTTTATGCTGCCTGTTAGACTATATATTCTTTGAAGACAAGTTATCACTCATCTTTGTCTTACCTGGAATAATAATCCTCAAATTTGAATGATAATAGCATGTATACGAATCACCTAGAATACTTGTCAAATCACAGATCACTTGGATATCATCTAAGAGACTATGATTCTATTTATCTGGAGTAGAGCTTAAAAATCTGCATTTCAAATGAACTCCTTGCCAATTCTGGGGCTATACTGAGGGGCGCACTGCTTTGGAGCCCTTGTCCAAAAGCCCAATATAAGTCAAAGGCCTTTATTTATATCAGAGATTTTATAACATATTTACTATACTAAAATTAAATTCATAGATAATATAAGCCTCCCACACACGTATTTTAAATCAACATAATGCTCTAAATATATTGTAAAAATAAATTGTAAAATAAATTAAGAGGAAAATAATTTGTGATAAAACAAGTATTGCAACATGTAATTGCTTTGGAATACCTACATTATAAGATATAATTAAATTGTCAGTCTTTACACTCATTCAAGGGTTACCTTGAATGCCAGTTACAAATGCAGGTGTGTTGTGTTGCCACTCAACTGTGATGACTAGTGTTGCCTTCTGTGAGGTGATTCTCTGAAATAATAAACAATTCTTGATAAAGTGCCAAATAAAATAAAGGGCATATGTCCTCAGTGTGTATGGTAGTTATAATTAAAACAGTGTAAAAAAGATATTTTGCATTTATATATAAAATGGAGTTGAGTTTCAGGCTTAGGTATTTGTAAACACATTTTTATGCACATAAATGTCAGATGGGACCTGAGATGTTTCTTTGCTGTGCAAGACTATACAACACGGTGCAGGTCATCTACAATTGCAGGTCTCCACTGAGTAAATACCACCCCCAAACACTGAGACAACCTCCAAATCCTCCTGGTGACTAAGGACACATCTGAAATATAGTATCAAACACAATGCCTTGAAGATAGTATGAAATTGATCATTTTTTAAATATTAAAGAGAAATACTCTTCCTTCCATGCTGAATGGACATTAGTTACTGGACATTTTAAGATGTACTCTATCAAGTGACTTTTTTTAAAAAAATAAAAACTCAACAACAATGATCAATTACATTTTTCTTTATACTAGCTATTTTTACTTAAAATTAGTATTAGATATCTTCATCTCTGTATTTACATTATTATTTCAATCAGCTTGTATATCAGCTGACAGAAAAGAGCAGCCTTTGGGTCATATTCAGCAACTGAGGTGGGAAAATGTCATGAATCCAATTGCATGCAGATGTGGTCTATACCTAGAGTGACAGTGTGCCCTGCTTTGCCTTGGACGGTTCTGGTTTACACCTGTGGTACTGGTGTAATTATAAATAATTATATTCATTCTCAAAAGTGTCTCTATTTGGACGATAAATTATACTGTCACTCTAGTTATAGCTCAGTAACAATTCCAGGTGCTTATATTTTTACCTTGTGTAACATAAGAAAAAGTTTCCAAATGCAAAAACTATGGCAGATTTTCTCTGCAGTAAAATAGGGCTGGACAATCCTTGGTGTTCTGAGATTTTGGTCCTGTGTCCTATGTGGGAGTAATTTATTATAAACTGAGTAGAGTAGAATATTTTCATTATTAACCATCCTGAAGTACAACACTCAACAGTTTCTTATGTTCTGTTTGCAATTTTATAACTTTCTCTTATTCTGACTGTATATAGTAATATCTCACTCAGAATAATGAATGCATGACATCTTCTTCCTCTGAAATTTTATGGCTAAACTGAAGTTCACTAAGTGAAATGAAGAGGGTACGGATTTTCTTTATTCCAAACCTTTGAGAATGGCAATCCATATCCAAACTGTAGAATCTTACTGAATCTTGGAGGGAAACTAGGATCCTAGTCTGCCTATTTAGTTTCAGCATCAGTCTTGTGGCCCTAAACTTTGTTTCTGAGGTGAGCTTGGGAACCCACAAATCTCCTAAGTGCAATCTTTTTCTGATTGCTTGGATCCTATAAATGAATTCTATCTTGGTTTCCTGAGTCTGCTCCCACTGTTCCTATTAAATCTCAGCCTCTTTGGTGAGAGCTTAAATACCCTATGCTTTCTTTTCTTCTTTCTTCTTGGATACAGTCGTTATTATTGTCCTCATCCCCCCAAACCCCAGTCTCTGGCAGAGTGTACTATCTAATTCTAGATAGTTATCTCAGCAACAGTAGCTATCAGTAAAAAAAAAAAAAGAAAAGAAAAGAGAAAAAAAGACCAACAGAAGCAACTGCCCTAGTTTCAAATAAATTTATTTAATTGTGATCTTGAGTTAGCTCTTTTCTCTTAACCTAACTTTTCTCAAAGTAAACCACAGATAGTTCTTACTCCTTAAAATGAGAGTCAAATGATACAATATTTGAAAATGCCAGAATTCAGTGGTATTCAATAGATCAGATTCTGGAACATAGACTATATGAGTAACAGGAGCCATATCCCCTCTGACAGAGGTAAGACTTGAATCTGAATCCCAATCTACATACTTTAAAGGTCATAATCAGAACTTGAATCCATTGGAACCTGGGAGTCATGGCATTTAAGAATTGGTATGGCTTTCCAGTTGTCATATATCATCAAGATGGAGGAGTCTAATAGGTATTTACAGTTCTTGGAGATGAAGTGAAGTCTCTGACCCTGTATATCCAAAAAGGAATACAAGGCAGAAAAAAAACCACAACTAGTTAATACCCTTAATACCCTTAGATTATCACACTCTATATTTCATTAAAACTCAGATCTCCTAAATGGTGTGTGTGAGGAGGTACCTTGGGTGACAAAGTAAGCATGGACAGCATGGCACAAAGTCATCTTCTTTCCAGATAGCAGCTTATTCCTGCTTCCTCCTTTGGACACAGCTAATGTTCCATATTTGTGGCACATAGCAAATGCTCATTATAAGCAGAAATATTAGTATCAGTACAAGCTGTATTTATTAATGATAAGTCACTTCTCTAGGTTCCTCTTTTAGGGTAATATTTACTATAGAGCAGGAACTCAGAAAAGAGCTTTACAGCACTACTAAAAAAAATATATCTTCAGTATACAAGCACTAAATTCAACACCTCCCCAGTATCAAGACACTCTAGATCATTGCTGTCCACAGAAATTTCTTCAGTGATGAAAGTGTTGCTCTCCAATATGGAAGCCACTAGCCACATGTGGCTACTGAGCATCTGAAATGTGGCTTATGTGGCTGAGGAGCTCAATTTTAAATTTTAATTAAATTTTAATTTAAATAGTTCCATATTGGTAGTAACTATGATATTGAATACCATAGTCATAGAGGGGTCATCTTGAGTAGCAGATACTTGTTAGCAATTTCCATCCCTACTTCCCTGCATATCTATTTGGTTGCATATTGTACTTTTATATAATCCTTTCCTTGTTTTTCCCCTTCAAAGCTGCCACAGTAATTCATTTTAACCAGGTTTTTCCTACATAAAATTTATTGGAGTGATTAGCAGTACAAAACGGAATTTACCTTTGATCCTTTATAGCAGTTGCAAGACTAGTTCCCTTTGGAGAAACAATCCCAACTGATGACCTATTTGCACTCGTCTTCCATTGGTCATTTCAATGAGAACTGTGGATTCTTGATACATTGGCACACCAAAGGGATGAAAACACTGTGTCCAGAGACTTCCTGCCAGGATTATGTGCAGGTCACTTTGACCTAGCCAAAAAGTTACAGATACCATGGTGTATAACCTGAATCCTGATTGAAGACAGTTTAAAAAATTAGCTGGTATTTTTATAATAGAGATTTTTGGGGGTGAGGGTCAGTAATAAATGTTTATGCTTTTTGAGCCATACAAATAACAAATTGATTTCCTTAACTTTGACAAAAACATTCCTTCCCTAAACCAATGAAAAGCTCATGCTCTGCTGGAAAAGATCTAATCAGTGAGCAATGGATGATACCACCAACATTCTGGAAACACTGATCCTCCAGAAGGTCCTACCAATGAAAAATAATCCCAATGATAAATAAGCTAATCAAGAATAGCAGATTTGTTTAAATAACAAGGTTGTTCTAGTGTAGTCAAAATAATTTCTTAAATAATTTATCTACTTGCTTTGATAGTTATCTGTGCATTCTCTCTAAATCTTTTATATAATACATTATTATAACATGAAATATTATAATGTTTATGAAGGGAAAAGCCACTGAATCTGCACTTTTATTTAATTGAATGCAAAGTGGTTAAGGACTTCAGGAGAAAGGATAATGATGATGAGATATAAAATAATTCAGATTAAATAAAGTAAAATAAAATAAATTATAGCACCCTTATTCCTAAACAAAATTTACAACTGGGTTAACATTGTATATTCTATATTCCCTTTGGTTTCCTACAAAATAATCAAATATAGTGCAACATCAAGGAGATTTCTTTTAAAACTGAGAGTAACTGGGATCTGTATGACAATATTTAGCAACTATTTCAGCTACCTGGTAACTATCTCTACCTCTGTGCTATTGGAACCTGAAAGTGGGTTGTATGTTATGAGACAAGTAGCATTTACATTTCAGTCACTAGGCTGGATATTCTCAAACTCTGAGATCACTGTATAGATTACGTTATTATTCAGCAAATATTTACTCATTCACCCATTTCAATGGAAAAAAGTACTGCCCTACTCCACTGATTTTGGGCTTGACTGGCTACAGCCAAGTGGAATATGTGTGAAAGCACTGTTATGCCAGTTCTGAGTCTGAGTGTTCAGAAACATCTCATGTTTCTACTTGTGACCTCCACCTTGAGAAAAATATGTGTCAGATTGCCAGAATGAGGCATGCTGAAGACACCTGCACCCAACCCACAGAGTGAAACACAGCCCCCTCCTCCCCGCTGAGCCCAGATTTGCTGAACCACATTGGGCCTGCCATTCTGTGAATGTGAGAATATGTTTATTGTTGTATGCCACCCAGATTGTTTGGTTGGTGTTTCTTATGGTAACAACCACCTGCTACATTCAGAGTAAGTTGCTTTTTAAAGAAATAATGCCTGGGGCTCCTGGGTGGCTTAGTCGGTTAAGCGTCCGATTTTCGCTTAGGTCATGATCTCGCGGTTCGTGGGTTTGAGCCCCGCATCGGGCTCTGTGCTGACTGCCAGCTCAGAGCCTGAAGCCTATTTCAGAGTCTGTGTCTCCCTCTCTCTCTGATCCTCCCCTGCTCATGCTGTCTCTCTCTCTCTCTCTCCTAGAAATAAATAAAAAAAACAATTAAAAAAAAAAAAAGAAATAATGCCTTTCTGTAGTCTATGCCCTGCTCTAGCATCTGTGTTCTTCACAATTGCCCTCTCATACCTGTAATCTCTTCAGAAGTTGCTAGAAAGTAACAAAGAATGGTCTAGTTGCTTGCAACTCAAAATATAGCCCTGATCTGGCATTTTTACCATCCATCACCTTGGTGCTTATTCCAAATGCAAATCCTTAGGCCCTACACCAGACCAAGTGAATCATTATCTCTGGGGATGAAGCTCAGAAATATACATTTTAACAAGTTTTCCAGTTTTCTCTGCATACATTAAGGTGATAATTGCTTGCTCAGGACTGTTTTTGTTTTAGCACTGAAAATCATTCTTTCTGAGAAACCTTTGGAAGGTTGGTCACTCCAGGAAAATCAATGTAGTATACCTACAGTGATGAGATTTTTGCAGTGCTGGGAAGGGACCATTCTCCACAAGTCCTATTTCTCAAAATACTTCTAAAATACTGTTAATATTTCATGTCTTTGGCAACAGCCAGAGATTTCCCTTGCTAAGCTGCATATTTCCACAGAAAGTCTTCACTAAGACTTTCAAAGTGAAGTGTATTGCTTCATGATAAAGGACAGCCTTTTCAGATGGAAGGGATCAAGGATCTGTAAGCTCCTTACCAATGCTCTGTGTCTAAAATATAAATGAATGGGATTTTAAGATTCTTATATGACCAGTCTTTGCATCAAGCATGCAAGTAGAAGCTAGAGACACAGTAGGGTTAGACAAGAGGCAAGAAAAAGAACATTAAACATGTATTTCTAAGACTTAACAGTGCCACTTAACAGGTCTAATTTTTCCAAGATGACTTCCACTCTCATTCAGAGATAGAATGAGGCCCCTTTTATCCCAATTTCCTTAGGCAGCTATATAGTAAACTTACTCATGTTCTATTAAACACTGGGCATGTAGCGCTTTGTGATTTTGGGGTTCTCTGTCCCAGTCAACTTCTCTTTGCCTGAATTGGAGTCCATCAGTCTGTGGGACTGAGAGGAACCTAACCATCTTTGGATAGAATCCATCCAAGAGTTCACCCAGTGCCCTGAAGTCCTGCACATGTGCAGGAGACACAGGAAGCCCTTGGATCAAAGAGAGCTGAGAGAGCCTCGACGGGGCTGCAGGAACATCGTGTAATTTACCCAAACCATCTGCGAGTGACATAAATACCAGCCGCTTAGAACACCTGCACCAGATGACTCAGCACCAAGTTGGGAAGCCAGCAGGGGGTTGAAATAAAAGAAAACAAAAACTTCAGTGACTGGAGCAAAACAAATCATCACATTTTGGCACCAGCTGCCCTGGAAAGAAAAAAAAAAATGAAAGAAAGAAAATGAGTTGGCAATTTTTAGTCAACTTCCAGTCAGAGAGGTCTGCCAGCTGGCTGTGTCAAAGTTTGTGTTGGGGGTGGGGTTGAGGGAGGGGGTTTAAAAAAAACTAAGAAATATTAAATCACTGAGACCTCCAACAATATTTTCAAGGGCCTGGGTTTCTAGATAAAGAGCTGCTGCTGTTGAACTTAAGACATGATACGTTGACTCTGACCTAGAAGGAATGGAAAAAGAGGAGATCTGTTGATAGAGAAGAAATGAGCAGGTGTGGACTCTGGGCATGCCATGGCCTAGGAAGCATTCCCAAGAAGTCCTGATGGGCCACTTTCTCTCAACTATGAAGACATCCATTTATTTAGACATAGTCCTTCAAAAACTCTCAGAACCCCCACCCCCACCCCTGGCAGCTTTAGCTACCATGAAGAAGGCTGGCCATGCAATTTCAAGAGGTGAATATACCTTCAGTAGGAAAAGAAAAACCTGATTGCCTATGAGCTCTTCTAATGAGGCAGTTTCTGGAATTTCAATTACTCTGGGATGCCTACTGTTTATAACATTGACCTTGTATTTTCTTTGGTAGAGAGGAGAGATGTGATGAATGGTGGGCACACCACTTTCCGCCTCATCCACCAGATGAATGGTCACAGATATTCTTGGCATCCAAAGTGGTCCAGGTGGTCCCTCTGGCCTGATTTCCTTGGCCAGTTTTCCTTTCTTCATCTGGGAATTTTGACCCTCCTGCTTTCCAACTAATTGTATCATATTATCTCCTTTTTGTTCAAGACTGTCCTCTCAGCAAAAGGTTGCAAAATCTCAGGCTGTTGAGATAGAAAGTCTCAATTAACCTCTAACCTTGTTTTAGTGCCCGTGGCTTGGGTTATTCCTTACACTTAATCGTGGGCCCATTAATAAGTTGTGCAAAACAAAACAAAACAAAACAAAACAAAAACCTGTTTTGACCAGGCTGTAATTGCTGCTAAGTGACACTTAACAATGGCTCCCTTGTACCACTGCAAAATGGACAGTGTGGGCCACTCAGGCACATTGCTAAATCCTGGGCAGTGAGATTTATTTGTGATAAGGGCCTCCCTGTATCTCTTTAAGCGCTTCGTCCAACAACTCCCTTGATTGAAGGGTGGTCATTTTTTGGATTGCCAGAACTGACAACATGGCACAAAGCATGAAGGACAACTCCCACAGAGGACTACGAAAGCCTTCCTCCCCTCCTGCTGCAAATATAATTAGTTTATGTTAGCTGGAAAAGGTCAGAGGTTGTCAAAGGGTAGCACAGTCTTTGTTTTTAGGCAAGATAGTGGAATAATTGCTTGATGCTCAGATCTGCAGGTGCTGTAAGGAGCTCATTTGGGCTTGGCAGCCTGCAGGGAAAGCTCATTTCCTCTGGAAAACCACGGAATTCCTTGTGACAGAGTCTATTTGCCGTGACAGGAGTGATTATCCATTCATGCCCTCAGGACAATACCTGCCACACTCTGCCTTCACCTTACTCCCATTTTCACACACTCCAGGCATTGAGCCCCCTTCCTCTCTTTTCTTATGAGAACAGTGGGAACATGAGGAGGCAGGCCAACCTGGTGGATTCCATGTGAGAGAATGTCCTGGGTATATTAGGACTACAGACAGAGGAGGGGGAAAGCTCATGGAATAGTTTTTTCAAGAAAAAAAAGAAATCAAAAGAAGGAAAAAAAGAAGGAAAAGATATTCTATCATAAGGCTCTGAGTTAAATGTCACAGTTGGTTTTAAGTGGGAGAATAAGAGGAAAGGAGAAGAGTCTTAAAATAGAGGGCTTGCTTAAAAATGGACCCCATTTCTCTCAGGCTCATCGCTTTCACTTTGTTTTTCTTAACTTGTCTTAAGAAATAGTAACAGATTGTAATGAGATACCTAATTAACTTGGATTACAGAATCTTTGAAAACCAAGGAAGGCTCTCTGCATTTACTCTCCAGTGGACTCGCTTTTGCTTTGAGAAAATCCTTTTGCAGTAAATCTAGGGATGTTTTACATATAGGATATGATGCTTTTCAGCTTTCTGATGAGGAGGCAAAGGAAAGTGATTTGGATTCTCCTGCACCTGCTAGTTGTGTGAACGTGGCAGGGCAAGTCATTCAGCTGCTTTGTTTGTTATATGGGTAAGAGAGTCTCCAACTGTATAATGAGGATAATAATGCCTATTATGTTTCTTGCCCAACTGATCTCAGATTCAAAAGTGTGTTTTAGGGTTTCATTTCCTACTCCAACACACAGCTTAATTGTGATACATTTAATGTGGATTTTGCTTTTAGCATTTTTCAAATCTTTGTTGCTGGTGGCTTAGGCTAAGGTCATCTCCATGGTGGAAAATCTAGACCCTGGAGGTTCTTGTTGAACCTTTCACTGAGAAATTGAAGGGTTGTATTTGATATCTAGTGTGCCCGACTCTTGAACAGTCCACCTAACAAGGCTTGTGTTGTTTCTTTTCTATTTTCCAGCTCTTTGCTTTTACCTGGCATCTCTGTAAAGGTCCCGAAATTATTTGCTAGCCTGCCATACCTTTGGTCTCTGCATAAATTATTCAGATTTGGAATGTGGATTAAAGCAGAATTTTACACATATTATAAATGAGATAATGAGATCAATACTGAGGGCAGCACCTGAATTAACTACATGTTGACAGTAATACAGTTCACATGACTAATTTAGACAGGTTTGTAGCTTTGTGGTGGCACTTAAAAAAATAAAGAACACAAGTCTTTGATGTTTTAGGAGGCTGTGCCTTTAATGTGTTTTGACACCTGTTTTGGGGGGTACACACAAGCAATATGCCTGGAGAAATACTAGCTATGGAGAGTGAGTCAGAAATCTAATTAACTGTGATGAAAAGGGTTTTGAGCCTCTTTATCTTCAATAAGTTAAAATCCTTATATCTAGGTAAAAGTTGTAAAAAATTAAGAAAGAAAAAAAATAAAAACTAATAAGGAAGTAAAGAAGGGAGGAAGGGAGAAAGGAAAAAAGATAATGAAAAGGAAGGGAGGAATTGATGGGTTACATTCAATTACCAACAAAAATAAATGTTATTATACTAGAACTCCAGAAAGAGACAGTGAGGATTTGTGAATGGACACATTTACAAAAATAAACCAAAGAACAAAGAATCAAAACTATTGATGAGGGTCTAATTTCTGCCCAGCTTCTATCATACTCTGTAGGGTTATAAAACAAAACCCTTCCTAATCCTTCATTGTCTGATTGGACATATTCTTTTATGAGGTAGCAGTCAAGAATGTAGATACAGAAAGAGAAATGATGGAAGCTAACAGTAAGACACTTAAGGTCTTAGGTGGGGAAAAGTCTGGAATAATCACTTTCATAGTCAGGAAGACAAGACCTGAGACTCAGAGGAGGGCTTAGATACAGGATATGGATAGACAGAGAGAGGATGCAGAAGGGCATGGGGAAGGGATGGGCTAGGCCATGTAGTGGTACATGAATTGCATCAACAGCCCCACTTTTCACTCTCTCCTGAATCCAAGCCCTTTTCCTTATAATGTGAAATGTCCTCCCACTCTGGGAAGAGTGTTCTGCTCTATACTGATTCTTACTTTGGCCAACTGTTAGCAAACATGGCATCAACAAAGGCTGTAAAAATATCCTGGAGCTCCAGAAAAGTGCTCAAATGTCTCTTCTACATTCCTCCTCTACCTCTGCCATGAAAAGATGCTCGGATTATCCTGCTAGAGGATAAAACATGTGAGGCACAGCAGAATTATCCCAGTGTTTCCAGCAGGATTCCTTCTTTTTTTTTTAATGTTTTTTTTTTTTTTTAAATTTATTTGAGAGAGAAAGACAGCATGAGCAGGGGAGGGTCAGAGAAAGAGGGAGACACAGAATCTGAAACAGGCTCCAGGCTCTGAGCTAGCTGTCTGCACAGAGCCCGACGCAGGGCTCGAACCCACGAACCATGAGATCATTTCCTGAGCGGAAGTTGGCCGCCCAACCGACTGAGCCACCCAGGCGCCCTCCAGCAGGATTCCTTCTAGACAAACAGTTGGTGTATTTCTGTCAGAGGAGAGAGCCTAAGATCAGTAGAACACCCTAGCTCATCCACAGCACAGTACAGGCACAACAATGAACCCATCGAAAACTATAACAATCCCCCACCCAGACTAAAACTATGATATAAATGTGCTTATATTTTAAGCAAATAAATTTTCAGGTGATTTGCTATACAGCATTATTATGGCAATAAGGAATTGATATATAGGTCATGCTTTAAATGGTGCGTTCATTAATATAGGCTCTAATTTGAGAATAGTTTCTTCGATTCTTTATGCTGTAGGTATTTGGAAATCGGGGGAGCAGGCATTATTATGAAGAGAAAATAAGCTCAAAGAATTATGTTTGTTTACATCAGAGTAAACAGAATTGAGAAAAAACATCATTATCAGTTCATTCATAAATAAAATAGTGTTCTTGAAATAGCTGGAAAGGAAAAAGATTGCACTCACTTAAATTCTCTCAACTAAGCAAAATACATTTTATGAAATTTAAAAAGACATCTGAAATATTAAAAATTCACTTGTATTGCACATTTTTTAGAAAGGCAATCCTCAGCATCCCTCCTCATCAGGGAAATACAAATCAAAACGACACTGAGATACCACCTCACGCCAGTCAGAGTGGCTCAAATGAGCAAATCAGAGAACTCTAGATGCTGGTGAGGATGTGGAGAAACGGGCACCCTCCTACACTGTTGGTGGGAATGTAAACTGGTACAGCCCCTCTGGAAAACAGTGTGGAGGTTCCTCAGGAAAATAACAATAGANGAAATGCTGAGGCATAGGAGCACATGTACCCCAATGTTCATAGCAGCACTCTCCACAATAGCTAAAACATGGAAAGAGCCTAAGTGTCCATCAACAGATGAATGGATCAAGAAGATGTGGTTTATCTATCTGATGGAATACTACATGGCAATGAGAAACAATGAAATCTGGCCATGTGTAGCAACATGGATGGACCTTGAGGGTGTTATGCTGAGCGAAATAAGTCAGGCAGAGAAGGACAAATATCATATGTTTGCACGTATAGGAAGATTAGGAGGAACTTGACGGAGGACCAAGGGGGAGAAGAAGGGGGGAAATGGTGGGGGAAAGGGAAAGAGGCAAACCATGAGATACTCTTGACTGCTGACAAAAACTGAGGACTGATGGATGTGGGGGGGGGGATGGGCATAGAGGAGGACACTTATGGGGATGAGCACTGACTGTTATGTGGAAACTAATTTGACAATAAACTATTTGTAAAAAAAAATAAAATAAAATAAAATTTATATGAGTAAAAAAAAAAGAAAGGCAATCCATGTTTATTCCTTTTTAAAAACTTTTCATTAACTTAAAAATATATGATTTTGAAAATAATAGAAAACATACCACCCAGATTATGGAAGAAAAGATTACCAATAATTTTTAAGATTGCCCCTCAGTGACCCTCCCCACATATAACCCCATCTGCCTTTGCCTCTCTTCAAAAATGACCAGCAACCTGTATTTTGTGTTTATCCACACTTATTCTTTAAGATTTTTAGGCTTAGGACTCTCAAGTATTTAGGATAAACTATGATCTCTCTTATCTGCAATGCCTTATTTCTAACTATATACAATTCCATACATGTAGACGTCATGCTTGGTAGCCTGCTGTCACCTCAAAAATAACATGTCTAAAAACAGATTTACCACTGCCCCCCCAAAACAACTTCCTTTCCAAAATGTTTGAGGTCTGCCAATGCCCACACCCTGTCCCACAAACCAATGCCAAAGTGGTCATGAGGTTGAAGAAGAGAGGAAGCATAGACAGGTTGGCACGAATCCTTCACCACTGCAGAAAAACACTTTGATCTACATATGGCCAGTGGGTCACTAACAACATCTTGAAATCATAAAGGTTACATATAATTACAAAATTACAGGCAGTCCTCATATTTTCCCACTCACCTGACTGAATAAAGACTTGGAAGCAACCAAGATATTCTTCAGTAGATGAATGTTTAAATAAATTGTGGTACATGCAGACAATGGAATATTATTTGGTATTAAAAAATAGTGAGCTATCAAACCATGAGAAGACATGGAGGAAGCTTAAATGCATGTTACTAAGTGAAAGTAGCCAATAAGAGAAATCTACATACTGTATGGTCCCAGCTACATGACACACTGACACACAAAACTGTGGAGACAGTTAAAAGATCAGTGGTTGCCAAGGTGGGCAGGGGGATGGTGAACAGAAGCACAAAAGAATAGGGCAGTGCAAATATTCTACATGATACTGTGATAATGAAATATGTCAGTATACATTTTTCCAAGCCCATTGCAGATATAGCACTAAGAGGAAACCCTAATGTCAATTTTGGACTTTGGAAAAGCAAAAATGTGCAATTATTTCATTACTTTTTCTATTCTAGAAAATGTGTAACTCATTCATCAATTGGATGACAGAGACATACTGATAAATAAGACAGGAGACACCACTGCTTTTTTTTTTTTGTAATGTTTCATTTAATTCTGAGAGTGAGAGAGAGAGAGACAGCGTGAGCAGGGGAAGGTCAGAGAGAGAGGAAGACTTAGAATCTGAAACAGGCTCCAGGCTCTGAGCTGGCTGTCAGCACAGAGCCTGACGCAGGGCTCGAATCCATGAACGGTGAGATCATGACCTGAGCTGAAGTCAGACGCTTAACTGACTGAGCCACCCAGGCACCCTGAGACACCACTGCTTTCATGTAGCTTATATTCTATTATAAGGGATGGATAATGAGCAAATAAACAAGATAATCTGAGAAAATGTTAAATACTTAGAAAGTAATGAAATAAAATGATTTGAGAGGGTTGGGCTTGAGTATGGAGTATGGACTTGAGTATGTCCTACCTGAAATAGGACAGCCAAGCAAGGCTATTTAAGGGATCCCATTTAGACCAAATGGCCTTGTCTAACCAAACCGAATGAGAAGCTGCCATATATAATTAGAATGAAGAACCATGGCTAAAAGGGGCTAGAAGTAAGAAAGAAAAAATAATCATCAACTTGTGAAGAATATGAGGTTTCCATAAGATTATAAATTCTATTTAGGATTAGATTATGGAAATATGAGCTAACAGTGCTGCTTGCAGGGGTTCATTTTTTAATCCCACCATGTTCCATTTTTTGTGCTCCTTTTTATTTTAAAATATCTCAAGTTTGGCTTATAAAAATGTTATTTATTTTATAAATACACAGTGCAGTACTAAGCCATGTAAACTCTCTTGTCTGCTTCTCTGTGATAAACTAAGGTACATTTAAATAAAATAAGTGGCGTATCTACAATAGCTTTTTATTCATATTTACTTTTGATTTATAAGTTTTGAAAACCAAAGAGAAATCGCCTAAAGTATAAAATGGGAAAATAAATTAGTCCTGTTAACTGGAAAGTACAGGAATAGAATTGATTTAGGGATGGCTGGATCCAAGAGCTCAGCTGAGAATATCACAGCTAAGTGTCTTGGCTTCTTTCAGTTCAGTGTTCCTCTGCCTTGGCGTAACTCTTAGGGAGATTTCCCCTGTCTACCAGCTTCTCATGCAGTGGCTTGGGAGCTTCCATTTCCCTAGAGTTACAAGAGTGGCTCTGGATTGGGTTTCACCTGACTTCCAAGTCATATATCTATCTTTGCATGTCTTCACTGTGACCAAAGTAATGGAAGACACAGGTTTGGCTAAGAGTAGAGAAGGGACTTTTCCCACAAGAAAATCAAATTCAGTTACAAAACTGTGGTGAAATCTATTCTGGGCAGGCACAAATCATAGATAACTATGATAGCAATGGTTCTCAAAGTGTCTGCACACCAGCAGTGTCACACCACCTGTTAGAAATGCAAATTCTTAGACTCTAGCCTAGGGTTGCTGAGTTAGAAACTCTGGAAATACTCTAATGCATGCTTTACCAACTCATCCAGATGATTCTGATGAGCACAAATTTTGAGAATCACTGCTCTGTGCCGTCATACTTGGAACAAAATCCACACCTCCTTTCCATAATCTACAAAGCCAAATATATACTACATGATCCTCTTCTCTATTTCTTAGACCTCATCTGTGCCATCTTCACCTTGCTCATTTCATATTCTGTTTCTCAACTTTCCAAGTAACTGTCATCTCACTGCATTTGCAGGTTGTGTTGTTCTCTGTCTAGAATGTTCCTCACATGGCTAGTTCTCATAATCACAGTAGCCCTTGTCATCTCTCAGAATCTTGACCACATAAGTCATCTCCCTCTACAACTCTATCACATTTTATGTCCTCTATTTTTATACAATAATTAAAAATTATCTATTCATTGATTTCTGTATTTGCTTATTAAGATAGACAAATATTAAGATAGAGAATTTTTCTGTTTCTCTGTCCAATATACTTAGAATGTAAGTGCTGTGTGAGCAGTAGTGTTTGACTTTTGACTACAATACCCCCAGTACATAAAATAGTTCTTGGCATATAGAAAGTGCTCACTAAATATTTATAGAATTATTTAATAAAGAAATCATTTAATCCACTATGGTGTTTCCTGCTGCTCTACTGTCCCCATCAGACATCAAGGAAGGGGAAAGAAGAGTGAAATTATTAAATATGGTAGGGGTCAGGACACCCCCAAGGGAAGGAACTACAAAACCACAAGCACAAACTGAGGGGGCTCCAGTTTTTCAAATAAAACCATTTTGATTTACCAGCCATGAAGACCACATCCTTTCAAGATGCTTGTACTAAAGGAAAAAAGGAAGAATGATCCCTTTAAAATAATAGAGTAGGATATTTAAATTTGGGTTTTTCCTTCATTTATAGTACAATTTCATCTTTCATGGGACAACACCAGTCAAGAGAGAGAAGGATAGGAGAAAGACTTATTTTAAACAATGTGAAACTGAGGAATAGGACTCCAAGCTTGGGGTGAGAAGAAAGCTGTACAAGCAAAGAACTAAAACAGGAACTTGGTGATAGAGATAAATATTCCTATGTGGATAAGAAGAAACAGCCTTGGGAATAAAAATAATAAATTGCCTTAAAATAGTCTGAAAATTCATTTATGCCAAGGTTCACAAATATTGTGATGACCCTTCCAACTGTGGCATTTTTTGTGTATGGTTCCCTATAAATAGATTCAGCAATCCCTAAAGAGTGGGATGAGGAATCTGTTGGCAGTCGAAATTAATTTCACCATTGGACTATCATTGTATATGTTCCCACATTTCTGATATTACTGAAACATAGGTGGTTTCGGTTTTTATTATTCCAAATGCATGTCACAACTTATTATTTTTAAAAATTTTTATTTTTAAAAAATCTAATGTTTATTTTTGAGAGAGAGAGAGAGAGAGAGAAGGACAGAGGGAAGGAGAAAGCAAGCAGGGGAAGGGCAGAGAGAGAGGGAAGGACACACAGATTTTGAAGCAAGCTCCAGGCTATGAGCTGTCAGCACAGAGCTGCACGCAGGACTCCAACTCAGGAACCATGAGATCATGACCTGAACTGAAGTAGGAGGCTTAACCGACTGAGCTACCCGGGCACCCAGTCACAACTTATTCTTGGTAGCAATTATTGATGTGGAGCAAAACTTTGATAAAAATTCACCAATAATTTAAAACTTCCCTTTTCCCAAAAGGTTCAACATCCTCTAGGACAAAAAATTTTAGAAGTTTAACATTCAAGTGTTAATTTGAACAGTTATGAACTTAAGCTTGGTGTATTTTTCTTGTGTAGGGTGAGAAGCATGTGCGATAATAATTTAAATCACTTGCCAGTGGATTTGGAGGACAAAACCCTGAGGTAGATAGGAAAGGTACCTACCATTGTGTCTGCTTTACAGGAGGAAGACAAGAGTTTCTTATACTCAGAGTCATTTAGAGCCAGTGGTAAGCTGTGACTAGAACCAAGGTATTCTGACCCTCATGTTTTATTACCGTTGTAACTATAAAATGTGTAATCTACAAAACTAGGCAAAGAAAAAAATAAAGAAAAACATCACAAATCTTGGATGACAACAGATTAACAGAAGCCAAGGAAAGCCATTTTAGCTAATTTTAAACTGAATTTTACTTACAGCAGAGCAGGGAGGTTAAAAAGCATAGGATCTGGACTATAGCTGAAACCTGGCTTGACCATCTGGGCAATTTTTAATCTCTGTGTGATGTTCTCCTCATCTGGAAAATGGGTTAATACCAATATCAACATCATAGGGTTGTTATGAGGAGTTAATGAGATAATGTTATGTGCTGAGAAAAAGGTGCTTGGAAAAAAAAAAGGAAAATGCTCTAAAAGCATTCTGTTATTGACTACGGTCAGTCTAAAATTTCTATTTTATTTCTATTCTTCTGAGCCTTCTATCACTTAAGTCTTGCCCCTGATTGAGAATGAGAATTCATGAAGAGCATGTTTTGATAATTTCATTTTGATCTTCACAAAGGACAGAAATGAATGCCGAGGAAGCTATCCAACAGGTGTAACAGAATGTCTATCCATTGCTTTCCCCCAAAATTATAGCTCCAAAATACCAGTCTTCCGTTGACCACAAGTGATTGGTACCTTCAATGATTTCACTGGGGAAAAAATCTGTGGTGAAGAAGCAGTTAAATTTGGATTCTCCAAATGAGCAAAATTAAAATGTTAAATAGTCAAAATGATGAGAACATGAAAATTTGCCTATAACCAAAGGGGCTACAAGCATATATGCATGCAAAGAAGTACCTCCCCTTATTTATAATACATTTTGTCCTTTCTTCCTGTCACATTTAAGAACTCACCCATCATTTCCAAAGGTTTTGTGTATTACTAATCATTTTGAAAGGAATGCCAAGTACACATGTGGGAGACCTTTCTTATAATAAAATTGGATTGGGAAAAGCAAAATTATGAATGTTTAGCAAAAACAAACTTTGAAAGGAAACTCAACTTTTTAAAAATGTTTCCTTGGGTATTTTTCTAAAATCAGCCTCATTTCTGCATAATATTTTTCTTGGTTGGGCAAAGGCTGGTTAAAATATTCATTATTTTTTTAGTGTACTATGTGGCTATTTGCAGCTTCAGGTAGTTAATATTTGTGTTTAAGCTTTGCAGTTCAAATGGGAAAATCCACCCTAAACAGCATTGCTGAACAGCATGAAGGAATCCTTCGAAACAGGAGGTCCCTTTCCTGAATACCAATCAGTGTGGCTTTCCTCTGTGGCTGGGAGAGGAAGCACTGACCAATGTTTGCACTCCACCATGTCCTGCATGTCACAAGCTTAATTTCTAACACTGGCCGCCTTGTCGACAGAATTTCCGGATGGCAGAATGAATTGGATCTCTGAAGACCGACGGCGCTACTATGTCTCCAGATGACGTCAACATCTTCTGGGACAACAGCATTAAAAGCTGAAATATAATCAGCAAAAGCCTGGCTAAAGATTACCTCAAAGAGTATGTGTGTGTAAATATAACAGGTCAACCTTATGAGAAGAATCACTAATATTTATATACCAGGCTTGGGTTAAAATACAAGTGTAGGAAGATAGCAAAAGACCTTTTAATAATGACTAAAGAAGGGATTTTCTTCACATTGACAAATTTAACACAAATGAGTATTTGCTAATTTATATTGTAGACCAGATCCACATCTCCTATCTCATTTAATACTGATAATAATCTCTTAGAGAGAAACTGTCAATTAGGACAATAGAAAAGCAGAAGTTGAGGTTCAGAAAGACTTAACTATACTTTCCTAAAAGACCGGTTATTTATTATTTTTTCAAATATATCAGTTAAACACTTACTATGTATCAGAATCTATGCACCAACCAGAATGGGCACAATTATGAGCAATGTGGCTGAGATATGAACTCAAGTTCATATATTATTATTTATTCCTTACAAGATCAGTTAACTCACTGATCACCTTATAATCAAGTTTTTATCTGGACACTCATGTTATCTTTAAATAAATGCATGTGCTATATATTTACCTACATATGTTTTTCTTATATTTATCCTTTTTTCTTTCTCATATTGAGAAAATAAATAGCAACCTTACCTCTGTACAATCCCCATGTGTTATCTCCCAACCTCTCCACAGTGGTTAATTTATTCCCACAAAGGCTTTGAGATTATCAATTGTCAGGACAGTTTCTGTCCTTCCCAGGGCAGAATAGGGGTTACTTTCAGGAGGCTCTGACTTCTTGTCAAGGAACCACTGAGATGACAGGGAGGGAGAATGAATGTTTTTGTTACCTTACCCTACCTCCTTTCCTTAACTCAGTCCCTTTCCCACCCTTATTGTTCTCTGGCCTGGCCTGGAATACCCATGCCAGTTTGACTAGAATTAATCTAGGCTACAACTGTTCGGCAAATGTTAGCCAATAGGGCACAACTACTGGTTCTAAAAGAAAGTTTGTGGGTCCCTCAATGTGGTCTAAACTGCATTCTAGGTTGCTGCTCTCCCAGGTGTGGGCTGGTTGTTTTAAATACTATCCATGTATTTCAAGGTTGAGAGAAAAGCTTGACTTCTTTGCTTCCAGTTGGTGTTTCTATTCCATTCACTTTCCTTCTCAATGAAAATAATAACAGTATCAATCTGATCAAGAAATCCACCTCTTGCAACCAATGCTGTTCACCTCTACTGTGTTTTTCCTCTCTCCACACTCTCATCTACTAAACTCCTGGTTATGCCCTCTCATTCATCCAGCATTTTGACACTGGGCTAGTATTTTTCATCTTCTCTCTTATTTCAGGAATGACCCAATACCCACATCCCACTCTTACTTCATTTGCTCACCCTTCTCTTTTTCCTACTCTTCACCTTACTTCCCCACTCATACCACTAACTCCTTGGACCTTGTTATCTCATGTAAATGTTGTACCTCAAAAATATAAGCATCTTAAATCTTCCTGATTTGACCTCTTCCTTGTCAATATTATATTTTAACTATTTTCATTATGACTCACTTTTGGCTTCACAATGCCCTCACACTTTCCGTTTTCACATACCTTCACATTTCTCTGTAACCAGCATATATACTTAAAGATGCTTTACACATCAATACCTGCCTAACTTATTTCATAAATGGCCTTGCTTCTCTGTATTTTCTTCACACTTTCTGGCAATTCCCACACATAGTTTAATATTTTTTTTGGTGCTCCACCCAAGCATTAAAATGTTTCTGTAGAAATTCACACAATAGGGCTTTTGGATTCTACTACCAAATGATGATCATTGTTATAAATGAGCTCTCAATACTGTGGGGGACTTGTCAATTCATTTCATTAAGGGTCCCAATGCCTTGCCCTTCAATTGTATCTACCCCCACCCCCACCCTTGCATACAACTTTACAGCATGAGAGTTTCTCCTACTAAAGAGGAACAGTCACTTTCCTCACTCTTTGATCCTGAATTCGGGCATTTAACTGGGTTTTGCCAACAGAATGTTGGCAAATGTGATGAATGCAGAGGCTTGAAAACATCTTGCATACTTCTATGTCTGCTGTTGCATCTCCGCCTTGGCCATGAGAACATGTCTGGGGTAGCCTACTGAAGGTGAGAGACACATAGAAAGGAATCATTCTTCCCAGTGACCCAGTGGAAGCCAGCCTATATCAGTGACAGTCAGACAATCTCAAAATACATGAGGAAGTTCAGGCAGCTACAGAAGAACTACCAAGCTAATCCACAGACTCAAGCTAAATAAAAGCCTATTGTTTTAAGTCACTCACCTTTGGGTTGGTTTGTTACACAGCACTGCTGTGGCAATAGATAACTAACACTATAAGTTATGTTTATCTGATCTATTTGTGCCCTAATTCCCAAAACAATTTGTTTCTTCTCCTCATTTTCAAAAAACAACCACATGCTTCAGAGAGAATGTAGGCCATCTAATGCTAATTCTCTCAACTTCCTTCCATAAAATCTACAAACATCCTAGCATCTATATCATCCTTTCCTGTGTCTCTCCAATCTCAATAGAGGGATGACCTTTTCATTGTCCATGGAACCTATACTTTAGATCCAATCCCTTCTTATTATCATGTCTTCTATCTTAATGTGTGCTCAGACTTTCCTTCTGAACATGGTATCTTCACCCCTCAACTCATATCTTTCTTGACCCCTAAATCAAAACTTTTTCAATTCTTAATTTACCTTTCAGAAGAACTCAATGCTACAGAACTCAATACTCAAGACTACAGAATTTTGATTCTTAAAATATTCTATTGTCTTCATTTCTGTGATATAGGCTGTTTGGTTCCCCCCTTAAATATTTACATCCCTCTATCTTCACGTCAGATTTAATCTCATTTATCATGCCAAGAAATGTTATCTTTCAAGGATTTTCTCTTGGCCATCTTATAGTCTACATGAAAACAAGGTGCCTGGGTGACTCAGTCTGTTAAGCATCTGACTCTTGATTTCAGTTTCAGTCATGATCTCATGGTTCATGAGAAAGAGCCCCACATCAGGCTCTGTGCTGATAATGTGGAGCCTGCTTGGGATTATATTTCTGTTCTTCTCCCCACTCATGCACACATGTGTTCAGGCTCTCTCACTCTCCCATTCTCTCTTTCTCTCTCTCTCTCAAAATAGATAGATACATAGATAGATAGATAGATAGATAGATAGATAGATAGATAGATGATAGATAGATAAGCACTTAAAAAATTAAAAATAAAACAATGAGATTCCATCTGGGCCAATGGCTTCAATTTTCACCTCACTACAGAGAACTCACAAATTACTATCTCTATCACAGACCTCACCTCTGAACTCCCAACCTATTTATCCAGCTGCCTCTTTGATACGTCATTTGCATATCACTAAGTTACCTCAATTCAACAGTTTACCTTCCCCCTCCCCAAGTTGATTCTACCTTCAGGGTTAACTGTCTCAGAGAATGAGATACCATAATCATGGCTATCTCCATATGGCTACAAAGCCAGAAATCTTGGAATCATCCTTTACAACCTATCATATGCAGACAGCTACACGTCTTGTGGATTTTATCTTCTGAACAGCAGTCAACAATTACCACCCTCTTCCCATCTAGGGCCATCACCTTATTCCAAACTACTAGCTTCTCTTGATTAGATTACTGCCTCACAGTAGTCCCACTGCCACCAAAAAAGACTCAGAATGTATAAAAATTATCCTCTCTCAGAAAGCAGGAAACAACCACCTTAACCTCCACCGCAGCAACTTCTTACTTGACACATCCCCAAAAGCAAGGGAATCAAGAGCAAAAATAAATGATTGGGACCTCATCAAGATTAAAAGCTTCTGCACAGCAAAGGAAACAACCCACAAAACTAATAGGCAACAGATGGAATGGGAAAAGATAGTTGCAAATGACATATCAGATAAAGGGTTAATATCCAGAATCTATAAGGAACTCACCAAACTCCATACCCAAGAAACAAACAACCCAGTGAAAAATGGGCAGAAGATATGAATAGACACTTCTCCAAAGAGGATATCCAGATGGCCAACAGACACATGAAACGATGCTCAGCATCCCTCCTCATCAGGGAAATACAAATCAAAACGACACTGAGATACCACCTCACGCCAGTCAGAGTGGCTAAAATGAGCAAATCAGAGAACTCTAGATGCTGGTGAGGATGTGGAGAAACGGGCACCCTCCTACACTGTTGGTGGGAATGTAAACTGGTACAGCCCCTCTGGAAAACAGTGTGGAGGTTCCTCAGGAAAATAACAATAGAGCTCCCCTATGACCCAGCAATAGCATTGCTAGGAATTTACCCAAGGGATACAGAAATGCTGATGCATAGGAGAACATGTACCCACAATGTTCATAGCAGCACTCTCCACAATAGCTAAAACATGGAAAGAGCCTAAGTGTCCATCAACGGACAAATGGATCAAGAAGATGTAGTTTATCTATACCATGGAATACTACATGGCAATGAGAAACAATGAAATCTGGCCTTGTGTAGCAACATGGATGGACCTTGAGGGTGTTATGCTTAACGAAATAAGTCAGGCATAGAAGGACAAATATCATATGTTTGCATGTATAGGAGGATTAGGAGGAACTTAACGGAGGACCATGGGGGAAAAGAAGGGGGGAAATGGTGGGGGAAAGGGAGAGAGGCAAACCATGAGAGACTCTTGAATGCTGAGAAACAAACTGAGGACTGATGGATGTGGGGGGGAGGAGGGATGGGCATGGAGGAGGGCACTTATGGGGATGAGCACTGGGTGTTATATGGAAACCAACTTGACAATAAACTATTTGTAAGAAAAAAATTATCCTCTCTCTCTTTCTCTTTCACGCACAGTTATGTTTGAAAACATCTACGGTTTCATTTCACTTGGAATAAAAATTGAAATTCTTAAGATGACTTCCAAGGTTTGATATAGTAACTACCTATTTTTTGCAACCTCATTTTACATATCCCCCTATTCTGCCGTCTAGCCACTCTGACCTTTTCTTCAGTTCCTTGAACTTCCAATGTACTTTCTTGCTATAAGCCATACCTCCAAAAGTGTTGTAGCTACCAACTCCCAGACATTTGCTATCTCTCTGGGCAGGAGCATCACTTCTCATGTGTTACAGCACCTTCTGAAAGCTGAAGACCCACCCATATAGACTTTTCTTTGCTATCTATTGCTGGAACCTTTTTCAACCATTTGCTTTACTGTCTTGTCTTCATAGTTTCTACAAATCAGCTGGTCTCAGTTTGCCATCAAAAATACCCTGATTTTGATATTCTTTTTTTTAATTTTTAAAGTTTATTTATTTTGAGACAGAGAGAGCATGAGCAGGGGTGGGGTACAGAGAGAGGGAGAGAAAAAGAGAATCCCAAAGCAGGTTCTGCAGGGTCAGTGTAGAGCCCAATGTGGGGCTCGAACTCATGAAACTGTGAGATCATGACCTGAACTGAAATCAAGAGTTGGATGCTTTACTGACTGAGCCACCCAGGCACCCCTGACACATATTCTTAGTTATGAAATACTTAAACTCCACTGTATTTTCATCTATAAATTCTTAGATGATTCTTAGACAAATAAGCATTTAGGAGTTTCAAAGAAATTCTTTACACAATCCTTCCTATCACTCTGACTGAGTTCTATAATGTCAAGGGCTGTATCTGTCTTATTCACTAATGCATTTCAAGCACCTAAAGTAATATCTAGCAGAATAAGCGTCAATAAACATTTGTTGAATGAAGGAGCAAAGGAAGTGGAAAAGGAAGGAAAAAGGGAGAAGTGAGGGAGAAAGGAGGGAAAAAAAGGGAGTAAACCACATGGAATAAAAATGATGATATTTTCAGGCTCCAGAATCAGTTGTCAAAAATTAGGAATTAATCCTACCCCCTTGTGTTAAAATTACCAAAAAAATTTTCCATAAAGAGTAAAATATGCCCAACTGTAACCCAATTCATAATAATGTAGTGTCTATTCTTTCTTTAAAAAATATAGGTGTTTTTGATGTAGCACTGAAAAGATAGAGTACAATGGTCTCATAAATATCCAGAAAGTGAGTGTGAGCACAAACTTTCAAAGACTCTCTTGGGTTATACAACCTGCCACTACATGCTCCCCATCCAGCCCTGAAACCACTTGGAATGTAGCTGCTCTCATGGAAATATTTCAGTCTCTACAAGCTGAGTTTCTCCTTTGACCTTTCCCTTTCCTTCTCTTGATCACTTATATCACTTTTATATTCAGATATGTATTATAGATACATTTCTGTCTCTTGGCCTAATTCAACAAATATCTAATGTGTTATCAAGGTTGTGTTTTTGGTTTTAGTTCACTGTCAACATTCTGAAAGGTAGGGTCTGAAAATACAGACATGTTTATTCAACTCTTTTTTGTCATGAGGTGGTTGTTGTTTTGGTTCCCTAGAGAGTTATTTTTCCTAATTAGTGCTTCCTGAATATTTGATTCAACAATTCAACAGGTATATACACTGTATTGGGAAGTAAGCAGAAGGAACTATATCTGCTACATCAGAAGCTAAGAAAAGGCCTTGACAGGAAAGGTCTAGGGGGTGGAGTTTAACAAGAAAGGGCAGGGGACTGCTTGTATCATATTATCCCAGTTTAGAGGCAATCTGTCCCAGGGTTGTTCAACCAGACATAGAGACTAAAGGGAGAGTGTGTCCGTTTTTACACATTACCAACTTTTATCTCTTAGTTCATAATATGAATATATATTTCCAAATAGTATATATATTTACTTTATATATATATATATATTTTTGTGTGTGTGTGTGAGATATATCTCCTGAAAAAGTATATACTTACAGCTACACATTTTTATAAGATCTCACAAAAACTCTCCTATACCTAGAGGTATAGGATCTAGAGGATACAGGTGATCCTGACCCAAATAAGTTTGTTTGGATGAAGATGCAATGGTGTGTCACCACTCCCATTCTGTTCACTGGGATGGGTCATGGCTTCAGCCCAATAGGCTTGGTTTGTAACTCCCAACTCTACTAGCAGATGTTTCTAAGGAGCTAGGCAGGACAGGTTATGTAATATCTCTAAGTCTCTGCCTTCTCATCTCTTAAAATGAGCTAATGTAAATACCAACCTCCTGGAGGTTTTTGTGAGAACTAATGCCTGAGGTGCTCAGATAATAGTGGGTTCTTATAGCTGTTGGATTCCTTCCCATTTTTCTTGTGGAACATATGACTTAGAGCATCTTTTAAGGAGTATTAATTCTTATCCTGATTCAGGAGGATCTCTATGTCTCTATGTCTCTGTTCACCTGAACAGAGAAATTTTACCTAGAATAATATTATCCTTTTTCTAATGGAAAAAATTGGCCCCAAAATTAACTCTTCTACTTATTTTTAAATGCTATTTGCTTATTATTTAGCATCCATAATGGCTGGGGGGGGTGTTTTATCTGAAGGTAACATAAAAAATATGTGTGTTAAAAATGTATAAAACTCTTATTTTAATGATAGAACATCTTAGTGTTTCCATGTGCACAATCCTATGAAAGATACTACAAGGAAGGAAGGTTAACACAAAATCCCAGCTTTTCAGAACTTAATTCATTCATTAACACTTACATGCTTGAAACACTGAATTAGGACTCAGTGATACACGGGTACCAAAGCACAACAAAGTCCTTGCTTTCATGAATTTATGATCTAAAGGTAAAGATAGATATTAATCAGGAAATCACACTAATAAATAAATATTTATGAGGCTGTGCCGCTGCTATGTGCTCTCTGCTAGGACATATGCACAGCACAAAATTGTAATAAATATTTGCTGAATGAATAAATGAATGAATGAATGTTGGTTGACTGAAACTGAAATAAGTATTCAAAGAGACAGGAGCCTGGATTTTGAAACTGGAGCAAAGGAACTCATCTCATATTAAAATCTTAAAGATAATTAGAAAATAAGAAAATGCTTCTGGGAATGGGTGCTATAGAAAGGGAGTGTAGGGACACCTGGGTGGCTCAGTCGGTTGGACATCCAGCTTCAGCCTAGGTCATGATCTCACTAGGCTCGAGTATGAGCCCTGTGTTAGGCTCTGTGCTGACAGCTCAGAGCCTGGAGCTTGCTTCAGATTCTGTGTCTCCCTCTCTCTCTGCTCCTCCCCAACTTATGCTGTGTCTTTCTCTCAAAAATATATAAACATAAAAAAAAAAGGAGAATGGGAGTGTATTAGGGCTCTCAAAAGAGACAGAACAAATCCTGTGTATACACACACACACACACACACACACACATACACACACAGGAAGCTAGAGAGAGTTATTTTATTTTAAGGAATTGGCTCAAGTGATTCACTTGAGCTGGTCATTCTGAGGGCTGTTTAATTCTGAAATCTGTAGGACAGGCTGGCAGGCTGGCAATTCAGGTAAGAGTTGATGTTTCAGTCTTAAACTAAAACAGACAGACTGAAAACTCAAGTTCTATGTTAAAGGCCTGAGGCAGAATTGTTTCTTTTGGGAAGTCTAAGTCTTTACTCTTAAAGTCTTTGACAAATTGAATAAGGTATGCCCACATTACAGAAGGTACTCTGCTTTATTTCAAGTCTACCAGTTTAAATGTTAACCACATCTGAAAATATCTTCATAGCAACATCTAGACTGGTCTTTGACCAAACAACTGAACACCATCACCTAGCCAAGTTGACACACAAAATTAGCCATCACATGATGCAATATTTGCAAAGTCAAGAGGAAGCAATGAGACATTGGAGAAACATATGTGTCTGGGCTTCAGAAAGTGAAGATGAATACGAAGCTGGAAAGGTGGCCAGGCAGAGGTTGGAGCTATGCTGTCCAATAAGATAGCCACTAGCCACATGTGGTTATTGAGACTTAAATTTAAATTTATATTAATTAAAATGAAATGGAAATAAACCTTCCATTCCTCAGTATCACCAGTCATATTTTAAGTGCTCAGTGGCATACAATTATTGACTACTTTATAGGACAGCACAGATAATAGAACATTTTCATCTTCACAAAAAATTGTATTGAACAGTGCTGGACTAGACCACATGGGATTTTGGATCCTGGAAGTTTGAGTCTTCATCCTGTATGCATTGGGAAACCACTGAAACATTTTCACAAGGAGGTGATTAGAGTGGTTTTGCATTTAAGATATCAGTTCGGCTTTTGTGGAAAATAGTCCAGAACTGACCACAAGGAAACCAGTAAGAAAATGACTGAAATATCTGGGTGAGAGATAATTTTATCCTGGACTCAAGAGTTGGCAAGACTGAGAAAGAAAGTCAAAATAGTGATGGTCTGGGAAGACAGGGAGAAAACAAGTAACAATAGCATATGACATTTAGTATGTGCCAGGCAAACTATACAGATATTACCTCAATTAACTCTAGTTACAATTTTATTAAGGAAAGGAAGTTCTATTGTTATCCCTATTTTACAAACGAGAAAACTAAAGTACAGAGAAATTAAGTAATTTTCCCAGTATCAGAGTAAGTGGCTCAGTCAGATTCCAAACCTAGACAGTGACTCTAGGCCCCCAAATTCAATCACTACACAATACTGACTTCTGAGAGCACAGATAACTGTTCCTCAAAGGAGAATGACATTCTTATTAAGCAAGTGTAAGGCACAACTGAATTCAGGGATCCTCATGTAGGGTGAAAAATAACTTCAAGAAGTCAGCCTCAAAGATGAGCAAGTATAGACAGAATTTTGGCAGATTAACAGTAGGAAAGCAAGGTGTTCTAGGTGAAGGATATGGGAGAAGGAAAATCATGGGAATGATAATGTCTGGGGAATAATAAAGATCTAAAAGTGGGCCCACTTGTCTTTAATGTAGGTAAAAGGAAAGAAGAAATGAGAAAGAAGTTTTAAAAGGTAGCCTAGAATCATACACATGATAGACTGGAACTTCATTTTCAGCTGATTGATAATCACTTAATAAACTGAAAAAGAAAATGGGAAGTGATTGAGTACTTCTGAAAGGTTTGTCCTATGTCTGTCTCTGGATACATTCCAAGGGCATAATATAAGATGATTAGAAACAGAAAGAAGCTGGTAACAAGGTGAGAGGATTCAGTATTAGCTCAGTGAGAGGAAGCATGTTCTGGAATGATGTGTGTCCAGTAGTGAGATGGGAGGAGGCCATTTAAAGTTCAGAGACATGGACCTGCACTGTTGGTGGGAATGTAAACTGGTACAGCCCCTCTGGAAAACAGTGTGGAGGTTCCTCAGGAAACTAACAATAGAACTCCCTTATGACCCAGCAATAGCACTGCTAGGAATTTACCCAAGGGATACAGAAATGCTGAGGCATAGGAGCACATGTACCCCAATGTTCATAGCAGCACTCTCCACAATAGCTAAAACATGGAAAGAGCCTAAGTGTCCATCAACAGATGAATGGATCAAGAAGATGTGGTTTATCTATACCATGGAATACTACATGGCAATGAGAAACAATGAAATCTGGCCATGTGTAGCAACATGGATGGACCTTGAGGGTGTTATGCTGAGCGAAATAAGTCAGGCAGAGAAGGACAAATACCATATGTTTGCACGTATAGGAGGATTAGGAGGAACTTGACGGAGGACCAAGGGGGAGAAGAAGGGCGGAAATGGTGGGGGAAAGGGAGAGAGGCAAACCATGAGAGACTCTTGAATGCTGACAAAAACTGAGGACTGATGGATGTGGGGGGGAGAGGGGATGGGCATGAAGGAGGGCACTTTGGGGATGAGCACTGAGTGTTATGTAGAAACTAATTTGACAATAAACTATTTGTAAAAAAAAATAAAAAAAAAAATTTCAGAGACATGGAAACAACTGAACTTATAACTTACAACCACAAACTTGTCTGTGATGAAAGAGAGGTAAAAGTATACATAGGTTTTGTGATTATTAAAGATTAGCAATGAGAAGGAAGAAAACAAATTAGGATGGTAGTTTAGGTACACACCATATTTAAGAGACTTTTTTGGATGTGGAAAATTATAGTATTTATCACTTATAATATCTAATTCCAAATTATTTAAACTTGGGAGTTTACAGCTATATGTTTACAAAATTATTAGAATCATATTTGTTTAGATTTCAAAATATTTTGAGAAAATAGAATTGTTAAGGTCACGAATCTTAGGACACCTGGGTGGCTCAGTCAGTTAAGCTCCTGACTTTGGCTCAAATCATGATCTTGCAGTTTGTGAGTTTGAGCCCTATGTAGGGCCTGTACTGACAGCTCAGAGCCTGAAGCCTGCTTCAGATTCTGTCTCCCTCTCTCTTTGCCCCTCCCCAGCTAACTCACACACACACACACTCTCTCTCTCTCTCTCTCAAAAATAAATGAACATTAAAAGTTTTTTTTTTGAAATTTATGAATCTTGACAGAAAAAGAGAGGCATGATTACCTCCATTTTGCAGATGGGTCAAATGAAACACAAAGTGAAAGGCTAGCCTACAAACATATATATATATATATAAAACACTGTTAAATAAATAATTGTTCTTATATCAATTCAGGATTTCTCTGTGTTCTGTTACCTAACATCAATGTCAGAGAAAGAAATAAAGAGCTGTTTTGTAGTCTCAGTAGCCATGCTATGTTTTCTGAGGACTAAAATTATCAACTTCTTCCATTCTTCTTTAGCTTCCTCTTTTTCCCTCCTTGTCCATTCCTAGGTTAAATAATCATTGATTATTAGATTTAAATATCTAAGATTAACAGCAAATAGATATTTGGCATAATTCTGTTATTTAATTAGATCAGTAAGCTAATTGAAGGATATTTAAGAAAGAATTCCCAGTGATGGTGCAGTCTTCATGGACAGTAACAGTCCTTTAGATTATGTGATTCCCTAAAATTAATATTGAATTACTCTGTCTTATTTCTCTAATCTGCCATGGGACCACTATGGTTTATAAAATAATTATTTATTGTATATACATCATGATCTAGTACTAGATATTTAATTGTGAATGGATTAGACATTGTCATTTTCTCTTGATACTTCCATTCTATTGAGGGATTACTTGATTTTCCAAATAATAACCAACTCTTCAATTCCTCAACATCAAATGGGTGTCCAACAATTAAATTCAATTCTGACAACTACCCAGAGTTAATGCAGACCCACTAATTAAGGACTCTGGCTCACAAGACTCTCTTCATTTCAGATACTAGACACAAATGGGGTCCTCAGATACCTGCACTGTTGGCCCAGCTGACTACAGACTGAGGGGTTCACTTAAATTTTCTCCCTCAAGTTCAGTAATTCAGTAGAACACCTTACAGAATTCAGGAAAGTGCTTTACTTACTATTACTGTTTTATTATAAAGGATTCTACTTAGGAAGAACCAAATGGAAGAGATGCATAAGGCAAGATGGTGAGGTGGAGGGGAGGACAGAGCTTCCACACCCTCTCTAGTTATAGCAGGCTCTCAGTACATCGACATGTTCAACAACCTAAAAGCTCTCCAAATCTCATTGTTCAAAAAACTTCATTGAAATTTCACTAATCTAGGCACAACTGATTAAATCATCAATGAATGGTGACATTTCCATCTCCAGTCCCCTCTCCCTCCCCAGAAATATAGAGGTGGGCCTGAAAGTTCCAACCCTCATAGGCTTTCTAGTAACCAGCCTCTATCCTAAAGCTATCTAGGGACACTGTCTTGAGTTACCTCAGTAGTATAAACTCAGGTGTGCCTGAATGGCACTCATTTTGAATAACCAAAGACAGTTTCACTCAGGAAATTCTAGGAAGTTTTAGGAGCTCTGTGCCAGAAATCTGGTGTAAAGACCAATTACAACAATTTTTCATTATACCACGAAGGTACAAGCATGCAGCCAGGAAATTAACCCTCTAACCAAGTTTACAACACATGCAACTGCTATCAGCTCTGCCCACTCCAACTCTCCTCATCCAAACTCACCCCAATGCTGGATGGGATCCAGTATCAGGATCTTCTGTCCACACTATATTGTTCAGATATATGTCAGGTCAAGCAAGGAGCCAAAGACATCCTAATATGGGATTCAAAAAATTATGTTGATGGGCCTATCACAGAGACACAGCAGGATTTAGAGATCCCACAAAAGATGTGAGACAGTGATTAACAACAGTAGAAATCCATCATTACTTCAAGATGTATAAGCAGCAAAGATCTCAATCACATCACTTGAGAACTGGAGTGGTAGAAAGGAGACTGCTCAAAAGGAGCTGCTGTCCTGGAGGGACTCCTACTACGGGCTGGACTCTAGGTGCTAGAAAGATGAGAAGACAGAGAAGGAAGTAATCCAATGTCTCTCTTCTCTAGCCATTGAGTTTCCTACCAGTTATTTACATAGTTTAAATGAGCCTGGGAGGTGTAGTCATTGATCCAATAATGTTATGACACATAACAGGGAAGAGAACCACACACTAAAAATCATCTATGGGAGAAATTAGAGAAACACCATTATATCTTCTGCTCAAGCTCATATCTTTTCAATGACTTCTGTGACTACAGCACACTGGCCCAGTGGATATTAATAGCTAATTGCTAGCTACCATCCTGAAATTCTCCTAAATTTTATTTTAATTGATGGCATCTTCTATGGGTTCTAACTCTGATTTGATGTAATCAACAGCAGGTGTGTGTGTGTGTGTTTGTGTGTGTGTGTGTGTGTGTGTGTGTGTAAGTGTGACTGTAAATTGCTTTGTATATTTATCATCCTTTGAATAGAATTAGCTGAAAAATCTATTTAGTAACTGAGGTATCTGCTGTTTATTTAGACTTTCTATAATTTAGGACTTCTCAACATCAGCACTATTGGTATTTTGTGCTGGATGATTATCCTGAGTGGGTATTCTGTATAATTAACTATTATGTCTGGCATCTACCCACTAGATGCCAACAGTGCCTTCCTCTACACGGTTGTGACATCAAAAGTATCTCCAGACATTGTCAAATGTTCCCTGGGGGCAAAAATCACTACCAGTTAAGAACCTCTACCCTAACTGATTCTGTGTTCATTAAAAATAGAAAGTGAATAACTCACTGAGTTCTAACACTAATTCACTGATCATCTGCAGTAGACAGCCTATGAGGTTCTCCAATGATTCTTGCTCCCTGTATTCATACCCTTATGTAGTTCCATGCCACATTCTATGAAGGTTGATTTGTGTGACTGATAGAAAATAGCAAAAGTGATGGTACGTCACATCTAAAATTAGGTAGAAAAGATGACAGCTAAATCTTAGGCTCAATCTGTCTTGGATCATATACACTGGGAGAAGCCAACTTATATGTCATGAGGACACCCAGGCAACAAATGAAGAGAACTGTGTGGCAAAAAACAGATCTGCAGACAAAGCCAGGAAGGAACTAAGACCTTCCAGTAGCCACATGTGTGAGTGCAGAAGCACATTCTTCAGCCTCAGTTGAACTCAGATGACTGCAGTCTTGGCTAACAGCTTGAATGTGATTTCAGGATAGACACTGAGCCAGAATAACACAGACAAGCTGCCCCAAGATTCCTAACCCTCAGAAACCATGAAATAACATTAAAAGTTATGTAACAAAAATGTTATGAATACAGTTAAAAGGTAAGACCTGTCCATCACATTTTTTCCCACCTAGTGATAATGAACTCATAAAACACTGGTGTGGCACCCTCATGGGAAACAAGCATTTACCCCCAGGGGAATGGATTTCTTGGCTCTGGCCTTGATATTTACACCTATATAACTGTGTACTTCCTTTTTTAACTGAAGGCAGTATTTTGCTAGCTTGTCTTTATGCATTTAGCCACTCTTGACTGTGTTTATGCATTACAACATATGAACAGTACACTTCCTTTCCTTGTGATTTTTAAGGTCCTTCACCTAGTGTATGAAACATTCAATTAATGAACTTTTAATGCATGTGTTTGTGTAAAATCACACATTTTTATATCAGGCAGATCTTAATTGGTTCTCTTAATCCTGTCTCTTACCATCTGTGAAAACTAAACTTTGTCATTCTATTTCCAGCATTGGAAATAGAACTAGTCTTATCTCTGTCACATTTTGGGGAGTATGTAGTCATAACTATCACTGATGGCAATAATCATGATAGATCACGAATCTTCAGCAAGTTTACAGGGCAGATGAGTTTATTATCCCATTTTGCAGATGAGAAAAGGGTGCCTTTGTAACTGAATTCCTAGCCTGACCCCAAAGAGTCTGTCAAATTCCTACGGTGAATGAAAGAACTGATACTATGATCTACATTGTTAGCCCTCACTTCCAACTTGAGGACTTAAGAGTTGATAACTCTTAAAAATTTGAAATTCTCAAAAATAAAATATTCTTTACACATGAAAAGATACAGTGACCAATGTAGTAATTTCTCATCTCAACACCAAGAATGGTCATATACTCCCAACATTTGACATATTTTCTCCAGATCATGTTTTCTTTTATTTTAAGAAAAATAAAGCAAGTGTAGGCACAGATGGTCTTTTTCTCAGGCTCCCTCTGTCCCATTTCCCATTTCCCAGGGGTGCCACCCAAGAATGTCCAGCTGAGGAGGTGGATGGGTTGAATCCAGCCATATATTCTGGTGTGGGGCTGCATCTGCTTCAAGGAGTGGTTTTAAAATTTTTTAATTTTAAACATCTGTACAAAGGGACCACAGGGGCTAACAAAACCCATGTACTTCTTTTATCCCTTCTTTTATTTTCTATTCAGATTTCTTTATTTTTACTATATATATATATATATATACATAATATGTTATTTTATATCTTGTAAAGTTTACATTAATAATACACAATTATATTAATAATATTGTATCAATATATATTGATGCATGATATATAATAATATTATTATTGTGGGTGTTATTTTCTAACTTACATTTTTTATTCAACATTATGATTTCACTATTTAAATTGATACATAGAGATAAAATTCGATCATTTAACACTAGAATGGTAATATAATATAAAATATGTACCATTGGGTTATTCATCCCCATTTTAACAGTCATTTAGGTTGTTTGCAGTTTTCAACTTACTATGAATACTGAAAGTAGGACCAGAATGTAGGAATCATCCTTGACTCCTCTGTTTCTATTCTTGCTTCTTCTCTTTCTATTCCCATTCATTATCAACTCATCAGCAAATTCTTTAGACTCTATCTTCAGACTAAATCCATGCTAATCAAAGCCATCATCATCTCTCTCAGCCAGATTAATGTCAAGGGTTTCCGGTTAACTCATCTCCTTCCTTCTTCTCCTGCCTTTTAAAATCTATTCTACACATAGCAGCCAGGGTGATATAGAAGACAGCCATACTTTTCTACTTAGTGCTTTCCTCTAATTTCCCATGTCATTGAGAACAAAATCCAAAGTAATTATGATCACAAGCCTTTTCATCAACCATCCTGATCTCTTATCACATTTGTCAGCCATTCTGCTCCTCTTGTCTGTTTCTAGAATGGCATCTGCCTCAGAAAGTTTGTCTCACCCTCCCCCCTCCAAATATCTTCCCTAAATTGCCCACTCACTTTTTTCAAAATGGTGTTCTATTCTCTCCATATCAGATAAGTCTTTTCTTGCCACATGCACCTGCTTAATCCGTATTTTCTTGGGATGTCTTCCCACAGATAAAAATCTAAGGTCCTTAAGAGAAATACTTTGTCTAAATTTTATTGATAAATCTCCAGGAGCTGGAATAGTATCTAGCTTATAATAGGTGATCAGTTAATACTTGTTAAAATAATTCATGTATCAGTATTCTTGTGTAGGTTTCCTTACGCACATGTGCAACAGTTAAGCTTTATAGCCCTGATATATATCTAAAATTGAAATTTTTATATTATACAGCATAGTTCTAAACATCTCTAAAATGGCTTCAATTTAAACTTCCATCAGCATATCTTTGCTATCCTTCATAAGGTTGGCCAATTTTATGGGTGGATATAGTATCTCACTTCTGGTTTGTCATTTCTCTGATTACTAGTTCAGTTCAACATCTATTCATAATAGTCAGTATGGTTTCCTCAACTATGAATTGTCTATTCATAACCTGGATCCATTTATTTCATACTGGCTATAAATACTGTTTTGTAGTTTTATTTTTATTTTTTAAGTTTATTTATTATTTTTGAGAGAGAGAGAGAGAGCACACAGCAGGGGAGGGGCAGAGAGAGACAGAGACACAGAATATGAAGCAGGCTCCAGGCTCTGACCTGTCAGCACAGAACCTGATGCAGGGTTTGAACTCATGACCTCAAGAACATTACCTGAAGTTGGATGCTTAACCAACTAAGCCACTCAGGTGCCCCTAAATCCATAGTTTTAAACATCAAGAGCTATGATAATCAAATTTTTTTGGTCATCCTTATGGGCTGCTGTTAAGCCCTTTAATTTGATACAGAAAGCAAGCTCTTAACCTCTTATTTATGTCCTGCAATCCCTGTATTTTACACAGTTAAAGTTCACTGAGATTGTGCACCTATTTCCATGAACGCCTGTCTATTCAACCACAGTGAATTGAATCTACAGTTTTTGTTGTACAATGTTTTGCAGACTGAGAATGTGTCATTTAGACATTAGCACCTGTAGATTTCTTGTTGACTGAGTTCTTCTGTTTTTTATATCACTAACCCATATTTAGATTTTATCCCTTTCTTTAAAAATGTATTGATATTTCAAAGCTAATTGAAGATGTTTTAGCCAACAGACAAATGAAAAGATAATCAATATCACTCATCATCATGGAAATGCAAATCAAAAACACAATGAGATATCACCTCACACCTGTCAGAATGGCAAACATAGAAAACACAAAAAACAGCAAATGTTGGTGAGGTTGTGGAGAAAAAGAAACTCTTGTGCACTATTGATGAGAATACAAACCGGTGAAGCCACTTTGAAAACAGTATGCAGTTTCCTCAAAAAGTTAAAAATAGAACTTCCCTATGATCCAGTAATTGTACTGATAAGTATCCAAAACAAAACAAAACAAAAAACACTAATTCATGGGGATGCATGCACCGTTATGTTTACTGCAGCATTATTTACAGTAACCAATTTACAGAAGCAGCTCCAGTATCCACTGATAGATGAATGGATAAAGAAGACATGGTATATATATATATATATATATATATATATATATATATATATATATATATATACAAATATACAATGGAATCCTACTTGGCAATAAAAAAGAATGAAATCTTGCCATTTGCAACAATGTGGATGAAGCTAGAGAGTATAATGTTAAGTAGAATAAGTCAGAGAAAGACAAATATCATATAATTTCACTTGTGGAATTTAAGAGATGGTACAAATGAGCAAAAGGAAAAAGAAACAGAAATGAAGAAACAGACTCTTACCTATAGGAGAAGAAATTGATGGTTACCAGAGGGGAGGGAATGGGAGGATGGCTGAAATAGGTGTTGGAGATTAAGAAGTGCACTTGTGATGAGCACTGCTTGATGTAAGTGGTGAATCACTATACTGTACACCTAAAACTAATATAACACAATTCATTAACTACACTGGAATTAAAATGAAAAATAAAAATAAATAAGAAAAGATGTTTTAAAAAGCAAATCTTTGCCATCAATAACGTGGCTAATCAATGTGCCACAAAACCTAGAAGTGTAAAAGAAGCTTTCCTCTCCTAAAATGATTCAAACATTTCCCCCTCCAATACTATAGCTATTACCCACATATAATTATTTAAATTTACATTAATTAAAATGAAATAAAATTAAAATTCAATTGCTGAGTCACATTAACCATATTTCAAGGGCTCAGATGCCACATTGGGGCTATTGACTGCCATACTGGGTAGCAAATATTTTGGAACATTTTATAGTATTTCTATATTGTAGAACATTTTTTTGGACAGCATTTCTGTAAGGCATACATCAAAAGTACCAGGACTCACTTTCCTCCCTTTCTAAGATGCAAAGTACAGAACAATCTCTCAAAGATCAGGTTCAGTTTGCACCCACTAGTACCTATTACAAAGTCTCAGCTTTCATCTAACAAGCAAACAAAAATATATTAATCTTACAATCCCATTCTCTCTTACAAATAAGAAAATATTCCATTTTATTTAAAAAAACACAATAAACATTTAAAGTATTTAAAAATATTTCTATTGGGAAAATATATTCATGAATAAGGGAAATTCAGGTTTTTTCTGTGATGAAGTTCACTGAAAACATTAAAGTGAAAAGAAAGAAAAGCAGTGCTATTATTGATTTTCATTAAAAGTTGTATATTTCTTCTAGGATTTCATCTGAACAAGCCAGATGTCTGGGAATGCTGAGCACCAATGAATACACTAATCAGTGCAAAACAACTATAAAATATAGTAACTGGACCCAGATGGGACTACTTGGGTCACTAGCACCCAAGTGGTGGCAGCCTCATCTCTCATTATTCAGCCTCCTCCACTCAGACACAAATATTTTTATACTGTAAAAAAGGACCCAACTCTAAGTAACTTCATAGCAGAAATTTTTCTCCTTGAAAGATTACTTGAGCTAGAAGAATTTCCATCTGGGAAAGGAAATCCATCAACTGGAAATTCTAACAAGGTTCAAGTAAACGCTTGCTTTGACATTCAAAAGGAAAATGTTTCATGGGCCTAGATAGTGAAAGGAAGTTCTTGGCTGAGAAGGAATGGAAACTGTTCACATACATAGTACTAATCTTGTCAATGCCAATAATAGTCTAGAGCTATCACAACATTTTTATGGCTATTTTGGTCTTCTGAATTTAATCACACATTCAAGTTCTTTCATTTATATACCATGATAAATGGCACACTGCCAGCTATTTTTTTATTACGGTAAAATACATATAGCAGAAAATTGACCTTGAACCATTTTTAATTGTACATAGAAATGATCACCCACTACCACCACTACCTCTTTAGTCCTAAAATGTCATTATTCCCCATTGCACTTAGGATAAACTCAGAGTTCACTAGCATTATCTATGAGGCCCCACATGATGTAGCTATCTCCCCACTTCTCAGACTCACTCAATACCAAGTTCCACCTCCACTTTGGCACTCCATCAACACTGCCCTTCAGCTTCTTTCTGTTTACTCCTTCCACAGGGCTTACCTACACAATGTTCCCTTTCTGCGGAATGTTCTTCCTTCCTCCCTCACATAACTGATTTCTACTTAACATTCAGGTTTCTTCTCAAGAAAGACTTCCTTGGACATGTCTTTCTGCATGATCTTCTGATACCGATTTTTGACTTTTGCATATGTGTAAATTTATACATGCTAAGGCATCTATTTGAGGATGATCTGTCATGTTCACAAGTCAATAATATCACTGTTGGAGCATCATTTTATCTCTAGTGCTGGATTTCATAACTAAAATGTACTATCAACATTTTAGGTGGGATAATTTTTTGCTGTGAGAAGTTGTCCTAGGCTTTGCAGGATTCTTATCAACTACCTGGATCTCAAACCACTAGGTGCGAATAGTACCCTCCCCCTTCTTTGTGACAACCAAAAATTCTCCCAGTCATTGTCAAAACATTCCTGGTGCCAAAATCACTCTCATTTCAGAAATACTGCTCTAGGACACAGTATAAAGCCTAACACTTAGAATATTCTAAAAAATATATTATGGGAAATAATAGAAATTTGCTTGGTTTCTACTCATCAGTGCTACTCCCCAACCTCTAGGTGGGCTTCCTATGTTTAGCAATAAATAGACTGAATCAAAACTATAATAGAATTAGAAGGAGGGGATAGAAAGCTACAGAAATTAATTTTTAGATATATGCCCCTAACTATTAAGCCTCAGGGGTGGGATAAATACCACTAATGTCACACAATATAGGAATCTATAGAAGTTTATTGGGGAACATGTGAAGGCAGAGTCAGCAAAACAGAAGCCAAATTCATTCCCTAGCTGTTCTATAGAGAGGAATACTTGACAGGCAAGCATGAATACACTGTGGATTATGATCCAGGACAGAGGTCTCAGACCTCTGGTGTCTTATTTATTTATTTATTTTTTTAATGTTTATAGAAAAGTTAGTTGCTATTTGGTTAGGTGAGATGACTTCCAGTTTAAACTTCTGTTACCTAGAGTTTGTATATGAGTGACAAGTTTAAATAGAAATCTTAAATCCGTTACTGGTAACCCAGCTTAGCACTGGTACCTCAAGATATAAAATGGAAAGGAGACTGGGGAAGGGAGTCCATCTAGGTTATCCAGCAGAATAATCTCCCTTCCTTGATGAATGTCTCACTATCTTCCTCTTTCAGCTTCCAATCCCTGACCCATTAAAAGAGGCCAAGGAAGTAAACATTTTTCCCCAAGGGATTTGGTAGATAAGACTTTTCAAAGACTACCTGCCAAAAAGTTGGTTGGGTTTGGAAGGCATTTCTTTCTCTTTGTTATGCATATGGTTTACTGTGAGCCTGTCACTATTCCCCCTCACTTAGAGCAGAGTGTGTTTGTATGTTTGTAAGTCAAATGTGGGTTTATACATCTTGTGGTCTCCTTATTGTTCCTTGGATCTGAACAAAAATTGGTGAGTCATCTAATCTTGAAATATTCTCTTCAAATGCAATTTTAGTAGCTTGGAGTAAATACATTCTTTATTTTATTTATTGAAAAAAATTTTTTAATTTTTTTTTCTGAGAGAGAGTGAGACAGCATGAGCAGGGGAGGGTCAGAGAGAGAGGGAGATACAGAATCTGAAACAGTCCCCAGGCTCTGAGAGAGCTGTCAGCACAGAGCCTGTCACAGGGCTCAAACCCACGAACCGTGAGATCATGACCTGAGCCGAAGTCAAATGTTTAACCGACTGAGCCACCCACATATCTTGTAAATACATTCTTTAAATGTGTATATTTCAGAAATGCCAGCTTCTATCCAGGCTGTGGAGGTGAATATTAGTACTTCATTTGCAATGCCAAGAATTTAAGTCATAGACTGAGCAGGAAAAAGAAGTCACTGTAAGAAATACAAAATCACGCTTCATGCAGTCCCTGACTTTTAATTTTTTGACTTTATTTTTTTAAATGTTTTTTATTTATTTGTGTGTGTGAGAGAGAGACACTGTGAGCAGGGGAGGGTTAGAGAGAGAGGAAGATACAGAATCTGAAACAGGCTCCAGGCTCTGATCTGGCTGTCAGCACAGAGCCCAATGCGGGGCTCGAACCCACAAACCGTGAGATCATGACCTGAACTGAAATCAGATGCTTAACCGACTGAGCCACCCAGGTGCCTCTCAATTTTTTGACTTTAATATGACATGAATATGATACATACTGAATAGAAACCGTACTTTGAACTTTCAGTTTTGATTTCTTCCCTGGCTGGTGATGTGTGGTGGGTATTTTCCTGATGCTGAGCAGTGGCTGCCACAGCTCCCAATCAGCCACGTGATTATAACTGTAAATAACTGTTATATTTACAACCATTCTGTACCCATACAACCATCCTGTTTCTCACTTTCAGTACAGCATTCAATACGTTACATGAGATATTCAGCACCTTGATCTGTAAGTGCTACAGACAGTGAAAAATGAAAATATGCCTCTGGGCCCCCAATTTTACTAAGTAAAAACCAGGATGAGAAAAATTCTCTTGGGGAAAAATGCAGCATTTCTTAGAGGGGGGAAAAAAACATCTCAGAAGGAAAGCAAAAATCCTACAGAGCAAAGCCTAGAGTAATGTCAAGATCTAAGGACAGCAATGGACTAGAGAGTTACTGTCATGGGCCAGATCGGATCATGGCCCTAATAAAGGACTATTGTCAGCTCCCAGGGTAAGGAAACATGACAATACCAATATGTACTGTATAAAAACTGCTGTGCTCCAGTGTCTGTTATTTGATATCTATTCTTCTCCTTTATACACTACTTGTGTTATCACTATCTCAAAATTATGCACTGGGAATACGGGAAACAGATAATTGTTTTCATAGGCCTATGGATCAAGAAAAGCCACGCTCAAGAAGCCCCATATCTATCTGGACTCCATAAAGATTCTGATATACTGTATTTGGGTCTGATGCCATAACTGGTTGAAACTTTCAGGCAGTGATGTGCCTGGACCACTTCATAGCAGCTTGTGAGGGCTGACTGTGTGCATGTTTTCCCAGCTCACACTCAGTGATACTAAAATACTGTCAGTATCTTGAAATTATGCATGTTTCTAGTTTTTATCATACAGAAATGAGCAAATACTCTAGATGAGCATTTTTTTCCCCTTTAGAGTGTTGGTTCTCATACACTACTCCTTTTGGTGGTCTTAGGAGGTGATAAGTGTATTTTTCATCAGAGGAATCTAAATAATTGTGCCCAAGGAGAGAACTATACTAAATTTAAAACAACCACAAATTATTTCTAGTGTTCCCCTTTGACAGATGAAATCTATTTCCTTATCCCTTAAGTCTGGGCTGGCCTAACGACTTGTTTAAACAACAGAATAGAAGTGGAAGACACACTTGTGATTTCTAACTATGGGTCTTAAGGGGCTTTGCACTTCCCTTTGCCCTCTTTGAACATGGTGTTGCCATGTGAGTAAGCCCAGGCTATGTGAGTAAGCCCAGGCTATCCAACTGGTAACTGAGACCCTGAGGATCAGGAATATGCTGTCTAGCTGAGGCCCAAAGAAAAACTGCCCAGTTAAGCACAGCTCAAATTGCCGACCCACAATAACATAAGCAAAATATTTATTTATTTAAAGTTTGTCCATACAGCAATAAATATCTAATAAAGGAACACTTTATTATGTAGCAGTGTTGTGACAGAAAGTGACTTAAATCCTAGTATTGAGACATACATTTAATGGTACTGGTGTCTGGAATATCTGCCCAAATTCTAAATAGTTCAAGAGGACCAAGGTTTAATCCTTGTAGATTATTGTAAAAAATCCCTTCCAGATTAATATCTTCATTAACAGGCACCTTCTGGATATAATCACTCATCTCTTTCTGACCCATCAAGAAATACATATTTTTCTATAACTATTAATTTAGAATATTTGTATTGGTTTATTTTGTCTCTGTTTTTTATTTAATCAGGACTATTATACAGGACCATGTAACATTTTACTAAGCTTTTACAATTTCTTTGGCTATAATTTTTGTTTCTCAAAACTTTAAATGAATAGTTTTGGAACCATAAAATTGGAGAGCTATTACAAGTCTGTGTGTGACATTGTCATGATTAATTCATTAATTTATGTGCACAATCCCTACAACTATCTGGGGGAAAACTGCATCAGTCCCAGACATACCTTTGAGTTTAACTTGGCTGACTTTCCTGAACTTGACAAAGTAATGCTAAGAGACTTATTTAAGTCTATTACATCGAAGACTTTTAAAGTTCTCTGAAAGCTAAGTCAAACCTTCCACTTTAGTTCATCAGAAGAGAGTGCCAAGGGGCTCTGAGCTCTTACTGTTAATCTTTTGGATTTAAGTGCATTGATTTATATATCTGAACCAAAATTTTATAACTCATGGCCAATAGCAGCAAGATAGATGTATACATGTTTTCTAGAATACATGCAAGGTGCTAAATTCACATCAACCATGGGTGACTATTTATAGGAGCACCTGCTTCAAATTCACCAGTACTTCTGAATTCCTTACTGTTATTAATTTTCTTTTTCATGTCTTTGGTGTTTCAATTTAGATTTTGGTTACACTCATAGACTTAAAAGGAAATGAAAACATTCTCGCTCTACATTTTCTTCTTTCATTCTCTCTGGGGAGCTATTAGAAACAGGTGCCATATAGCAAATGATTCAGATGAAGTTTGGGTTTTTCTATTTCATAGTGAGAAATTATTATTTTTTGGCATCAATACTCTTATGTATAAGTGACACAATTTTTTTAGTTTACCATTTAGTACAATTTATGTGCATGAAAATGCTCAAAACCTGCATAGGAGCACATGTACCCCAATGTTCATAGCAGCACTCTCCACAATAGCTAAAACATGGAAAGAGCCTAAGTGTCCATCAACAGATGAATGGATCAAGAAGATGTGGTTTATCTATACCATGGAATACTACATGGCAATGAGAAACAATGAAATCTGGCCATGTGTAGCAACATGGATGGACTTGAGGGTGTTATGCTGAGTGAAATAAGTCAGGCAGAGAAGGACAAATATCATATGTTTGCACGTATAGGAGGATTAGGAGGAACTTGACGGAGGACCAAGGGGGAGAAGAAGGGCGGAAATGGTGGGGGAAAGGGAGAGAGGCAAACCATGAGAGACTCTTGAATGCTGCAAAAACTGAGGACTGATGGATGTGGGGGGGAGGGGGGATGGGCACGGAGGAGGACACTTGTGGGGATGAGCACTGAGTGTTATGTGGAAACTAATTTGACAATAAACTATTTGTAAAAAAAATAAAATAAAATAAAATAAAATAAAATTCAGTCAACTGAAAAAAAAAAAAAGAAAATGCTCAAAACCTAAGTGGATAGTTCTATGATCTTTGACAAATGTACACAAGCATGTAACCATCTTACAGATAAAGATATAGAATATTATTATCACTCTGGATAATCCTCTTGTGCACCTTTCTAGTTATTTGACCAAATCCAATATAACCACTATGCTGACTTCTATCACCAAGGGGAAATTTTGTTTTTACTTGGATTTTTGTATAAATGGGTTCATATAATATATACTCCTTTGTGTCTGGGTTATTTTACTCAATATAATTTTTGAGGTTTAATCATATTTGTGTCTGCCAACAGATAATGTTTTTATTGTTGTGTGGCAATTATGCTAAGTGAAATAAACCAATCTCAGAATATTGTTATGATTTCACTTATATGAGGTACTTAAAAACATTCAACCTCATAGAAGTAAAGAATAGAATAGTGGTTACCAGGGGCCGGGGTAGAGGAAAATGGAGAGTGTTTAATCAGTATACAGTTTCTGTTACACAAGGTGAATAAGTTGTAGAGATCTGCAATACAGCATACTGCCTATAGTCAACAATGTTGTATTGTGCACTTAAAAATTTGAGGAGGGTAGACCTCATGTTAATAGTTCTCACAATAAGGCCACTTGGGTGGCTCAGTCGGTTAAGTGCCTGACTACTGATTTTGGCTCAGGTCATAATCTCAATGTTCCTGAGTTCCAGTCCCACCCACGTTGGGCTCTGCACTGCCAGTGGATCATAAGTCGAGCCTTGCGTCTCAAAACCCTGTGCTTTCAGTGCAGAGCCTGCTTGGGATTCTCTCTGCCCTCTCCACTTGCTTACATGCTATCTCTCTAAACAAACTTAAAAAAATAAATAAAACAAAACCCAGAAAAATACCCAAAGGAATAAAAGAAAAATTTGGAGATGATGGATGTGTCTGTTACCTTGACTTCGAGTGATGGTTTCATGGATATATCTATATATGTCCATATTCACCAAACTATATACACTAAATATGTCAAGTATTTTTATACCAATCATAACTCAAGGCTATTAAAACATTCTATTTTGATTTTCAATTTACTTATGATTGGTATAATATTTGATGTCGGCTTCAGATAGCAGAAGATATCATTTTATATTACATGTAAGTGGCTATTGAATAATAAAGAAGACTTTTACAACTGCTCTTTACAGAACTAGTAGAGTAATACTTGAAGCAAGCCCACCCTGTGCAAGAAATATATACTATGTCTAGGGACAAATATGTTTATCAGTTAATATTACCTTTCCACTCCCCTAATGCTGTTAGGCCTGCTCCCTACCTGCCAAAAGCATTTAATTTAGTACCCATATCAACAGTTTTCTATTCTCCCCAACATTTGCCATTAAAATTTCACCTCTTCAGGAGAGCCCGGATGGCTCAGTCGGTTAAGCGTCTGACTTCGGCTCAGGTCATGAACTCATGGTTCATGGGTTTAAGTCCCATATCAGGCTCTGTGCTGACAGCTAGCTCAGAGCCTGGAGCCTGTTTTGGATTCTGTGTCTCCCTCTCTCTCTGCCCCTCCCCTGTTCACACTCTCTCTGTCTCAGAAATAAATAAAATATTAATAAATAAATAAATTAATTAATTAAATTTTACCTGTTCTATATTGCATACCTTCTACCATTTGCATAGAGTTAGGCAATTTAATACATTCATTCATGATGTAGTAATAACAATAATTTATTACTCTTTCCAGTTAGGATACTAAGATTTTGTTAAGAGTCCTATGAAGATAGGGGCGCCTGGGTGGCTTAGTCGGTTAAGCGTCCGACTTTCGCTTAGGTCATGATCTTGCGGTTCGTAGGTTCGGGCCCCGCGTCGGGCTCTGTGCTGACTGCCAGCTCAGAGCCTGGAGCCTGTTTCAGTCTGTGACTCCCTCTCTCTCTGACCCTCCCCTGCTCACGCCGTCTCTCTCTCTCTCCTAGAAATAAATAAAACATTAAAAAAAAAAGAGTCCTATGAAGATAATGATTAATCCAGCAAAGTCTCTTTTTATTTATTTATTTATGTATTTATTTATTTATTTATTTTACTTACTTACATTAAAATGCTTTATTTATTTTATTTATTTATTTACTTACTTACTTATTTTAAAATGCTTATTTATTTTGAGAGAGAGACCAAGTGTGAGCAGGGGAGAGGAAGAGAGAAAGGGAGAGAGAATCCCAAGCTGGCTTTGCACTGTAAGTGCAGAGCCAGATGTGGGGACTCAAGATCATGACATGAGTCAAAATCAAGAATCAGATGTTTAACCAGCTGAGCCACTCAGGTACCCCAGCAAAGTCTCTTTAATAGTGGGTTTTTGGAATTATAGCTGTTGATAAGTAATGGGATATATGTAGTGAGGTGGTATTTTCAGTGCCTCCAAGCAGTTCTATACAGGCTCAATCCGTGTGGAAGCTATTCCTCACCAACAAAACAATCTTGATATAGCCGCCAGTGCCTTTTATTACTTTCAATCTCATGAATGTTTTGCTAACACCTAAGTAGGTAAGTGAGAGCCAAAAGAACTGGACTGGTAAGCCAGGAAATAGTAGAGACCGTTTTAATATTTCAATGTCTATAACATTATCCTACTTATAATGCCAACTTATACTACCTCATTTTTTTCCTGACCCTGTCTGCATAAGTGCTGAGTAATTTCTAAAGGGGGATACTATTAATTAGATACAGTATCTCCTGCTGACTGTATTTTCAGGCAATATCTGTTAAAAGATTTGGATAAGTAGGATAAACAAATTATTACATGGACCATTCCAGAACAAATAATACTTATGAAATTTAGTCAATTTATTTTTTGAATTTACTATATTAAATAAGGCCCATGTTGTGTAACAATATTGAAGCGGTCTTAAAGGAGAGTTTTGCCAAGACTGGCTAGCTGCTAACCAAACCCATTTCCTCTTCTTCCTGAGCACACATTTAAACTACATTTCCTGCCTCCTTCACAGTTAACTATGATCATGTGAGGACTAGCCAATAGAATGTGAGTAAAGGTAATCTGTGCTATTTCCAGGTCTGAGCAATACAAATATGTCACCTTAGGAAGGCAAAGGACAGGATGGAAGGAGTCCGCGTCATTGTGTTATTACTATGAGAAAAAAAAAATGAGTAAAATCTTTGGAAAAACAATACGAACAATTCACAAAAACAAAACAATCAAAAACAAAATAAAACAAAACCCTGGTAAATGAAGTGTGCGAGACACATCTACAAACAATTAAAAAAGAAATATCAAACTCTAGAAACATTTTGATTGTTTTCACAGGTGTCTTTAGGTGTCTCATTTGATTTAAATTATACAGTTTAGAAATCATAGCCAAAGCAGGATGGGTTACACTAACGCAAGAAAGGTCTAGAATGACTCCAATCATTCAACAACATGCTTAAGTCCTTGACCCTATGTAAAAAGATCAATAAAGGAAAGCACATATCTATATTTTAAGTTAAAATAAAATGTAAATTTATAGACATACTCTTTTATCAATTTTCATCTTGAACTATCTTTTTGTTGTGATTGCAATTATCCAATCAATTACTGGTTCTAATTGTATAAAATGATAAAGTTTTTACTGACGTTGCAATATTTGGAAAGTACTCTGCAGTGTTAAGATAAAATATAGACTGGTAGGGGGAAAGGACTAGTGGGTTATGGACATTAAAATAAATTGATCACAGAAACTCTTTCTAAAACCTCAACATTAAATCAGAGAACTGGAGTCTGGGCAGAAGGGTAGCCCAGACACACAGAACAGCCTGAACAAAGGGCAAAAAACTCACTTTTGTGAAGACATAAAGGTAGGTCAAATTGTGGTGACTTAAGAGAGAAGTGAGCAGAGGCCAGAGGCCAGCTAGGCCAGAGCATAGACCAGTTGCCATGGTGGGAAACTTCAATTTTATTGTAAGTGCACTGAGAAGCCATAGTGGACTTTTAAGCAATGGGACAGTATATGTTATCTCTCAGGTTAAAAAGGAACACTTTGGATAGTCTCTAGAGAATATATTACAGAAGACAGCAGTCAAATGAAAATTTTGTTAGAGGATTTTGAGGCAGTCTAGAAATTTAAAAGTGGTGATGTAAAATTGTGGGTGTATCCTAGGTAAATCTGGACATTAAATTAATATGTTGGGGACTAAATGCGAGAGTGAAAAAGAAGGGATGGTCAAGGCAACTGGATATTTTTGTTTGTTTGCTTTTTGCTTTCTTTTACTTTGTTATGTTTTAGCAATACTTTAGTAAAGCCATTTCCTCAGAAGTGAATGACTAGAGAAAGAACTAAGGAATTTAGTTTTTTTTTAATTTGCTAAGAACACTTAACATGCAATCTACCCACCTATCGTGCATTAAAGTATCATTAATTACATGCACAATGTTGTGCAGCAGATCTCTAAGATTTATTCATCTTGTGTAACTATATTACACCTGCTAACAACAATTCCCAATTCCTCCCTCTGTGCCTTATTAATCATGAGTCTACCCTCTGCTTCTATGAATTAGACTATTTCAGATTCCTCATATAAATGGAATCATGCAGTAATTGTCCTTCTGTGACTGGTTTACTTTATTTAGCATAATGTATTCAACACTCATACATATTGTATATGGAGGGACTTCTTTCCTTTTTAAGGCTGAACCATATTCCATTGTATTTATATACCACTATTTTAAAAGTATTTACTTATTTTGAGGGAGCTTGAGAGAGCACACAAGTGGGGGAGGGGAAGAGAGAGAGGGAGACAGAGAATCTCAAGCAGGTTTCACACTGCCAGAGCAGAGCCCGACATGGAGCTCGATCACACAAAGTGTGAGATCATGACCTGAGCTGAAATGAAGAGTTGGACACTTAACCAATTGAGCCACCCAGGTGCCCCTGATATACCACATTTTGAATAGACATTTGTCCAAAGAAGACATAGAAATGACCAACAGGTAAATGAAAACTACTCAACAACACTAATCATCAGGAAAATGCAAATCAAGGCCACAATGAGATACTACCTCACACCTGTTAGGATGGCAATTATTTTTTTTTATTTTTTAATATTTTTTTTATTTATTTCTAGGAGAGAGAGAGAGAGACAGGGTGAGCAGGGGAGGGTCAGAGAGAGAAGGAGATACAGACTCTGAAATAGGCTCCAGGCTCTGAGCTAGCAGTCAGCACAGAGCCCGACGCAGGGCTCGAACCCATGAACCGCGAGATCATGACCTAAGCGAAAGTCGGACGCTTAACCGACTAAGCCACCCAGGAGCCCCAGGATGGCAATTATAAGAAGAAAAAAAGCAATAATAAGCACTGATAAGGATGTGGAGAAAATGAAACGCTGTACACTGCCAATGGGAATATAAAATCATGGAGACACTATGAAAATCAGCATGGAGCTTCCACAAAAAAATTAAAAACAGAATTACTGAATAATCCTTCAATTCTGCTTCTGGGTTGTTTTTTTTTTTTCTAATTTGCTAAGAACACTTAACGTGCAATATGAAACTAAACTAAGGAGTGTGAGGCATCAAGTACATTGCTCATTTTTGGGGTTTTCTTTAAAGGTCAGAGGTGGTTTTGCAGAGGACAGATCAGCTTCTTTAATAGTTGAAATCTGCCATGTGCATACGGTAGGTAACATGGCACCAAAAAAACTGAAATCAGAATCTTGAGGAAATATTTGTACACTCATGTTCATCACAGCATTATTCACAAGGTGATTATAAACACAGTTCAACATGTAAGTATAGATCCATGAACATAATGATGACATTTAAACCTCAAAAGGGTTTTATAATGCAGAAAAAATAGAATCTTTTCCAGAAGTAAGTTTGATGTTATTAATATAGACACAGTATAAATAGTGTGTCTTATAATTGTATGTTTCTGGTATTAACATAATGAAACTAAACCCTGAATTTGTGGTAGTTTATTCCATGCTTATGAAGTCAATACCCCCCACTTATGAAGATTTATTATATGTAAGATATTATTTTATAACAAAGCTATTTTTTGTTCTTGAGACTATCTTTAATGGAGGAGAAAATATGATTTAAAATTTTGAAAAACTCTGATTATAAGAAAACATGAAAAAAATTGATCACATTTTTTAGTTAAAACTATCTTATTGTTTTTGTTAGTTTTTTTTCTTGTTTTAATGGGATTTGTCTTATCCCAGATACAGAAATAAAAGGGAAGAACACAGTTAAAAAGTATTTATTGAATAATATGTGCTAGTTACTATGTTTATATGAAATTCCCTGCTCTCACAAAAGAATCATTCTAAGTTTTTATGTAATTTAAAATAATTGATTTTATATATGATTTAATAACTTATTTAGTGGGGAAAAAGTAAGTTGAAGACACTGATAATATACATTGAACCACCTCCGGAGACACATCAGGTTAGATAACAGAGGTGCAGGTGCACACACTACTGCCCTTTATTCAGTTAAAGAAAAATACTGACGTAAGACATGAAAAATATTACCATTTTAGAATAAAAGAGTAATCTGTCCCCAATTATCTTGTACAGTCTCCTCAAGAGATGAGAAGTATGTTTCTTCATGTCCATCTAATGTTAAATTAATTGAAAGTAACGCTGTTGCCAGTCTGAACCAAAAGGGGTAGGAAATTCCATCTTAAAGAAAACTCACATGTTATGCATCTGGTTAACTTCCAAATATTTTTCAGATAGATTAGAGAATGAGATAGGAATAGACATCTTATTTTGACCTGAAAAGGTCTTGCTGTTTAAACAGCATCTGAATTCCTTACCCCCCAGATATCTAATATTGATCAGATGGTCTGTGTCCAACAAATGTGTTGTGCATAGACAGTGGTTTCTGGAGAATATTCTGGGGACTGTAGGGAACACTGCCCTCACAAATTCAATCCAGGAATCAAACACAAGGCAGGTGCTAGGTGCTATAAAAGATGAGGCCTCATGTTCATGACCTTTAGAATCCATCATTTCTGGTGCTAAAAGAAATGTTGGATATTATTTTATTCAAATCACATATTTAAAATATGAAGTACTCTAGCCCAAACACTGTAAAATACTATCAAAAGAAAGAAAGAACAGGAGAGAGAAAGAGAAAGGAGAAAGAAAAGGAAATGAGACATTACTTATTAAATCAATTTTGTTGTTAAAAATAAAATATATGTTTGTTTTCCAGAGCCCTAATCTATGTCCCAGGTCATAATCTATGTCACAGCTCATAAGTAGCTGTGAGGCATCAAGTACATTGCTCATTTTCTGGAGTTTTCTCACAAGGTCAGAGGTGGTTTTGCAGAGGACAGATCAGCTGCTTTAACAGTTGAAATCTGCCATGTGCATATGGTGTAATGTGACTAAGGCACCTAGAACATGTGACAGGACACAGATGATTTGGGGAATAGTAGATAACATGGCACCACAGAAACACATATCCTCAGTTCAGCAGAATATGAGGGCAGACAAGTCTTGAAATCTGATCCAAAAAGGCCATGAATACCAGTGTAAGTAGTTATGTAAGTAATGTAAGTAGTTCCTGAAGAAGTGTGAAAATGACCAAATTTGCATGTTAGAAACAGGACATCAGTAGAACATCCTGAAACCTTAGAGAACAATTAGTAGATTTTTCAATAAATTCAGTTAGAGTGGATAAAACTTGGATAAAGCAGAAAAGTTTTGACTGAGATAAAGGTAATATACTTCTGGGAGGTATTTAGTTGGTAGATTCAATCAATTTAATTATTATTTGATGAATAAAAGAATGTTTAGCTGCTGATTCAAATCTTTTTTCTCTGGTACCCAGCTAGACCGCATTTCCCAGCCTCTGTTATATTTAAGTTGGAACATACCCTTGAGTTCTTATATATGGCATATGATAGAAGTGATGCATGCTATATCTAGAGGAGAGGGCTCTGGTATGCCTTCCTCCTTTTGCTGATTGAGACCTTAAGGGATGGAAGAATACTAACATACAAAAACCTTGGTCCATGAAATCAATGATGAGAAGAGAGTCACTGTTGATGACAAATACCTTCATTGACTATTAGATAAACAAGAAATAAATTTCTAGTATTTCTGGCCTGGGAGACACAGGGAATTTCATAAGAAAGTAAGGTAGGGTTGAGTTGGAGGATTAAGTAAATGAAATAAATCATTTAAGTCATTTTATTTAATTAATTACTTAAGTTGAATTATTTAATAATTATTTAAGTTGAATTATTAAGGTTTTTTTTGGTGGTGAAAAAGACACATCTTGCTGAGAACAATGCAATGACTTCCCCTTTCATTTACAATAATAGCCAAAGTATTGATAACAGCTTATGTGGACTTGCAGTATGTAGGCACTATTGCCTCTCTGACTTCTCATCTCCTCATTTACACTGCTCTGAGGAGCACCATTCTCCTTCCTGTCTTAGAATTCATAGGCTTACACCTGCCATAAAACCTTTCCATAACTCTACTACACTGTTGGTGGGAATGTAAACTGGTGCAGCCCCTCTGGAAAACAGTGTGGAGATTCCTCAAAAAATTAACAATAGCACTCCCCTATGACCCAGCAATAGCACTGCTAGGAATTTACCCAAGGGATACAGGAGTGCTGATGCATAGGGGCACATGGACCCCAATGTTCATAGCAGCACTCTCAACAATACCTAAAACATGGAAAGAGCCGAAGTGTCCATCAACAGACGAATGGATCAAGAAGATGTGGTTTATCTATACCATGGAATACTACATGGCAATGAGAAACAATGAAATCTGGCCATGTGTAGCAACATGGATGGACCTTGAGGGTGTTATGCTGAGTGAAATAAGTCAGACAGAGAAGGATAGATACCATATGTTTGCACACATAAGAGGATTAGGAGGAACTTAACAGAGGACCATGGAGGAGAAGAAGGGGAAAAATAGTGGAGGAGAGGGAGGAGGGCAAACCATGAGAGACTCTTGAATGCTGAGAACAAACTGAGGGCAGATGGGGGTGGGGGTAAGGGGTGGGGGGTGATGGGCATGAAGGAGGGCACTGTGGGGATGCTTACTGGGTGTTATATGGAAACCAACTTGACAATAAACTATTTAAAAAAAAAAAAAAAAAAACCTTTGCATAGTATTTCCTCTAAATTGAATGCTTCTCCTCCTGATGTGGCAGACCTAACTCCTACCTCTCCTTCAACATTTTGCTGGAATAAACCTTCTAAACAAAGCCTACCCTAAGTAAGTTTACTTCAAGCTATAAGTCCCACAGTTTTCCTTGGCACTCCCCATTACCTTACCCTAGGGTGTACACTTATCACCACAGCATAATATTTATTTTGTGAATTAGGTTCTCTCTCTCTCTCTCTCTGTCTCTCTGTCTCTCTGTCTCTCTGTCTCTCTGTCTCTCTGTCTCTCTCTCTCTCTCTCTCTCACACACACACACACACACACACACACACACACAATGTAACTTTTTTGAGGGCAAAGATCTCTGTTTATTTATAAACTGAAGCATCTCAAGCATTTAATTCCAGCACAGAGTACAACTCAATTACTTTCTTAAAATAAATGAATGATGAGGGGAAAATGGTGGGGGGGAGGGAGAGAGGCAAACCATGAGAGACTCTTGAATGATGAGAACAAACTGAGGACTGATGGATGTGTGGGGGGCGGGAGGGAGATGGGCATGGAGGAGGGCACTTGTGGGGATGAGCACTGGGTGTTATATGGAAACCAACTTGGCAATAAACTACTTGTAAAAAAATAAATAAATAAATGAGGAAATGAATGAGTTTGGGGCATATAGTGGAGGGCATTCAGAAGACATTTGAAAATATGGATCAGAGAATACTGATCTAAGCCAGTGAGCTAGTAATCCATCTATAATTCTGGGACATTGAGAATGGATGAGGTCACCTAATGGGACTATGAAGATTGAAGCTAGTAAGATGAGGGACACAAAGAGAACTTTAGATATTACAATATATGAGACTATATGAAGGAAAAGGAACCACACATGCAAACAGAAAATGAATCAAAACAGCAAAAGGAAAACACGGAGATACATGATATGGTAGATATGAAGTTAAGATTAAGAGTTTCAACAGTCAGAGACACAACAAAATGAGGGCTTAGTGTTACCCTGAAGATGTGGGTCTCAAAGGTAAATTTTCCACCTAACACAGGCAGAGATTATTCAGGCTGCTAGAAAGTTTACAATCAGAATTTATGGGACATAATCACTTGAAAACAAAAGAAAAAAGAAAGGAAAGAAGGAAAAGAAAGAATGTAAAGACAACATCACCAAAGCCTAAATAGGTCTTTTTATTTAAAAAAAAAAAAAAAGTTTTTGTTTGCTCCCCTTCTTCATATAATACATTCATAAGAATATATACATATAAAGTTAAACATATACAGATATGTTTCAAGGTCAATATTTAAATGTATATAACCTGAACATAAGATTAAAATTGCCTAAGCACTCATAACTCATTATTAGATTTATTAGATTTCTTATACTGCATTACATGTTCATAGGGTTATTCATAAATAAGAAGGTACATTCAACACATAGTCCTAACTCTCCTATGTTCTATATTCATGGACATAATTATATTATCTATACTTCCCTAGACAAACTGGGGATATGAAACATGATCACAATTTTTGATACTGTGGCTAAATATCCTCCACTAAAGACTCCATTTTAAACATGATCATTTTCATTTTAATTTGTGCTTTAGAGTGAAAATTTCTGTCAATCTACTATTGGACTATATCAATTATGTTTAGTAGCATAACAGTTACTTTTAGTACAGAGCCTGCTTGGGATTCCCTCTCTTTCCCTTTCTCTGTGCCCCTTCAGTGCACACACTCTCTTTATCTCAAAGTAAATAAATAAACATTTTTTAAGATGCCATACTCAAAACATTAAGAAATTTAAGACAATTAAGAGCAAAATCACAAAGTTAGCTGAAAAGGTCACTTGCAAAAATGAGAAATTCTTACTATGACTACAGCTTATGAGCCAATCATCTGGAAATTTTAGTAACCATGAAGCCTTACAAAGGCAGTAGTAACAATCATTAATGCCAATTCTAGTTAAATTTTAACCATGGGAATTTGATGTATGTGCTCCAAGATGGACCCATCTTACAGAGTTCTGTTATAGTCAGGCCAGATTCAGAATATTCTCTGCTATGAAAGTTAGCTCTCTTTGGGAAGGAAAGTCAAACTAGAATGAATCTAGATGAAGCAGAGAACCTATACCATAAAAATTACGATTCCAGAGAGAATCATTCTAATTCTGGTAAATCAAAACCTTTGGAGAAGAATGCTATCAACCAGAATTGTTTTTCAGGATTGGACAAAGGCAAACAGTTCATGAGTGAACAATGAGTTCTTAATTCAAATATCTCCACATACCTTCCAACAAAATACTATACAGATACAGAACAAAAATGAAAACAATAAAACTAACACAGTTGTATAACTAGAAGATGGAGAATATTTTAAAACTTCAATTATCATGCATGTAGGTGGACATCTGATTTCTAGCTTAGACATATAAAGAGTGAAGAAAAAGAAGCTCCCATCCTTAAGAAATAAGAAAGCTGGACAGATATCTACTTAATAATTTTCATGAACCCATCAGTAAACAAGGTCTCAGAACAGACGGTGATCCTAGAAAGATCCTAGAACAGATGGTGAAACCTAGAGAAAAAGGTACCTGTAGTGAAAAATGGCACCCAAGAATTTGCTTACTTAGAGTAGAAGCCACTGGAAGCCATCTAAACTGATAAAAACATTAAACTAGAGACTTTGATGAATGAATTTTTGGAAGCTAAGAGTGTTCTAGTGCAAAAAATGTGGAACCCCTGGGGATCACAATCATAGGGGTGGTGCCACAATATTGCAAGCTTTTCCTGAGGAACCCCACCAGGCTCTCAGAGGGAAAAATCAGAGAGAATATGGAGAAAGCTCTCCCATAGTGCTTTCTGGAGGAAAGAAAACAACCATTGCTGAAACCTCCCAGACCCATCTCCCTGATGGAACAAAAGATTCAATCTTCAGAGGTATATATTGCCAGACTGAAACACTGCAGCTGAAAGAAGAAAATTCCTTCTATCCTCAGCTGCCTAAAAAAGAAACACTTAATCTATAGGGTGGAATGCATCTGATGTATAGACTGAAAACATTGGAGGATGTCTGAGAGACGGAAATAGGGGGAGAAAGAGAAAGCTCCATTCTTGGATGAGGGTCAGAATTGCTTATAAAGGCCATACGCCAAGAAACAGACCTACTGCAGACACCAAACATTCACATTTAATCAGACATTAAGACTGGTTTCCTTCCCTACATCCCACACTATCAAAACTCCAATAACAGTAGCAATGTATTTCAACTGAGAGAGAGGCATAAGACAGACTCTGAGTAAGAGCACAAAGAGCCAAGAAGAAAGACAAAATCAAGTAAACCAGAGGAATTCGAAGTCTGTGGTACACATAGCAACAACAGCCCTCAACACTGGGAACCATAGAAATGACAAATTTGAAACACAACCCAACTCTGGATAGATTAATATAAATAGATTTACCTCATTATCTACTGCTGTATACAATATATCCAGCTTCCATCCAAAAATTACAAGCTATGTCAAAAATAAATGCAATAAATGCAAAGTCTGAAGAGACCTCAGAACCAGACTTAGATATGTTAAAGGTCAATGAAAAGATAGTAAACATGCAAAATCAGGTTATTTCAGCAGAGGTATAGAAACTATAAAAAATGATCAAATGGAAATGATAGAAACATAAAACATTATAACAGAAAGGAAGACCTTCGATGAACTCATTAGTAGATGCAACAGAACTGAGAAAACAATCAGTGAATTCGAAGGAAAGGCAATAAAAATTGCATAAGCTGAGAGACACCTGGGTGGCTCAGGTTGTTAAATATCCGACTTTTAATTTTTGGTTCAGGTCATATCTCACAGTTCATGAGATGGAGCCTCACACCTGGCTCTGTGCTGACAGTGTGGAGCCCACTTGGGATTCTCTCTCTCCCTCTCTTTCTGCCCCTCCTCTGCTAGCTCACTTGCTCTCTCACTCTCTCTCTCTTTCTCAAAGTAAATTTTAAAAAATTGAAAACATTACACAAGATGAGACATAGGGACAAACTGTGGAGGAAAAAAAAAGAACAGAGCATGCAGGAGGTATGGGATTATATCAAATGTAATAATATGGGTAACTAGAATACCAGAAGAAGAGAAAACAAAGCAGGTGAAATATTTGAAGAAATATTGCAGAAAAATTTCCCAAACAAGTGACAGAAAACTAGAAATTCAAGTATAATAAATACCCCAAACACAAAACCTGGGGTATCATATTCAAACTAAAGAAAACCAAAGAAAAAGAGAAATTAAAGTCAGAGAAGGGAAAAAGATTATTTACCTACAGAGGCACAAGAAGAAAAATTATAGCAGATTTCTGGTCAGAAACCATGCAAATAAAAAATAGTAGAGTAAGAACTTTAAAGTGTTGAAAGAGACGTGAAAGCCCTATCAAGCCAGAATTCTCTATTTGGCAAAAGCAGCCTATAAAGAGTTTATTAGCAAATAATATCTGAAAGAATTAATTGTCAGTAGGCCTCTCCTTTGACAAACATTAAAGCAAGCTCTTTAGGTAGAAGGGATATGATGGGGGCCAGGAGCTTAGATCTACATGAAGAAATGAGTGTTGGAAATAGAATAAATGAAATTAAATACAACTTTATTTATCTTATTTTTAACCTCCCTAAAAAAGACTTGTCTATTTAAAGTGATAACTGTAAAAATGGATAGAGCATTCATATTTATAATGTGTGTGGAAGTGAAATACATGACACATTGACACAAATATGGGAGGGGGATATTGGGAATGTACTGTTATAAAGTACTATTACTACATGTAAAGTGATATCATATTATTCAAAAATAAACTCAAATAATTTTAAAAAGTATATTTTAAATTCTAGCACAAACACTAAAAAGGTTTTTTAAGTATAAATAATAACTGTATAGAAAAGATAAAATTGAATGAAAAATACTTAAAATCAGAAAAGATGCAATAAGCAGAAACAAGACATAGAAGAAATATTACAGATAGATAACAGATAGCCACATGACAAATTTTAATGCAAATATACTAATAATCACTTTTAATGCCTGTGGTTTAAATGTACCTGTTAAATAACAGAGATTGTCATATTAAAAAAGAAACAAAAACAATAGTAAAAAACAAGACTCATCTGTATTCTGTCTACCAAAAACATACTTTCTAAAATCAATTATGTGCAAACACTAACCAGAAGGTTGAAACAGCTATGTTAACTGCAATCAAGGCAGAACAAAGAAGATTGTCAGGTATAAAGAAGGACATTAGATAATAATAGAAGGACTAATTCTCCAAGAATACATAACAATTTTATATATGCATGCACCGAACAAAAGAGCTTGAGGCAAAAACTGATGGATCTGAAAGGATAAACAGACAAATCTACCATGATAGTGAGAGAACTGAATAGTCACCTACCTATTAAAAAATTAAATTTGTAGTTTTAAATATGCTAAAACAAAACAAAATTCTCCAAGTCCAGACAGTTTCACCGATGTGTTCTACCAAGCATTTGAGGAAGAAATAATACCAACCTATATATTCTCTTCCAGAAAATGAAAGAAGAGGGAATGTTTTGAAATCATTCAATGAGGTCAGCATTATTCTAATACCAAAATCAGACAGAGCATTACAAGAAAAGAACACCATATGCCATTATCTTTCATGAACATAGACACAAAAATTCTTAACAAATATTAATAAATAGAATCCAGCAATATATAAAAAGCATGATACATCAAATTCAAATGGAATTCATCCTAGGAATGCAAGGCTGATTCCACATTCAAAATTCAATCACTGCAATTCATTTTATTATTAGACTAAATAAGAAATACATATGACCATATTAGTATATGCAGAAAAAGCTTCCAACAAAGTCCAAAATACATTCATTTTTTTAAAAAATATTTTTTATTTATTTCTAGGAGAGAGAGAGACAGTGTGAGCAGGGGAGGGTCAGAGAGAGAGAGGAAGATACAGACTCTGAAATAGGCTCCAGGCTCTGAGAGGGCAGTCAGCACAGAGCCCGACGCGGGGCTCGAACCCACAAACCTCGAGATCATGACCTAAGCGAAAGTCGGACACGTAACCGACTAAGCCACCCAGGCGCCCCTAAAATACATTCATTTGTGACACAATCTCATATATAAACACCTACAACTCTCTGTGAGCAAACTTCTTTAACTCAATATTGGATTTAAAAAAATCTACAGATAGCATGATATTTAATGGTGGAAGACTAAATGTTTTCTCCTCAGCTCTACAATAAATCAGAGATGTCCTCTCTCACCATTCCTATTCAATATCATACTGGAAGTTTTAGCTAGTGTGGTAAAGCAAGAAAAATAAAAGTAGTACATTGGGAAGGAAAAAATAAATTTATTTTTACTTAGAGATAATATAATTGTCTACATCAAAAATCACAAAGGATTCACAAAATATTCCTAGAATAAATGAGTTTTACATGGTCTCAGAATATAAGGTCAACCTACAAAAGTCTATTGTATTATTATACATTGCATGATAAATTGAAATCTGAAACATAATAACAATAATAATAATAATAATAACACAATTTACAATAGCACCCCAAATAAGTTACTTAGGTATAAATCTAAATAGGTACAATATCTGTGTTTAAAAAACCCTACAAAACACTAGTGAAGGAAATCAAAGAAAACCTATAAAATAAAGAGCTATACTTGCTCATGGGTTCTAAGACTTAATATTATCACGATGTCTCTCCCATTTGATCTACAGATTCGATAATACAATCTCAATCAAAATTCCAGTAAACCTTTTTGTAAATATCAACAAGTTGACTTTAACATTCATATTAAAAGCCAAAGAAAATTGAATAACCAAGACAATTCCGAACAAGATGATGAAGCACAGAGTAACATATAGTGAGGAACCAAAACATCTAAGACCAGCTCAGTTGACTTTTAATACATATCAGGGGATATGTGCAAATAGGGCTTTGCCAAAAAAGGAAAAATGGTGAAAAACAGATATACCAATTCATCAATGGCAGATTTGTACTCTTAACAAATGTTAAAGTCCTTTAGGCAGAAGGAAAATAAGACCAGATGTAAATATGAATTTACCCAAAGGAATAAAGAGCACTCTAAGTAGTAACTATATGGAAAAACATATATTTTCTTATTATTTACATCTCTTTAAAGATACTGACTGTTTAAACAAAAATAATATCTATTTTGGGGGTATAACATATGTATAGGTAAAATATGTGATAATAGCATAAAGCATGGGAGGGGATAAATAGAAAATTTATAAGATTTTTATACTATAAAGTAGCATAAAATATTTTGAAGGTAAAGATGTATTACTGTAAACTCTAACGCAACCAGTAAAATTTAAAACAAAAAAAGTTATAGCTAATGGGGCAGCAAAGGATATTCTAAAAAAGAATGCATACTGTGTGATTCCATTTATCTAAAATACTAGGAAAAGCTGACTAATGCAGAGAGACAGAAAACAGATTAGGGGATGCTTTGCAGGGTGTCTGGAAAAGAGCTGGAAGAAAGGAATTACAAATGGACATGAGGAAACTTTTAGGGTTGACATGTATGTTCACTCCTGATTGTGAAGTCGTTTCTTGGATGTATAAGAAAAAAAAATTAGAAACCAAGCCCTGGAGGGGTTTAGAAAATCAAAGTATGTGTTTTTAACCATAAGTGTTTGTAATAAATCTCTCTTGTTGTTGGTACCAAATAGCTCTCTTTGCAACTCTTCAGTGTGATACCTGCACTTCCTCTTGCTGAATAACAATCCATTTTGATGAACACCTGAGTAACAGTTCAGGAGTCCTTTTGCAGGCTAAGTAGAACAAAGCTGGATTCCCAGACAATATTCTAACAAGGCTTTTAAGATTCTAAATACAGTCTGTTTACCTTGTAACTCACTCAGATGAGAATTAATGTTTTGGCCACAAGTACCTGAAGTTTGCTTGAGGCCAAAGCTCTGCCAGCCTGTGTCTGGATGAAGCATTTGAGGTCTGATGTATATAGGTAATAATGAATTATCGACTAGATTTCTCTTGAAAATATACAAAGAACCAAATCAGAAAATATGAAGACAAATATACATGTTTCACAGAGCTAGAGGAAAGAAAACAAAGCAACTAACTCAGTTCAACAACAAACAAAAGGTGATTGGCTTTTCCAGAGGCTGTACAAGATGCTATTGGGAAGAACTATGTTTCACTAGGTAGAAGCAGAGTTCCAAACCTTTCTCTTCTGAGTGATGTGGATGTAAAACATGGGTAGTATGTGGGTACACATTCAAAGGGAAGGAGAAGGCAGGAGTGCTGAACTCCTGAGATTTAAGAATGATACAAGAAGAATCAAATGGGTCCATAATTTTACAGCTGTAAAAGAAAAACAATACTTCCCTCCCCAAAGAAAGACATTCTGATGTGTCCCAGGATGATTCATTGTAAGCCTTTTTGCTGATGCCAGTATGTTGATATATAATAACTTAGATTTGCAGCAAGTCACTTAATCTTTCTGAGTCACTCTCTTTATCTGTAAAATAAACTATTGCCTTAGATCAAGAATTTCAGTGACAACAGGGGTGCCTGGGTGGCTTAGTCGTTTAAGTGTCCGACTTTCGCTTAGGTCATGATCTCGCGGTTCGTGGGTTCGAGCCCCGCGTCTGGCTCTGTGCTGACTGCCAGCTCAGAGCCTGGAGCCTGTTTCAGTCTGTGACTCCCTCACTCTCTGACCCTCCCCTGCTCATGCTGTCTCTCTCTCCTAGAAATAAATAAAACATAAAAAATTTTAAAAAAATTAAAAAAAATAAAAAAAAGATTTAAAAGAAAAAAAGAATTTCAGTGACAACAATGGGCAGACATAGATGTGCATAGTGTGAATAAAGCTGTCCAGACGACTGTGGAAATCACTGGACAAGCTGATTATTTTATGTATATTTTATCAATAATCTACTATAGATCTATTTTTCATCAACATTGTGATCATTCACGCTTTAGTGAAATATAATAGCTTTCTTGATATTATAACAACACAGGTATTAGTATCTCCTTATTCCAATTCACATCCGAATGAATTCCTCAATCATGGTTTCCTTTATTCCATACACTTCTTTAAAACCAATTTTGAGGCGCCTGGGTGGCTCAGTCAGTTAAACGTCTACCTTTGGACTCAGTCATGATCTCGTAGTTCATGGGTTCGAGCCCCGCGTCGAGCTCAGAGGTCAAGCTGACAGCTCAGAGCCTGGAGCCTGCTTCGGATTCTGTGTCTCCCTCTCTCTCTGACCCTCCCCCCACTCACAGTCTATGTCTCTCTCTCTTAAAAATAAACAAACATTAAAAACAATTAAAAAAAATAAAACCAATTTAATTAACTCCTATTTAGTTTTTATTCAACCAAGACTAAACCTCTCTCCTGGCTTACCCAATTCTGGTTGCCAAATTTACAACCTGTATCTGGACTTTCTAACCGTTCTTTGTTTTAGATGATCACCTATTTATTGACCATCCAGGAGGGCCATTCTCTTTTCATAATGGCAAATCTCCTCCAAGAGGAAGCAATTAGTTTCCAAAAAATGCATTTAAAATCCCAATGAAACAAATTTCATTAGTAGAAAAAGATTTGCCTATAATTTAAAAACCAGCCTATCCTATCTCAAATAACCATCTCTTTACCTTACACACAGACAAAAGCAGATATTCTGCAGACTCCACAACTGCTCAAAGACAATGAATAAGAAGGAAGTTGGGAAATCAAGGTATAGAGGCATAAAGCCATCAGATAAGTCCCAAAGCTCCATCTGTGTGAGTACTTCAACATTTTCCATAAGAGTCGGGATGTGAGCCAGAAGTAATAGTTATCTATATGACATATATAGGATCCAACATATTCACATATAGGGAGAATAAACATAAATACAAATATATATAATAAACCTCTCACTTCTACTATATGCCTCTTGAGATTAGAAATCATGATATTCCAAATAACTGAAGAGTCATTAACTGATACAGATGTATGATAAACAAAGGTCTAGACAATGCTTCCCTGGAATATACAATACCTGAACAATAGATTCCTATGCAACTGTCATTAATTTGAATACGTTTTTACTTGTATAAGTCTTGTAAATACTTGAGAAAGTTCAAAATATCTGTTGGCTTGTAAACTCCATATGGCCTCACACTTATTTTCTGCCCACTCTCTCTGGGTCACAGGTCCTGAACAGGCAAATCAGATCCTCACATGACAGTGCAACAAAAAAAGGAAATACCACTAACTTCGTGTTGTCTTTGCTATATTATGTATATTTTTCTCCCTGTACTAGGGCTAGCGTAGAGCACCTTTGATCCAGATCAGTTTCACAAAATGATTATAAGGAAACTTAAATATCACACAGCCTAACATGGTTATTTCATAGAGAATAATTGAGAAATAGAAGGTTCAGATTATATAAAAGAAGTCATGATTTAAAGTTTTTAAAAGACAGGTATCTTCCATTCAACCTTCCAAATGTGACTTAATGCTGTAGATTTCAGAGAATGAAAGCTCAAAGCTCATGTGAATGTGAGTAGAGAAACATGTACAACTGAAATAGCTGTGAGATATGATTCTTCTACATCTCTCCAGATTGGTCAATGATTCTTTTCCATCATAACTTTTAGAATCGAAGAAAAATCATGGAAAACATCAAGTGTACTTAAAGCAACAATGGACAAAAATGTGAATTAGGTAGTCTCAAGCTAATTCAGGGCACATTTTGTTATATTTAGAGCTCTTATAAACCCTCCATTTTTCCATATTTCCAAAATACCCATTTCCAAAATTCACATTTTATATAATTCAGCACAGATCTATAGATAGCTAGATATACATTTCAATTTGTGAATTGCTATGTAAAAGATTGCTCAAGCTATGACACTCTGAAAAGACATTGTTATGTTTTGTTCATTCTTCTTTTTTCTTTTATAAATTTTTAAATGTTTATTTATTTATTTTGAGAAGGGCGGGGGAAGAGAGAGAGCAGGGGAAGAGCAGAGAGAAGGAGGGAGAGAGAGAATCCCAAGCAGACTCTATGCTCAACACAGAGCTTAATGCAGGGTTTGATCTCATGACCATGAGATCATGACCTGAGCCAAAATCAAGTCGGATGCTTGACCAACTGAGCCATCCAGGCATCCCTCTTTCTCTCTTTTTAAAATGAACAAGCAGTTGAATTTTGATTATGAGTAGAATAAAAATGAGGTTATGCAAGGCCTTTTACAGAGTGAGCTCATTTTTATAGACTTATGGCAATAGTTGCGAATATAGATACCCTAAGAAAGGTGTGGGCATTACAGTGATATAGTTACATGTAGTTTCTTTTCAGTGATGGTTGACACAAAGAAGCTCCATAATTGCTAGACAATGAAGATAGCAATGTATTCCTCCTGGGATTGATATCTGAAATTCCACCTTTAGATGGAAGATACCTATGTCCATCAAAAGAGCAGGATTCTTGTTTGGCTTTAGCAAATGGTACCTTCTAATGGTGTGAAAACCTCATTCAGCCTTGTCTTTCCATATTCATGTCACTCTAGATATAACCTGGCAATTAACACCTGTAGCATTCAAAGCTGTAGAAAGCTTCACTAGTTTTCTTTTTTTAAATTATTATTTCTATCCTGAAACCACACCTGGAAGTCATGGATTTTACCATCATTACAAGAAAGGGCACCAAGAAATGATGTTTAATTCATGACTGAGGAGATGCAGGTACCCTAAGCAGACAGTGTGTGTTTGTTAAATAACACTGTGAAACCCAGACATTTTCCTGTTTCAGCCTGTTTGGAAATTTTCAAAATGATTTTTCCAGGCTTTGCCCATCCATTACCTTTAATAATGACTTTATTGGGATACCAATTATTTTCTTTGGGCCAGAGAAGAAGTGTTAAGCCATATTTCTCCTGCAATTTAAGAAATCTTTTTATGGATTACAAGTATGTTATTCTATATATAAGTTAAAATCCAAAAAGCTGAAGTGGAGAGTTAAGAGGGCTGTTTTTATGACAAGCTGAGAAGCTCTTCTCCATTTGTTTCCTACAAAGAAGGAGTCAAACAGAATGGGGGAATCTGCAATGTTGATTTCAGTGTTGGGATTTCAATGTTCCATTTTGCAATGCCCACATAAATACAGCAAGAAATGCTTTGGAGCAGACAGACAAGTATCTAAGACATGATGTGTGCTTGACACTCTGTCCTTTAGCCTTCAAATTCCAGTTTGATCATATAACAATAAGTTCAAAAATCCCTATTCATTTCAGTCATTTATGCCAGTCAATACTTGAAGCCTCCTCCTTGCTGGACCCACTAACTTAGACTATATTTAATATATTTAAAATTGAAACAGGACAGGATTCTCAACATTTAGGTAAAAGTGGCTGCAGGAAAACTTTTGAATAGTTAAGAGTTGATGTCTGCTTGATAGTATGACTCTGGGGACATGGAAAACCTTGTGCCAACCCAGAAATGCCTTCTTATCTATTCACTGATGGCTACCATTCTGCTAGAGGTTAGATCAGCAATTTATTTCATGTGTGTGTATGCTGAATTCAGAGGAAATACCCATGGAATGATTTATTTTGAAGAATGCTTGCATTGGGGTAAAAAGGATTGAACATCTTTCCTTTGTAAAGAAATTGTTTTGAGAAGAAAGAAGAAAGATTAGGTAAGGATGGCAGAATATATGAGTGGAGAAATGAGAGAGGGGAAAATAGAAGACAAAGGGATAAAGGATGGGAAAGACCAGAGAGAAGGGAGACAGGAAAGAAACAAGAGAGGGGATGGGTAAGCCAGTGACAGAAGAGAGGAAAAAGGGAGGAGAAAGGAAAAGTGATGAAGGGGAAGAGGAAGCAAATGGGACATTTCCATAAAGAATAAAAATGCTCAGCACATGCCACTCACAGATAGTTAATGAAAAGCTTTAATTTAAATAAGCAGGAAGACATGTTTGTGAGGGGTGGAAGGTCTACTTTCTAGGGGTTAAGATGCTAATGAAGAACTTCACTAACAAGATGTTTCCAAAAGCTGCCCTCTTATTACTTCTTCCAGGCGGGGGTTCAGAGAGATTGTATTTGATGTTGTATTAGTTTACTAGGGCTGCCATGACAAAGTATCACAAACTGGGTGGCTGGAATTCTAAGTTCAAGGTGCCAGCAGAGTTGTCACCATCAAGGTCATGAGGGAAGGATCTGTTACAGGCCTCTTTTCTGGCTTCAGGTGACTACCCCCTTGATGTCTCTTCACCATGGTTGTTCCAAACCACATGTGCATCCTGTGCCTCTTCTTATAAAGACACCAGTCAAACTGAATTTTAGGGTCCATCATAACAGCCTCATATTTACTTCATCACCTCTTTAAAGACTTTATCTCCAAATACCGTTATAGTCTGAGGTAATGAGGGATTGGAATTTTTAACATATGAACTTGGGGAAGACACAATTAATTCAGCCCATTAACAGAGGTAGAGGGAGTACCAGTATCATCTGGAGAGAACATCTGACTATACTTGCTCAGTCCCAATTTTTCTTTGATTGGAACTCAGATAGTGACTCTGCAGATCTTGAGAATCACATATTATTTATCCCTCAACCTAAAATATCTTCAAAGAGAGCACAATGGGATGGCAAGTGCACTGACCACAAAGGGGTTGATTTTAGTCCTGGATACACAGCCTATCATCTGCATAAGCTTATATTATTTGACTTCTCAGTCTGAGCCTTGGTTTCTACTTGGGCAAAATAAGCCTATTAATTACCTTCTACAAAACAGTGTTGGTCTAGGCTAAGTCTTAAACTAGAGAACATCCTTGATAAAATCTGAAAATGCCTTGAAAAGACTTTGTATACAGTCAGGCTTTGAACAAATGGAAGGGATTATTATAATCACCACTGTGTATTTGATTTTAAATAGTTGCCCACTTAAAATACATGGAGATTTAAATAGAGCCAACTTTAAATCAGTGTCCTTTGAGTGGTGATTCAAAATAGACTAAATTCTCTGTGCACATGGCTTTTCCCATAAGGCATGATTATTAATTTTTAGTTCACTATTCAATAGCACATGCCTTTAGATTAACTTCTGTCAGTCACACATCTCATTAGGGCCATATAACTTATGATTATCAGCTTTCAGTTTGACAATTTTTTTCCTTTTTTGGGGAGCCATATAGAAGCTTGAAGCAGGAACAATTTGTCCCCAGCTTCCTTTTCTTGTATTTTTGGTGCCTCTAAACTGTAAATACCCAAAGCTATCACAGGCCATCAGAAAATGACCTTATGATAATGGGACTTACAGGAAGTTTTTCCTCTTATAAATGGAGGCATTTGGGGGCACCTGGGTGGCTCCGTCAGTTAAGCATCAGACTCTTGCAATTGGCTCATGTCATGATTTCACGGTTCTTGCTATCAAGACCCAAATGGGGCTCTGTGTTGACCCGGTGGAGCCTGCTTGGGATTCTCTCTCTCTCCTCTCTCTCTCTCTTTCTCAAAATAAATAAATAAGCTTAAAAGAAAAAGAAATGGAAGCATTTTGCCAAAGCCTGCTCCTTCGGAGAATAACCATGGTGACTAAATCAAGAATGCTGGAATAGTAGAATTTCAGGCACCATGGTGGGACGATAGAGGAGATAAAACAGTAGGACTTTCTAGAAGCCTAAGAATGATCCCTATGAGGCTGACACCACTCTCTTCAACAAGGGCCCTGAAAATATTATCAAAACTTTTAAAGCCTTTGTAGTTAACATATTGCTTTAGAAGTGAAAAATAGTGTTAATTACTATTCTTTGTTTAAAACATACACTTAGATGGGGCGCCTGGGTGGCTTAGTCGGTTAAGCGTCCGACTTTCGCTTGGGTCATGATCTCGCGGTTCGTGGGTTCGAGCCCCGCATCGGGCCCTGTGCTGACTGCCAGCTCAGAGCCTGGAGCCTGTTTCAGTCTGTGACTCCCTCTCTCTCTGACCCTCCCCTGCTCACGCTGTCTCTCTTTCTCTCCTAGAAATAAATAAAACATTAAAAAAAAAAATTTTAAAACATACACTTAGAGAAAAGCACTGAATACATACCAAAGACCTCCAAGACCAGAGTTTCCATTTGTTAATGTACTGAGGAAATGAAATAAGCTTTCCATGAGATAATGACATTTGTTAGTTGAGTCGCTTGTCCAATAAGATTAGCAATGATAATTTTATTAACACTAATGTGTCAGAATAGACTGAAATGTGAATAATGAGCCAATTGTTTAGAAATAGTAAATAACATGTATAATAATAATGACATATATTACCTATTATATACAAATATATCTTCTGGATATTTTCCTTTTTTGACATTTTCCTATATTAATGTTAATTCTATATGTAACATTTTAATATATTTTGTATATACCTTGCATATAGGTACATTTTATTTATTTATGTATTTATTTATTTATTTATTTTTGAGAGAGAGGGAACTAGTGGGGGAAAGGGGCAGAGAGAGAGTGAATCTTAAGTAGGTGCCAGAGTAAGGGTGAAGATGTGGGGCTTGATCCCACAAGTCTGGGATCATGACGTGAACTGAAATCAAGAGATGGATGCTCAACCAACTAAGCCACCCAGGTACCCCAATATAGGTACTTTTTAAATGACTTTGCACATATATATATATAATTATATATGTAATATATATCAAATATATATTATGTATTATATGATATTGTATATTTTATATTTGATATACTATATTTGCTATAATTTCAGATACAAATACATATTATATTTGTATAATATGAATTTTTAATATTTTAATAAGTATTCATTCAAAAATATTTAAGTAACTAAAACATTATAAATGCCTTACATATGGAATTTTACTTTTCTACTTTGAGAAAATGATGTGGATATTAACCCTTTATTGGATATATAATTTGCAAATAACTTCTCCCATTCAGTAGGTTGCTTTTATGCTTTATTGATGATTTTTTTTTGCGGTGTAAAAGCACTTTATTTTGGTGTGGTTCAAATAGTTTAATTTTGCTTTTGTTTCCCTTGCCTCAGAAGGCATCTCTATGGAATTGTTGCTATGGCCAATGTCAAAGAAATCACTATCTGTTTTCTTCCAGGAATATTATGGTTACAGGTATCACATTTAGGTTTTTAATCTATTTTGAATTTACTTTTGTTTATGGTGTAATAAAGTGGTCCAGTTTCCTTTTTTGCATGTAGCTTCCCAGATTTCCCAGCACTATTTGGTAAAGAGATGGTCTTTTCTTCATTGTGTATTCTTGCCTCCTCTGTCTTAGATTAATTGACCATATAAGCATGAGTTTCCTTCTGGGCTCTCATTTCTGTTCTATTGATCTATGTATCTATTTTTTGTGTCAGGACCATACTATTTTTGATTACTATATAGTTGTAGTATTTTGAAACCTGGGCTTGTGATACCTCCAGCTTTGTTCTACAGCAAAGATTGTTTTGGTTATCTGGAGTCTTCTCTGGCTCCATATAAACTATAGGATTATTTATTCTACTTCTGTGAAACATGTTGTTGGTAATTTAATGGAGATTATATTAAGTATGTGGACTTCTTTGGGTACTATGAACATTTTAACAATATTGATTCCTCCAATCATGAGCATGGAGTATCTTTCAATTTATTTGTGTCCTCTTCAATTTCTTTCATCAATGTTTTATAGTTTTTGGAGTACATGGGTTAATATACAAAATATATAAAGAACATACAACTCAATACCAATAAAATAAATGATCTGATTTAAAAAATGGGCAAAGACCTGAACGAATATTTTTCCCAAGAAGACATACAGATGGCCAAAAGACACGTGAAAAACTGCCTAATCACTCATCATCAGGGAAATGCAAATCAAAACCACAATGAGATATCACCTCACACCTGTCAAAACGGCTACAATCAAAAACATAAGAAATAGCAAGCATTGGTGAGGATGTGGAGGAAAAGGAACTTGTGTACACTCTTGCTAGTAATGAAAATTGGTGCAGCCACTGTGGAAAACAGTATGGAGGTTCTTCAAAAAATTAAAGATAGAAATACCATATGATCTAGTTATTCCACTATTAGGTATTTACCCAAAGAAAATGAAAACACTAATCAAAAAGATATATGCACCACTATGTTTATTGCATTGTTATTTACAATTGCCAAATTATGGAAGCAACCCAAATGTCCATCCATAGATGAATGGAGATGTAGTACACACACACACACACACACACACACACACACACACAATGGTATATAGACAATGGAATATTACTCAGCATAAAGAATGAAATCTTGCCATTTGCAACTACATGGATGGATCTAGAGAGTATAATGCTAACTGAAATAAATAAGTCAGAGAAAGATAAATAACCATATGATTTTACTCATATGTGGAGTTTAAGAAACAAAACAAATTACCAAAGAAAAAAAGACACAAACAAAAACCCAGACTCTTAAATATGAAGAACAAACTGGTGCTTGACAGAGGAGAGGGATGGGTAAAATAGCTAAAAGATAAGAGTCCCTTATCTTGATGATCACTGAAAAACTTTGAATCACTGTACACCTGAAACTAATATAACACTCTATGTTAATTATACCTGAATAAAACAATGTAAGAATAATGTAGATCATTATAATGATCAATACAAATTCAATTAATGTAGATACATTGTAATCATAGTAATACAATAAATACTCCACATATAGATTATAAACTTTTTTATTTCTTTGAATGATGCTGCATATATGCTATCCAAGGAGTTTCTGATTTTAATAACTGTTTTTTTTAAGTAGCTTTCTATGTACCGGTACTCTTCTATACTCTTCACATGAAATACAGAAAGGTTAGGTACTTGCTCTAAGTCTCATAAGTAATAATGGATAAAGCTATTTGCATTCCATCTGCAGTAGTCTGATTCCAGAAAAACTGATCTAGAGTACTATCACCAGTGTAGCGAGGCCTTTGGGGGAAAGGTCTGCTCCATTCTACTATCTTGGGAAGGCCATAGCCACTCTACTTTCTGGAGCCACTGGAATGTGGTTTAACTAATTTCTTTAAGTTGGAGAGGAATGCTGGGGCTGGACTAGGCTGGGGTTGGGGTTAGGATGGAGAGGAAAGTGAAGGTCGGTTCTCATCATTTGTAGTAATAGGAAGAAAAGATGGAAATCTCTGGGTGCTGGATAATCCTGATGGGAGAAAGGCCCTAGAATAGAATAATAAGCATAGAGGATTTCTGTCTAAATCAATTAGAGCAATGGTTCTCAAGTGTAATCCCAGACCAGCAACATCAGCATCACCTGGTAACCTGCAGGATTGCAAATTCCCATGCATCATACCAGACACACTGAGTCAGAAACTCTGGGCATCAGGTCCAGAAATCTGTTTTAACAAGCTGTCAAGGTGATTCTGATTCACTTTAAAGTTTGAGAAAAATTGATTAGAGAAAGAAAGGAGAGACAAAGTGGTGAGACTTTGAATTGTTCTGGTAAGTAGGGATATGCTTTGTTTCCACCTGTGACCCACTGAGTCAGAGTGAGGACTAACTGGCCAGGTGCAATGATGTCACTCAATTGACCAATGGCTCAAGGTATTCCTGTGCTCCTTAAACACTGTTTCCAAGCCAAGGTCCCTTTCTACTCCCCCATCTTCCTATATACAAACTGCCACCTTGTAAAGTATGGTGAACAACAAAGGGGATGTGTAACACTGTCAGGAATTAAACCCAAGAAGTTAAATTCCATCTTTTTCCGTAAAGTCATTATGCACTTGCCTCATTTCCTGCTGACTGACTTTGTCTCTCAGGAATAGGAACCAGGAAATCTCTGAGGCAGGTGCAGTTATAACAGATGTTACAAACCCTGAGACAGCTCACTGCTTCCCTTGTTTGTTGTTAACTGAATAGTTCTTCCACAGAAATCACCTTGGTTTCTCACAGAAAAATATCCCTCTCTACCTACTGTAGCATATTTCTCCAGGTAACTGTACTTTCTTCTGGCATCCCACACAACCTCTTTGTGGATCGTGGGTCGTTAGGTGGATGTTAATGTTTGTCTTGCTGTTTCTTCCTGCTCTCATAAACTGACCTTAACTCGGTGTCAGCCTCATCAATGCAAAATTTCAATGATCCAGTACAGAATATCTCTTATAAGAACCATGCATTAACCAAGTGTTTTTCCTTTCAACTTTGTATCATAAAGAGACAAAAGAAGAGGAAACATTTTTTTGAATGTAACTTTTTAGAAGGCACCATAAGAGTTGATAAGCAGAAACAAAGAAGGTAGAACAGAACTACTGTTCAGCATGGACTCCACGGGCCAGCCTGACTCAGCTACCTAGTGGCTGTGCAAACTAGGGCAAGTTACCTAACCTCTCGTTTTCTGTAAGCTCTTAGCTCACAGGTTTGTTGAGGAGATTAAAACTGTTAAATTTAAAAAATCTCTTACAAGAGTATTAATCACTTCATAAGTGGCTATTATATTCTTTTTATTGCAACTATTGACCATAAGAAATATATCCAAAGAATGACCCAATTCCATCCACCATCTTATATTTACTGCAACAAAATAAGCTAGTCTAGAGAACAAGAAGCTCACATTTAATAGTTCCATTTTGGAGACAAGAAATAACCTTCCTGTGCTGCCCATTTATCCTGTTAATTAAGTTTTCATACACATTTCTTAACTCCTCACCTGGATTAGCTGATCCTTGAGAGCAGGTGCTCTGCATTAGTCCTCTTTGTACAAGCCAGAATATTAAGCACAGCAACTTTCATATCATACTAGATTTAATTTTCAGAAAGACATTTTCCAGCCAACCAGAAAGAATAATTACCCCTAAATCCTCACTCATCCTGGCATATTGAGGTTTTACTTTCTTTAGGCTCTTTCTCAGGATACACCCTTTGTGCTGCTAATGATGCTCTCTGTCTACATTGCTTGCTTTGGTGTTGTGATTTTCAAAATTACTTCCAAGTCAAACAACCAAGTGATAAAATACTTACAGATTTCTTCTAGAGACAATATGGACAATTCTAAATAAGTCTGTAAGTCCATAACATAGTGCTTGCCTCCCTTCCTCCCCAAATACTATCAGACTACCAGACTTAAACATTATGAAGAGATTGTTGGAGCAGTAGATGGTCCAGTGTGCAGGGCTATATTCATCTGGCAAATGAGAGCTCAAAGTGGGCAGTAACCATCAGAAAAGACATAATGAAATAGTTGGAAATGGATCTGGATCTTCTACACTAAAAAGCCTGAAAGTCCCCCATGTGTCCAATGAGATTATTTCACGTCATATAGCACAGCTTCCCATGTCCAGGCTGGTTACAACCGGCACTCTTAACAGGAAAAAGAAATCCAGAAAGGTCTCATGTGACAATGACCAATAAAACGACCAATAAAAACTTATCAGGTAATGCTAAATGCCATAACTTATTCTTAATTAAATAAATCCAGTTTGTACAAAGAGCATTAATGTCATCTTCTCACCAAACCATGTAGCCTCAACTGTCCATAAAGGGATTTCACCTTTATAAAGCTTTATATTGAGGCTGCTACATTTGAAAATGAGAAGAATTTTTTTAATATTGTAAACTCTGTGAAACCAGGTATTCTAATACTCTGGCACTTTGCATATAAAGCTCCATGTTAATCAGCTTATCATAATAAACTTAAAGGCCTGTTAGAAATTGTTGTGATCCTAAACTATTCATTTAAACACCTGGAGAAGTGTGATCCTAAACTATCTCATTTATCATTTTCTGACAGCAGTGACACATATCAGGTACTTACTATATGTATAGTTTTTTGGGTTTTACTTTTTTTTTTTTTAATGTTTTATTTATTTCTAGGAGAGAGAGAGAGAGACAGCGTGAGCAGGGGAGGGTCAGAGAGAGAGGGAGTCACAGACTGAAACAGGCTCCAGGCTCCGAGCTGGCAGTCAGCACAGAGCCCGACGCGGGACCTGAACCCACGAACCGCGAGATCATGACCTAAGCGAAAGTCGGACGCTCAACCGACTAAGCCACCCAGGCGCCCCTTTTGGGTTTTACTTTTAACGTGTACTTCACTATCAACCATAAAAGATAATGATAATATCTAATAACAACCAGCCATATTTGATAACAAAAGTTCAAGCTAGCCAGCCAAAACAATATTGATCACCAGGATTATAATTCTACCAGTTTATAGCTCAGACTATAGTATGAAAAATGCCTAAATATTTTCTTACCTGTGCCAGGATCCCCAAAGGCAAGTTCAAATGTTCTTTGGTCTTTTATTTCAGACAAAATTTTGTCTTCATTTGCAGTATAAATCTATCAGACACAGAATTTGGGACCACCATTAGGTCTCTGTATTACTGTGTGTGTGTGTGTGTGTGTGTGTGTGTGTGTGTGTTCTGTCTTAAAATGATAATTTGGTGGTTTCCAAGTCTGACTTATAAGAATTCCAGGCAGAGTTTACAGTATGAAAATTATAGTCATTTGGGCTTCTACCACTCACCTTCAACTGAACTGGAACCTCTAAAGGTTAAGGCTGACAGATAAATAGAAGACATCCAGTGAAATCTGAATTTCAGATAAACAACAAATAATTCTTTTAGACCAGGTATGCTTCATGCCATATTTGGGACATATTTAGGATAAAAATTATTCATAGTTTATCTGAAATTCAAATTTAACTGGCATCTCAGTTCTCTGGTTTTTGTTTTTTTTTATAAATAGTTTATTGTCAAGTTGGTTTCCATATAACACCCAGTGCTCATCCCCACAAGTGCCCTCCTCCATGCCCATCTCCCCCATCCACCCCCACACCCATCTGGATTTTTTAAGGTGTATCTTTTCTTCTAAATCTGGGAATCCTACCAACGGTAGCAACAAGGAATCTGTATTATCTGTAGTTTCAAGGCTGGTTCTGTTCAAACTGGTCTTTTACTTTTCTCAAGTTTTTTTTTGTTTGTTTATTCTTCTTTTTCAAATCCACAATTGAGACTTAGACTAAAGAGTTATCACACAAGGTACATATTTTTTAAAGTTGGGGAATTGAGTATTATGTAAGAAACATTATCATAAATTTATTCATGATTCAAGGGAAATTTTTAAATTTTTTTGATAAAATGTCTGTTTCAAATGTCTTATTATTTAAATGTCACTTAACTTACACAGGTTGTAGCCACCATTTTATTTTTATTCAAAAATATTTCCACACTATATCTATCGTTATATGAGAGCCATGGCCACTCACTTTGGGTTTTTTACATGCTATTAAACACACAGCTAAGAAAATAGGATAAAAAACACACAGAAGAGGGGACACCTGTGTGGCTCAGTCAGTTGAGCATCGGACTTCGGTTCAGGTCATGATTTCATAGTTTGTGGGTTCGAGCCCTGCGTGGGGCTCTGTGCTGACAGCTCAGAGACTGGAGTCTGCTTCAGATTCTTTGTATCCCTCCGCCCCTCCCCTGCTTGTGTGCAAGCAAGCATGCTCTCTCTCTCTCTCTCTCTCTCTCTCTCTTTCTCTCTTTCTCTCTCTCTCTTTCTCTCAAAAATAAATGAATAAACTTAAACACACACACACACACACACACACACACAGAAGGGAGGGAGTCTTTCCACCAAGATAAAGTTGTTTACATTTTCTCCAGAGGAAGTAGCCCAATTCAGAAAGTTTTATAACATGGATTTAGAATGAGGAAAGTAGTTAACTAGTGCTTCTTTGAAAATTACCCTAATGGAGAAAAAAAAAAAAAAAAAGCAGGGAGGAACAAATGGCATATTAAAGCAAGTGCAGTCAGATCTCAGGGAAGGAATTCATTAATCCCTGTAGCTTGTAATAGGGAGTTAGGACCCAGAGTGTGAAAATGTCAGAGCAGCACCATGAAATCCTAGAAGGACTCAGTAGGTGAAGAGAATCAAAACTGTATATGAGCAGATGCTGGGAACCCAGGGTCTGGGAAACACCACACATTCCAACACAAATCCCTAAGCCCAGGTACCATGGGAACAGCTGATCCTCCACAAACATTTGTTGATATGTGGAGATGAGATGGGTCCTGACACGCTGTCTGGATATTATGAGCAAGGTAAAGGGTAACCAAGGGGACCAGACTGATAGCATGGAGCTGCAAAAATCCCAGCTGTGAATTCAAAGGGGTGCCTGAGCTTGAATATTCCTTTTGCCCCCAGCTAATGTGTGTACTGACCTCTGCTAAGGAGCTTGGAAATATTTCTAAGTAATTTGGTTCCCATAAATAGAATGTCCTCTTCAGGTGTTATGTGAGGAGGGACTAAAAATAATTAGTGGAAATGATCCTCAGACCCTCCATCACCTGAAAGAGCTGAAAGAGAGAGAGAGAGAAGTGGAGAGGAGTAAACTTAGATCCTTTTAAAATAAGAACTGATCTCTACGGGAAGACACTGATGGGAAGTTTTCCTGGAAAAATTTCCAATAAACTGGACCATTCAGGTACATTCCTCACTCCTCATTAAAAAATGTAAAACATAATTATTAACTTCATTTCTATGATCTATAAGTGGTTGCTTGAGGAAATGTGTTGCAATTTTTTGCATATACCTGGCTTTGAATACTATGATACATCCATTAAAAATTAGATACATTTAAAATGCATACTTCCCTCTTTCTGGCTTCTGAATTCAGTATCAAACTGAAATTCTATGAGGGGCAAATTTCATTTAAATTTGGCAAAAGAAAGCTTTGGTTCAGGCAAAGGGAAAAATGTATAAACAAGTAATAAAATCAGACTTCCTGAAGTGTTGAGTTGTGAAACTTTTGATGTAGAAAAATACTGGGTATTTATTGGGAGTTTCACTGATGCCTTCTAAGTACTCTATGAGGTACAAACAAGTGGCAGAAATAGAAATCTTATGGAAAAGAGAAAGAAAAAACTGAAGTCCCCTTCATTTTCCCTCTTTCAGAAATAACCAGTAAGCCATCCAGCCTTGGGTCATCTCAGCCATTTGCTTTGGCTTCAAAACACTTAGGGAAATATACTGGACAGAAAAGCCATCATTTCAAGGTCACAGTCTTTCAGTGACAAAAGCTGACCACAGTGACACACAGTTATGAACAACTGACCTTTGATCTACTTCACATGTTGGGTTCAAAGATACCTATTTTGTGATATATACTGGGATACAAACTTAGGAATGCCATTTGAGTTCAGGCAAGTCTTCAAGGCCAAATGTTTTTAATTCTCCCTTTTTTACTTTCTCATCCTTTATAATATCCTATCTGGCTAAATACTTTTATAAGATATCATGTTTTCTCTCAAATTATTAAACTCAGAATTGAAAGCAAGGAGGGTACTACCAAATCTACAGAAATAAAGAGAGAGTACTTTGAAAAACTGTGTGCTAATGCATTGGGTAACCTAGATGAAATGTATAAATTCTTAAAAACATATCAAGACTGAATAGAAATATAAATAGAAAACCAGAATAGACTCATAATTAGTTTGGAGATTTAACCAATAATCAAGAACCTCTCAACAAAGAAAACACCTATACTTCATGGTTTCACTAGTGAATCCTACCTAACATGTATGTAAAGAAGAACAAACACCAATCCTTTCTCCATCTCTTCCAAACCTTGAGCAGGAGGGATGGATTCCTAACTCACTCTTTGTGGCTAGCATTGCCCTGATACCAAAGGCACACAAATATGGTACAAGGAAAGAAAACTGAAGACCAATATATATTATAAATATTGATGTAAAATAATCCTCAACCAAATACCATAACACTTAATGTGACAGCATCTAAAAGCAGTTATACACCAGGACCATGTGGCATTTATTCCTGGAATGTAAAGATGATTCAACACACAAAAATAAATCAATGTAATATATCACATTAATAGAATGTAGGAAAAATTCCATAAGATAATCTCAGTAGATACAGGAAAAGCAACTGACAAAATTCAATACCTTTTTATGATTAAAAAAAAAAAAGCTCAACAAATTAGGAATAGAAAGAAACTATCTCAACATAATACAGGTCATTTATGAAAAACTCACAGATAACCTTATACTTAATGTTGAAGGACTAAAAGCTTTTCCTCTAACATAAGGAAAAAAATAAAAACATAGATGTCTACTTTTACCACTTCTAATTAAATGAGTACTGGAGGTACTAGACAGAATAATTAGGCAAGGAAAAGAAATAAATGACATTCAAACTGGAAAGGGAGAAGTAAAATTATCTCTGTTCACAGATGACATGATTTTGTATGTAGAAAACCCTAAAGATTACACACACACACACACACACACTCGCATGCAGCACACACAACTGTTAGAACAAATAAACAATTCAACAAGGTAGCAGGATACAAGATCAACAAAAAAAAATCAGTTGCAATTTTATATATGATGAACAATCTGAACAATCAGAAAAGAAATGATGAACAATCTGAAAAGAAAATTAAGAAAATAATTCATTTATACCAGCACCAAAAGGGATAAACTTACTAAGGGGGAGGGAGGTGAAAGACTTACATGCAGAACACTATAAAACGCTGCTGCAATAAACTAACAAAGACATAAATTAATGAATGGACATCCCATATTCATGGATTAAAAGACTTAATTAGGATGTCAGTACTACACAAAGAAATCTGCAGACTCAATTCCATCCCTATGAAAAGCTCAACAGTTTTTGGGCAGAAATAGAAAAACCTATCCTAAAATTAATATGGAATCTCAATGGATCCTCTAGTAGCCAAAACAATTGTGTAAAAGCACAAAGTTGGAGAACTGACACATATTGATTTCAAAATTTACTATAAACCTATAGTCATCAAAACAGTATGATACTTTCATAAAGGCAGACATATGACCAATGGAAAGAAGAGAGAACCCATAAATAAACTTGTGCTTATATGATCAAATAATTTTCAGCAAGAGTGCCAAGACCATTTAATGGGGGAAAGGGCTCTCCTTCCAACAGTAGTCTTGGGAAAACTGGATGTCTACGTGAAAAAGAACAAAGATGGACCCTTACCTCACATCATATAGAAAAATTAACTGAAAATGGATCAAACACCTAAAGTGAAGTCTAAAACTGTACAACTTTTAGAAGAAAACATGGAGGAAAAGCTTCATGACAAAGTATGTGGCAATAATTTCTTGGCTATGACACCAAAGCATAGGAAAAAAAGGAAAAGTAACAGATAAGTTAGACTTCATCAAAATTAACAACTCTGCATCAAAGGACATTATCAACAGATTAAAAAGACAACTCACAGAATGGGAGAGAATATTTGCAAATCACATATCTCATGAGGACTTAATAGCCATAATGTATTTAAAAAAAACTCTTAAAACTCAACAATGAAAAAGCAAACACCTTAATTGAAAAAATGGGCACAAACATGAATAGACATTTCTTCAAAGAAGGCATACAAATGCCCAATAGGCACATACAAGGATCCTCAACATCACTAATTATTAAGGAAATGCAGATTAAACTCATAATCAGTTATCCATTTCACACCCAGAAACATGGTTATCATAAAACAAAAACAAAACAAAACAAAACAAAAACAGAAAACAAGTGATGGCATGGATGTGAAGAAATTGAAAGCTTTGTACATTTTTGACAGGAAGGTAAAATTGTAGAAATAGTATGTAGAAACAGCCACTGTAGAAATGGTATAGCAGCTCTTCAAAAACTTAAACATAGAAGTGCCATTTGACCCACCAATTCCATCCTGGATATATACAGAAAAGAATTGCCAGAGGAGACTCAAATATTTGCACACTAATGTTGATAACATTATTCTTCACAATAACCCTAACATGGGAACTACCCTACTGTCCATCAACAGATAAATGGATAAACAAAATGTGTTATATCCCTACAATAAAACATTACCGATCCTTTAAAAGGAAGGACATTCTGATACATGCTACAATATAAACTCTGAAGACATTACACGAAGTAAAATAAGCTAGATATAAAAGGACAAACACTGTAGGATTCCACTTATAGGAGATACCTTGAGTAGTCAAATTCATAGAGACAGAAAGTATAATGAAGGCTACAGAGGTTGGAGGGAGGAGACAATGGGGAGTTATTGTTTAATGGGGGATACAGAGTTTCAGTATGGAATGATGCAAAATTCCAGAGATGGATGGTGGTGATGGCTATACAATAGTGTGAATATACTTAATGTCAATGAACTGTGCAGCATTTAAAAATGGTTAATATGTAAATTTTATATTATCTATATTTACTATAACTTTTTAAAGCCTAAAAAACAAGTGAAGGGTAGATTAGAGATTATCTTCTGACAAAGGAGTTGCCTGTAGCATAGGTAGATAGGCACACACACTCATCTAAATGTGGTGACATAAAATTTTACGTGCCCACCCCTCAAAATTTTATGCACACAGGGTAACAACAAGGAATGCAAGAATAGTCGGAACTAGAAAGGAAAAGGGAGGGAATTGGGAAGGAATCCTCAGGGGAGGTAAAGCTAGAAAATCAGTTTGGGACCAGCTTTTGAAAAGCCTTGAATGTCCCACTAAGAATTCTGGAATTCATATTTAAGGCAATGAAAAGCTACCAGCTCTTTTAGCAAAAGAATGGCTTGACCAGACAAATATCAGGAATAAAAAAAACTCTTATGAAAACATGGGGCATGGAGCTAAACTGAATGCAGGAAACCATTTATGCAGTGAGGGAAAGGGAAATATAAATTTATGAGTGGGCAATTAAATGTATTTATGGAAATTGATTTTCTCAAAATAACCAGTGAGTTAAATCTTTCCTTTCTGGTATTTTTTTTTTAAACACAGAGGAGAAAATACCCACAAGTCTGAGGTTTAGACTTTAAGCATAATCTCCATTCTTCGTAGTCACTCACACAGGCATGGACATTTCTAATGTTAAGATGTGACTAATAAAGTTATGATTTCACTCCAGTGAAACTCTGTCTGATCTGAATAGAGGAGATCAAGAAAGAAAAAAAAGACACCTACTTTTACCTCAAATTAAAGATATTTTTATGATAATCTTTTATGTCATGCCAACAAATTAAAAGAAGAAAAAATGAAAATAGATAAACATATACACATATAACAGTTAAAATATGTCCCAAATCCTTTTGCAAAATATAATCTTGGATCCATGATAATTAGATTTAAATGGAAAAGAAGATGCTCAAGAAAAGATCAGGCTGAAGCCCCCTGAATATTCTGATTCTTTGCTGATACTTTTATTTCCACTTGTTGAGACCACAGGTTAAATTTCTTAATAGTTAGTTATCCCAGATTTCCCCTTATTCAATCTGTAAAGATGTGCTTTTCTTGACAAAGTGGCCTAAGACAATGCTAAAGGGTTACAGTACCATGAAGATGCTGGTTGGGTCTATGATGTCAGAAGTATTCTCTTGCCATTGAGGGCAAACCTGAATTCCACAATGCTGGGCTAATAGCATGACTCCCATTGCCCTTTCCTAATACATGTTAGCAGAGAGGAATGGCTCCTTTCCACACTTCCATACATCTGCATAGGAGCTTGGCAGCACTCATTACTTATCACAAGATCTTGACCAATTCTGACCACAGACAAGTGAGTGTATTTGGTTTTGAGAGGGTGCGTACCACTGCCCTCTCTGCTCATGAGGAAACAGATAGACCATCATCAAACCTCTAATGCTCCCAGCTTCATGAGGTCACATCACCAGGTCACTGTTTTATCATAGGTATCCTTTCTTTCTAAGTCATTTTCACGTCATCTTTATGACATGAAACAAACCTATGGGAGAAGTAAAATCAGATGACTTATTGGTCTTAGAAAACTTTCTGAGATGGTGGCAATATTCTCTATCTTGATAGAAGTGTGGGTTACATAGTTATTTGCATTTATCAGAATTCAGCAAAATACACTCAGGATTCCATTCCACTGCACTGCATTTCAATTTTCTCTCAAAACAAATATCAAAATCTAGTTAATGATATGCATCCTAAAGTGTTTAAGGGAAAAATATCCAAATGCCTATGTAAAGCAATTTATTTTGAAATATGTAAACAAGTAATATGGATTAATGAAAGAATAGAGGTAGTAATAAATGGATAGATACATGAGAAAGCAATATAACAAAATAATATTTGTAGAATCTATATAGGGCTTTACTATAAAACACTTTCAAATTGTTTGTATCTAAAAATGTTGGACAAGAAATACTATCACTCATTTTACTTTGCAACAAATAGAGGGGCACCTGGGTGGCTCAGTTGGTTAACTGTCTGACTCTTGATCTCAGCTCAGGTCACGATCTCACGGGTCCATGAGTTCCAGCCCTGCATGGGGCTCTGTGCTGTCAGTGTGAATCCTGCTTGGGATTCTTTCTGTCTCCTCTCTCTCTCTCTGTCACTCCCTTGCTCATGAGCTCTCTCTCTCTCTCTCTCTCCCTCTCATAATAAATAAACTTAAAAAATAGAGATTCATTTGTGTTAATAACCATTCTCTTTTTACAATTGCCAATGCTTCTGGAAAAGTGAAGGGCATCAAAATCACTGATACATTTATAGATTCCCTCTATGTTTTGTCTCCTAATAAGTAGTAGAGTTTAGAATAAAACCTGAAGTTTATCTATTGTTGATGATGGTGGTGGTGGTGGTGGTGGTGGTGGTAGCCGTGTTGACCTTGGTGGTGAATCATTGTTTAGATGGCATAAATCTTAGGGCAAGGTCAAAAAAGGGTAAGTCACTACTAGAAAACAGAGAACACATAAAGCAAGATAGAAAAATTATCCAAATCAATTCACCCATGTAAAAATTTGCATCAGTTTGGTCCTAATCATGGAAAATGAGAGTGTGTGTGTGGGGGGGGGGGGGTGCTCAATGAAGGCTTGTGAATGAAAAAAAGAATTAATGCCTTGATTGGACGTTTCAAGAAAACATTAGTAGAAATTCAATAAATATTTTACATTGAAGAGTGAATAGGTTAATGAATGACAAATGGATGTAGGAGTTAATGAAAACAGGAAATATCCACTGAAACACCAGGTTTTTAGAAGAAAGCCTATACATCTATAACCAATTCTCTTCCAGTCTGATAGAAAAGACTGTCTCATTTGTCCAATTAAACCTGCACTGGTGCCCTTAAGAGGTGCAAATACTAATGCCTCCAGGAAGGTGTCTAGTTAACTTGTATGGGCAGTGGGCCTGTGGAAGACAAGAGCCAAACAGGACCCTCAGAACTGAGAGTCCATTCGCCAACACAGAACACAATGCTGACTGTCATCATCATGGGCCCTCTAGACCTCACCCTCAGTGGCAAATATTTGTAACTTTCTCCTCACAACTCCAAGTTCTCTTTCTTCATTTGTTGACTATCTCTATGAACTATGAACTGAATCCTGATCTCAGTTGTCTTTTTAAAGCATGAATTTTAAAAAATGGGTCTCAACTCTTTGCCTTCTAAGTGTGTCTAAGCTCTCACACTCTCAGTGCCTGGGTCATTACCATCAACTCTATCCTAACTCTTTAGAACTTGACAGCTGGTCCCACTTCTCCACTCATACATGCTGGACTTCAAAGACAGTGTGAAATCAAGAATGTAAAATGTAAATTTTTATACCGGTTAAATCTTTCTTATGCTATGTTGGGTTAAATGAAATATTTTTTAATTAATTAATTTATTTTGAGAGAGACAGAGTGAATGGGGGAGAGACAGAGAGATGGGAAAAGAGAGAATCCCAAGTAGGCTCCAAACTATTAGCACAGAGCCCAACGTGAAGCCAAAATTCACAAACCATGAGATCATGACTTGCGCCGAAACCAAGAGTCGGACACTCAACTGACTGAGTCACCCAGGTACCCCTAAATGAAATTTATTTTTAAACCTAACTTTACCTGTGTCTTTTTGATGTGGTTATGAGGAAATTTTAAATCACACGTTGGGCTCACATATTGAACAATCTGATATACAAAAAGGCTTTTCTCGGCCATTTTCTTTCTTGGCTGTCCTGCAGGATCTGACACTCTTAATGACCCTCCACTTTCCTCCCAACTTCTTGAAATTCTGTCTCTATTTTCTTGTTTGCTGCAAAGACCTACTCCTGTCTCCTTTCTTACCTTCTTGTCATCCCTTAAATCACAGCTGCTAGGCAGCAGCAGTGCAAACCATACAGCAGGCACTGTCTCTCCAGAACTGAAACACTTAAATATTGTGCTATATTACTAGTCATATTGGAAGTAACCCACACCAAAGGAAAAGAGAAAAAAAACCTTGTTACAGGTAAATTATCTAAGTTGCAAAAAGGACAGGTAATGGAGAGAAGTAGAAGAAAACATAGAATGGGGTTTCTGTATTTCATATACACCTCCGTGTTCCCTGCACAGAGAGTTCCATGGGCTCATCCCTCTTGGTGAAATGTTCTTCTATTTCCACCTTCCAAATGGTCCACGATGCTATCTCTTCTACCAAAGCCTTTCCTTTTTCCTCTACATCCAGTGTGGAAGATCCTGCTCTAGGTCTCAACCACCAAAGGGAACATTTTCTATCACTTTAAAAGCCGTGTGTGTGTGTGTGTGTGTGTGTGTGTGTACTCCCCTTCTCTAATTACACACATAGCCCCACATATGTATCTATGCCTATCTATATAGATAAATAGATTGATATATGATAGGTAGATAGATATTGATAGGTATCTCAAGACCAGGACCAGGATGATATAGATGACATATCTCAGCGACAAAATTTAAGGCCATATCCTCAGGGCATACAAAGGGATCTAGTCCCAGCCTTATCACTACATATCTGTACCTGTGTATCTTTCTCATCTACCATTTATTGGATATATGCACTCCTATGCAAAGCACTTAGCCTCTCTATGTCCTCACTGGAGAAGTAATTGTACCTAACTCACAGTGTTGTTGTTAGGATTCAATGAATTAATGCACAAAACATACAAAAAAACATTGCTGAACATATTTTCTCAATACATTTCACAATTATTAATAATCATTATTACTATAATATCAAATTTGATTTACTTAAACTAGACAAGTTTTAAGATGAAGCATCTGGAATTAGATGGTCCCAAATTAGTCTAGAAAATAGAGTGTGTTTATGCTACTTCTGTCGTTGCAGAAGTGAAAACTGGAGTATACACTCTATGAATATAGAACAAAATAAACTTAGTTCAAAAATAAAGTGTTTTATTTTGAAAATGGTAAAATCAAACTGGAAAAGTCTAATTAGTCCCATCTGCTCTTATTCCCCTCTATTATTTATAATATATGCCGTAGAATTTTTTTCTTTAACAGTGATCAAATATTACAGGACCTCACAAGAGCTTAAGTGCTGAAATTAATTTTAAGTCTGGTATTTTTTCGTGAGTGTGGGAAGAATTGGGCAGAGAAATGCACTTTCAGCTGTGTGGAGGGCAATGGGGTCCACCGACTTTATTTTCACTATTAAAACTTGTATAAAAATAACATTATTATGGCATGGTAAAACTCCCTACAATATGTTGAAATGACTAAGAAAAGAAAATAGAAGGAGGAAAACTTTAAGTGGGCTTGATTTTGAAAGCCAAATATTTTTAGAAAAATGTAATGAAACCTGCTTATGACTTTCTTACTTTCAACATTTCCCTACATCAAATGTTTATCTTTCAAAGGCCTGGTTTAGAACACATGCACAGACGTGCGTGCGCGTGCACACACACACGCACGCAGTAGTGCTTTTTAACATTCCCTTTCCTAGTCCTGGGGAAGATATTATAAGGGATAGGCCCTAACATTAAAAGAAGCACATAAGGGGCGCCTGGGTGGCTTAGTCGGTTAAGCGTCCGACTTTCGCTTAGGTCATGATCTCGCGGTTCGTGGGTTCGAGCCCCGCGTCGGGCTCTGTGCTGACTGCCAGCTCAGAGCCTGGAGCCTGTTTCAGTCTGTGACTACCTCTCTCTCTGACCCTCCCCTGCTCACGCTGTCTCTCTCTCCTAGAAATATATAAAACATTAAAAAAAAATAAAAGAAACACATAAATAAACTACCAATGGGGAAAATAGCACCTCATTTCTTAAAGGACTTAACCTAACCAAACTTGGGCTTTCCTGGGGTCTGCTTTGCCCCGTTAGCCCTGTTCCAGCAGGAAATAACACGTACAGGAACTTCAAAGTATTGCAGTACTTACTCTCCTGATTGCTGTTGTTGGGTCCCAAAGAAAGACTGTTTGGGAAATGAAATTCCCCATAGCCTCATTGAAGCCAGAACATTCTCCATAAGCCAGCAAAGATTTCATGGGCAAAGGTGCTGTGCCTTGCCTGATAGCTCTGATTCTTGATACTCCCAAGTGCTGAGTTTCTCTAGATCATAAATGAGCACTTACAGGCAGAGTTGTCTACCTAAGTCTTAAAAATATATTGAAATACAAACTAGTGAAAGCCAACGCACTCAAAGAGAGGTGTGCACCCTTAAGTAACAAAAACACCCACCAATTAATACTGGCTCATTTTAGACAATGAGCTGAAAGAACGCCTGGCGCTTGGCAGTAGGGTGTTACAGCAGCAGTGGTAAGAAAGCCAGGAAATATATAATTAACATCTACCACTTTCCCAAATACTCAACTTACTGTTTTCCTGTAAGCTATGTCCCAGGTAATCAGCAGATGGCGCTGTTCCCTGAGGCTCAGAGCTTGCCAAAGTAGCAGGTTTCTTAATACTGGATTGTGCTTCACAAGGCACATAGGTAGAGTGTAAGAGGCAATAAATCACCTTCCGCAACTACTGGAAACCCTGGATTTATTTGCCATTAAGAATTGGCCAGGCAGTTTTGTTAACTGAAAAAGGAGAAGTCCTGATAAATCTATGCTATGAAAAGCTTATCACTCGTCTATGTTGAAACTGGCTTTCTTTTTGACCTATGTTTTTAATACGGTTGCCAAATATAAATTTTGCTTTTCAGCCATTCAGTGCTTCCATACAGCTCCATGTTACTACTGGTGATAAGGCAACCAAACTCAGTCTCCAGAGGAGGTCTGAGGTGAATAGACTTTTGATGTAACACACATGTGGAAGATAACTTTTGATTCAGTACTGACACTTCATGCTAATACATGAATATAGCTTTGAAAGTTTTAAACCACCTATTCAGAATGGGAAGCAGGGTTTCCCATAAGAAACACTTGAGAAAGTGTCCTAAACTGACAGATTTCCAAGAGTTACTTCAAATCTGTTGCATCCAAAAATTTGGGTGTGTGAATCTGGAACTTGTGTTTTTTAATCTCATGTAGACTCTGATACTGCTGATCTTACAGGGAGAACTTCTAAGCAATATAATCAAGTTCTAATAATTTGATGAAGAATCCTATGATATTAAAAAATAAAAAAGCTGTCAGGAAGCATGAGTAATTTAGCTCTCAGAGACTCAAAGGACAGTATCATTCCTCAGATTACCTCTTAATATTCTTTAGGCTACCTCTTGTAAACTTGCTTTTTTAAAATTTTTTTAATTTTTTTTATTTATTTCTGAGTGAGAGAGAGAGAGAGAGAGAGAGAGAGCGTGAGCAGGGGAGGGTCAGAGAAAGAGGGAGACACAGAATCCGAAACAGCCTCCAGGCTCTGAGCTAGCTGTCAGCACAGAGCCTGACACGGGGCTCGAACCCACTAACCGTGAGATCATGACCTGAGCCAAAGCCGGACGCTTAACCGACTGAGCCACCCAGGCGCCCCAAACTTGCTTTTATGAGTATGAATGTTTATAATGAAAATCTATTTATCTAAATAAACTCAAGGAAATTGAGTTTCATTAAAGAAATCTGTGAGTTAAAAACTATAATGCTGAATCATTCTTTCTTATGATGAATTGAGCTTTCCATTCAATATCTGTTAACCACATACTACACAATAGGTGTTCTAGCAATGAGATCAAGTCCTCATCCTCAAAGAGCATACCTAGTACAGATTAGACAGGAAAAGATAAGCAATATTATAAACAAGAAACTATAATATAGGCCATATGTAACTGAATGTATGGAAGAAACATAAAAAGATACTTAGATTAAAAACAATGATGTATTCTGAAATGGGACAATTTTGGTTTCCTCTTTAGTAAAAGTAACATTTTTAACAAGAAATTATGAGTAGGAAGCCATTTGCTAAATAACAAAACAAAACAAACCCCAAAACCTTCCAGTTATTTGGAATGGGTACCATTTCTGGAAAAATCCATCAAAAAAGCTCTTGGATCACTATGAACTTTAGGTAAGCCCCTCTCCGTGGTGTGGCCAGCTTTCCCATTCTCTCTGGCTCTCCAGCCCCTAATGTACTGCCATGTACTTTCCAAAGAAGAAGAAATGGGCCAAAATTCAAGGTACCTTGGGCTCATTGTACACTCCTGGTTTTGTAAGGACCTGAAGCTCTGCTTGGTGGTTCTATTTCAGTTTAGGAGGAACCATAGTGATAAGACACTCTAAATACATGAATGATTTAACAAAATAGATCTTGTACATCTACTGGCAGTTGCCACAATGCACTAAGTTAGAAAGAAAAATGCACCCCATTTTTTTCCAGGGTCTTATCTACCTCTGATGTCTTTATATCCTTTACACTTTTGGATATTACATTTTCCCCCTTTAAAAAAAAAACAAGTTCAGAATGTTACAGCCTAGAGTTTCTTGAAGGACTTGTTCTTCTAGATTATGAAATGCTTAAGACTAAGTTTTATTTGGGTTACCACTCCAACAATCAGTGGAACATATTCTCTGTAGAGAATAACAACCTCTAGTTGTCAAAGTTGTTTCCGGTGGAGGTATAGGATACAATTTTTTTAAATGTTTGCTTAGCTTTGAGAGAGAGAGCACTTGCAAGGGAGGGGCAGAGAGAGACAGAGACACAGAATCCGAAGCAGACTCCTGGCTCTGAGCTGTCAGCACAGAGCCCAAAGTGGCACTTGACCTCACAAGCTGTGAGATCATGACTTGAGCTGAAGTTGGACACTTAACTGGCTGAGCCACCCAGGTGCCCCTGGTATACAATTTTTGAAACCACTATACATATACACAGGGATTGAATAATTCACAGAGGATGGTTTGTCACTACAGGTGTGTTAGGGTGGGAGGTTATACAAAAGCAAGGCAGTGGAGAGGACAGAATGATGTGGTACTGGATTTGAGTTGGAGACATCTGTAGCGCTTTCTCTCTCTCTCTCTCTCTTTTCAACTTGTTTTATTCAGTTTGTTCCAAGGGTGAAATCAATAGTAATAAGGATCATAAAACAATCAAAATTTACTTTGATTGGCTCACAAGCCCAATCAGTAAAAACTAAAAAATGGAAAATGTTAACACTAGTTGCAAAGAAAGTATTCCCAGAGTTTCACTGACATTATAGCAAGTGGAAATAATATACAATCAACAGGTGTGAACATTTATAACAGTACTTGTAGCCTGCTTATTTCTAGACAATTCTGGCATTTTTTTTTTGTAAACCCTTTAAATATCAATGCTGATTTCCTTTGACATGCCTGAACTTAGGTTTGTTTTAATATAGATAGATGGGTAGATAGATAGATAGGAAGATAGATAGATAGACAGGTAGATGATAGATAGATAGATAGATAGATAGATGATAGATAGATAGATAGATATGTATATAAATTTTTATATATGTATATATACATGGGTTAATATACACACAAATACTTTCTTGAATTGTCAGCTGAGAGAACCTAGAAACAGTTCACACCTCAGAAGCAACAAGGACATTCAGCACCCAGATGTTAGGTTCCAGTGCTATTCTCCAAAGGAACCAGGGATCCTTGAGTAAATGACTGATTATATGGCAGTGAAAGGAAATACACAAAATGAGCCTGGAGCATCTTGTAGTACCAGAAAGTAAGGAAGTGTTAAAATAAACAAATAAGAAAAAAAAAATGAGAGAAATGCCAAAGGGGCCCAAACATCATCTTAAAGTGCCCTCAATAGCCAATGCTGGAAAAATTTGAGCAAAAGCAAAACAAAATGGTATCAAGTTATAATACAAAATACAAAATAAATATGCATGTATTCATTCTGATAGGAATAAATAAATAGACTAGACAAATCTTTGTGCAAAGGAATCCCAAATAACTGATGCAGATAATCTGCCATCAAGGATGCCAATAATAATGCTGTTCAATGTATAAAGGTCATTGAATCAAATGTATAGGCATAATTAATATATGGTATATGATGGTAGGTTTAAATATTGGCATCAGGGATACCAAATATAGTGTGCGTGTATTTATATAAAGATTGTATTTATTTTTGTATTAACTATAGTATTGTATAGTATATAGTTAATATAGGTATAACTATAATATAGTTAGTATACTAGCTTACATATATACAACCGTGTGTGTGTATGCACTATGTGCTATGTACTATGGATATATATAGATAGAGAGAGAGAGACAGAGAGAGAGGGAGAGAGAATAGTAATGTATATCCCCTACGTGTCTAAGTTTCAAAATACTGAAAACAGTAGATCTAATACATTTCCACTGAATGGAATTGAGTATTATTAATTCTAGGAATATGACACTAAAATGAAGAACAAAGAACAGTCTTAAAATCTATTGAAAATTAAGAAGTTTAAACAATCAATTCTAAACATATCTGGTATGAGAAACTCAAGTAAGTTAAGAAAAAGGAATTTCAGATTGTAAAAATAAGAGAACAATACATGGCAAGAGGAAAAAATAGTGCAAAAACAGACTAGAAACTGATGAATAGATACAATGAAATATTTTTTTTGCAAGAAAAAGAAGTATATATACAAGCTACAGTATGGCTGAACCTTAAAAACATTGTGCTAAGTGGAAGAAAACCACATACTGAAGGATTCCATTTCTGTGAGATGTCCACAGTAGAAAAATCCATAGAGATAGAAAGTAAATAGCTACAAAGGTACCCAAAGATGCAGGTGGGATGGGGGAAATCAGACAGGCAGGGATGACCAATAAAGGATATGGAGTTTCTTTTTGGAAGTGATAAAACATATTCTAAAATTTATGGTGGTGATGGTTGCACAACTGCAAAAATACTAAAAACCATTGAATTGTATACTCCAAATGGGTGACTTGCATGGTATGTGAATTATACATCATGCCATTTACAAATTAAAAGCAAAAAAAGATTTGCAAGACAGCTCAGATTCTTATTTTAAAAGATCATGAATGTTAGAAAAGGCCTTTCATTTTAGAAACTGAGAAGAGAGGGGCGCCAGGGTGGCTTAGTCGGTTAAGCGTCCGACTTTCGCTTAGGTCATGATCTCGCGGTTCGTGGGTTCGAGCCCCGCGTCGGGCTCTGTGCTGACTGCCAGCTCAGAGCCTGGATCCTGTTTCAGTCTGTGACTCCCTCTCTCTCTGACCCTCCCCTGCTCACGCTGTCTCTCTCTCTCTCTCCTAGAAATAAATAAAACATTAAAAAAAAAAAAAAAGAAAGAAAGAAACTGAGAAGAGAAAGGGGTGTCATATGCGGATATAAATTTTAGAAAGATCATTTTGGTGTAGTGTATCACATGACATAGAAGCAGAGTAGTAGGACAGTAGTAATATAATGAAGCCAAATGGAACCAGGACTCCAATGGTTGGAGCAGAAAAGTGGGAGTGACATAATGGGCACTAGGAAGTAAAACTGAGAAGAGTCTTATTGGGTGTGGAAAGTAAGAAAGACAAGAGAAGGAGTGGGGAGGGAAAGAGAGAGGGAGACAGACAGAGAGATCGATTTAAAAAGGCAAGTTTGAGTGCTGAATAGTAATTTTATAGCCCAATGGTATAGACAGGTGGTATGAAAATGGGAGTGGAAATATGTAAAAAAAAATTGATAGATTCTGTTTGAATAAACTGAGGTTATCAGTATGGGAGGTGGAAATGAAAAGATGTAAAAAACTGAACAGCTTTGGAGAAACTGTAATTTTTAAACTGGGATGGAGAATGAAAAATGTAAGAAATTCATATATTCAGCTTTGGACAAATATAAGAATAATTTGGATAAATATAAGAATGATAGGTTTACCTTTGAATGAATTCAGTTTTGAATAACTTGGGCTTGGGGTATTATGAATATATGCATGCCAAAATGTCCAAGCATCTATGGAAACTTGCTCCATATAAGTGAAGGAAGGTACAAAACACTAAAGACTATAGAAAAACTAAAAGAGACAGAAAACTTCCAGAACATCTCTCTATTTGAGGTTGTTGTAGATGGGGCTAAAAAACATAGTAACAAAGAAAGTTTAAAAAGAGAAGAAAATATTGATTATAGAAGCCAAAGAAGTGAGATTCAAGGAAAAAAAAAAAGGAGAGGCCATCAGTACAGTCAAGAGCAATGTTTTATAAAGCTACTGGTGAAATCTATGAAAGCAAATACAATAGCAGTCTGTAGATAAAGATAGAATGCCAAGGAATAGTAGGAAAAGAGAAGTGTGAATATTGTTAGCTCTTTAATAGAAACACACAAAGAACAAAGCAAAGGGAATCTAACATATAACACAAGAAAGACCGTTTAGTAGCAAATCGATTCAGTACTGGCTTATTCTAGCTGTGGGACCAAAGGAAAGCAGAGTTAGGGCTGCAGTTTTTTCAATCACTCTATGTGTCCTCATTTTGCTACCATTGATTTTCATCCATAAATTGTATCCATATCCTCCTTTGTATCAATTTGCACCATCCTCTCTCTGTATTGTGTTATAGATATCTATCGCTTTCATAATTTAAAGTGTTCATTTCATTACACTAATGATGACACTGAAGCTGCAAAGTATTCAATTACTCACTCAAAAGTTTTTACTGGACACCTACAGTATGTATAGTAAATGAAGTACTAGCTACTAGGGTTATGATGAGCAAAAGATGATGTAGACTCTTCATCATGTAACCAGCAAATTGATACTGACTGTAAGAATTCATCAACTAATCATAAAAATAAAGAAAAGTTTCTATGGTAAGTGCTACTTCCAATATACTAGATTGTGGTGATTTATTTTTCTTTATTATACCTTTTCGAATCATACAATATTTTATATTTCTTAGTCCTTCATAGCTTTCAGAGAATGATGCTGAAACTCAGTGAATTCTCATGTTACTCAGGTACCACTCAGAAACCTTGCATGGTTTATCCAACATCATACAACAGCAAAGTTTGAAAGCCTGGCCTCAATGCAGGCGATCTGCTGTATAGAATTTTATCATCTTATCTTCATATGTCTATGAATATTAAAGAAACACCTGTGTGATCTATATGAGGCCTTGTAGAGGAGTATAAAGCAGGAAAAATGTGATATATACAGGGAAGGAATTTCTCATGTTTTCTTGGCATTGAAACTTTCCTGGAATGTTCTTTGGAAATGCATTATTAAAATGCGCACTGCTTATGGAAAGTATTTAAACAATACATTCAGATCCTTAAGCCACAGGCTTTACTTGAAGAGTGAAATCACAATAATAAAGGACAAACAAAAGTCCGAATCTTTTTTCTTTGGAAAATGTTTACAGGCATTTCCAAGTCTTGTCAGCATGACAGTGTAGTTCATGGTCTTAATGAATGGAGGACATGGTAAAAACTAGGGAGATCAGAACATGCAGTGAGTAGCATATGTTGGATTAGGCTTGAAGAACTCATGTAGGTATTGAAATTCAGCTCAGTGGAGATGGGTCTAAGTTCTTAGGGACAAAGTAATGCCAAAAGTCATACTCACACATGTAAGTTTGTCAACAAAGCCCCAAAAATACCTGTACCATTAGCATCATACTCAGGAAAAGATACTGAATAATGTCCATCAATGTCTAGTACTTCCATAATTTCAACAGAGATACCTATGCAAATTTCTCTCTAGCTTTGTCTCCAGCCACCATCTAGTTCTTCATCTCAAGATGCCCTACCTCAAACTCAACTGGACTCACCATTTTCTCTCTCAAGGCTATTACTATCCCAAGTTTCATTCAAGTGTGAAGACTTAGCTCTTTGACTCCTTGTAAGTTATATTCAGTAGCCAGATCCTCTTGATCCTATGTCTTTCTTAAGTCTGAGATGCATCATCTCCTTTCTGTAAGCATGGTTCTTATCTTGATTGGGGCCATACTACCTCTCACCTATATTGATGTGATAGCTTCTTAATTAGTTAGCTCTTCTCTACTATCATTCCTTCCTAATTCACTTTATCACCTATTGTGAATTTAATCTTAATAAAAGGTTATAATTATTCAGAGGCCTGAACAAAACTCAAAATTAACCCCTACTTCATATAAAAACATATAAAATAAAAAATAAAATCTAAACTAGCAGCTTGGGATTTGATAACATCCACCTTTGGCCTCAAAAATGTTTCTAAACTTAGCTCCTAATCTTTCTCCAGATATGTACCCAATCTTGCCTATTTGCTATTTGCTATGTTAATTTTTACTTTTTCTTGTCAAGGTACCTTTTTAGATGGCAATAACCATCTAAACAGGTAAATAGGTAAATAACCTTTATTTGGAATGTCCTCCATCCAATGAATATCTCTGTGCCAAAACTCTACCTATTTTCAATTCTATTATTCTATTTTATAAAGCCTTCCAAAGCATGGAAGTTAAGCCAAATGACTCTTTCTTTTCCCCAAACTCTCATAGCCTTTCATCTCTTTAAAAAATGATTTTGGTGGGGTGCCTGGATGGCTCAGTTGGTTAAGCATCCAACATTGGCTCAGGTCATGATCTCTCAGTTCATGGGTTCAAGCCCTGCACTGGGCTCTGTGCTGACAGCTCAGAGCCTGCAGGCAGCCTCCTTCAGGTTCTGTGTCTCCCTCTCTCTCTTCCCCTCCCCAGCTTTAGATGTCTATCTCTCTCTCTCTCTCAAAAATAAATAATAAAACATTTTAAAAATGATTTTGATATGTATCTTAAGTCCCTCTCCTGAATTTTATTATTCTTAAGGATATGATTGGTTCCTACCCAATTCAGAAAGATGCAAACCACTGTTTCAGTGTGTATGAAAGACAAGGCCACTGGTATTTCTGAACAAGTGAATATTTTACAGATTCAAACACCAAGTTCTGTAGGAGCTACACAGCATGCCCAAGGTTACACAGCTGTGGGAGGAGGGCCTCACTTCCAAGTCCCCTGACTTCTCCCTTGTGGCTTTTGTCTTAGACCAGCTGCCTCAAGCTGACCCACAGGTCTCAGCATATCCCATGGGTATTTTTTTTTTTTTTTTACCTTTTAATCAATCCATGAATACGCTTTCCCCAGACATTGATGAAAAACACAAATACGTGCACTTTTTCTGCTTCACATAATGATGTTTTCTGCCCTCTAGGATCTCAGTTCCACTGAGCGCAACAGTACTGCTGTGTTTTCCTTGGATGCCAACGTGAAATTTAGCTGAACTCCTCCTAACCCCTTGCATCTTGGACTTTGGGCTGCAAGTCGCTTGGGTTTCCCAGTTGCCTCACAAGTACTTTCTGGTTTCAACCCGGTTGGAAATATTGAGACAAGAGTCTCTCTCAGAGTGTAGTGTTTGATCACTTTTACTTTTTTGAGTTGGAGGGAAGCAAAGCCTTTAAAAACAAATAAACAACAGTTAATCAAGCTTTTGATCCTCCTCAAAAGTTTGAACTCCGTTCCAGTTTGAGGCAAAAATTTAGGTCAGCTCTCATTTTATTTATTTGTTTCAAATTTTTCAAGGGAGCCCTTCACCTAGGACGCCCCAGGGCACAAACACAGTAACACACACAAGCACACATGCTCACATACAATTACCATGTTATTTAAAATTCATCTACCTCTTCATAGAAGCGCCGCAATTTCCAAACAGCTAAAAATAACAATAATAATAATAACAAAGCAACTCCAAAACCAACAGCATTTTATCAGCTCATCTTTCATGGAACTTGCCCTAGTTGCTTTTGTGGTGTGATTTAAGTGATGATGCTGACAGTTTCCTCTATCCTCAAATATCACCAAAGTCATCCTACCATCTAATGTGAAACCCCCAACATTAGAAATGTTCCCTTTGAATGGAAACATTAATCACAAAAAATCCTTTAATATCTTAGGAGAGGTATCATTAAGCCATTGATACCTCATTGTGAATTAGTTTATAGGAGATTAAGGAGTGAGTCATACTTAAGACCTGGAGGAACTCCCCACAAAGACACTGGCTCACTACCTCCCAAACTCTTCCTTCTATAACCCTGTATGTTTGACATTTACTCAGTGCTGTTTGCTTATGAAGAATGCCAACCCCTGAAACTACCTAGAATTTGTTTAACAATTTAAGGCTTCACTTGAAGTTCACTTTTTGCATAAGTACCAGGATGGAATGCCTACCATGTGCCAGATCTTTACACTACATTGCTTGTTTAGTTTTTTAGTGCCTGTACAGGGGTGAGTGTGGGATAAATGTATATCATATATCCTATCCACCTAATTAACAAAGAGTTCTGTGAGTTCCTCAAGGGTAAGGACTGTGTCACATGCATCTTTACATATCTAATGGCCAATAGGAGTTCCTGACTGGAGGACCCTTATTTCTTGTATCTGCTTCAGTTTGGACCACAATTAAAGCAGAATGGGGTGGTATTCTGGAGCACTGGAGGCGCCAGTGAAGGAACCAAGTAGAAGTAATCAGTAAGATGCTGAAAGTCAACACATAGATTTATCCTGAGCCACATCTGGAAATAAATGAGTGAATGAAATCAAAGGCTCTGAAAAGATAGCTGAATATATGATTGGGGCCATAGGAGGAATAATAAGCAATGCAGAGCAAAAAAAGTAACTTTTCTTCAACAGATACAACCAAGAGAGGTCAAACTATGCAGAAGCAGACAAGTGACCAGTGGGAAAGGTCAGAAATTTAATGGTAGACTATATCAAATTTTTCATAAAAAAGCTACAAGGTTATGTGATTAGAATGTGGTATAAAATGTGTGTAAGGGCCAAAAGAATAAAAGTAAAGTTTTGGGAATAGCTTTCAAAGGCATGAAAAAGGAAGCTATCTATAGAGAAACAAATTATTGGTATGCAGTGTTGAGGGCTCCACTTTGCTGTACACACACACATTTGCAGCAGTACCACAAAGCTGCATTAAAGAGTAACAAGTAGTATTTGCCATGGTAATTAATTTGTCATGTTCCAACTCTTTTGTGTGTAAGAGGTAAGGGAATACTAAATTCACTGATTTTTTTTTATGAAACAGAACCACAATTCTTCTAAATTGTCATTTATCTCTCCATATAAAATGTATATTTAGGAGATGTTAAGGAATACTATAGACTCCCTCTCCACTCCACCATCAATAGTAAGGCAAAAGACAATATGATGCTACATAAAGAAACAAGAAATTGGAAATTGAAAGACCTGTGCTATGGTATCTGAGAATGGAGATCCAGTTAACAAATGGTTGTAACAGACAGCTGAGCCTTAAATAACATGGGTATCAACTGTGCAGATCTACTTTCACATGGATAATTTTTAGATAAATAGAGCATAGCACTATAAATATATTCTCTCTTCTTTATGATTTTCTTAGTAATGTTTTCTTTTCTCTAGCGTACTTTATTGTAAAAATACAGTGTATAATATATACAGCATACAAAATACGCATTAGTCGACTATATTATTGGTAAGGTTTTCAGTCAACAGGTACTTAGTAGTTGAGTTTGGGGGGAGTCAAAAGTGAAATGCTGATTTTCAACTGCATGCTGGTACAAGGAATGTGTTGGTGATCCTAACCCCTTTGTTATTCAAAGGTCAGCTATATACTACCAAAGAGGAGTGTAATTGTGTTTGTGGCATATAGAATTGTTTGGCCACTGAATTTAAGGACTAAAAGAGACATTATAGGTCCTTAACCTGGTAAGCCTCAACCAAGGCTTCATATTAGAGTTTCATGGGAATCTTTAAGGTAAAAATACCATACTGAAGCCTCCCAGAGGTTTTGATTTACTTAATATGTTGTGGTAACTGGGGAACAATGTTTTGAAAAGTTTCTTGGGTGATTGTAATGTGCAGTAATGGTTGGAAACCTATCCGAATTCCTTCTTAATCTGGGTAAGAAGATTTAAGTCCAAAGTTATCAATGATTTGACCCTTAGGGCATAGCTAGTGGCAGGAGAAGAAACCTCTCTTTAGTACAGAGATTTAGACACACCATAAGACAAGCCATGTATCTCCTGAAATGTGACTGCTCTCTACTTTGCAAGTTTCTTTTTGAAGTCAGATGGTAAAACAGTAATTAGATACTACTAATACTAGATATTAAAATGGCCCAAATCCCAAACACTAATACTACCAAATGCTGGTGAAGATGTGAAGAAGCAGGAACTCCCACTTACTGTTGATGGGAAATCAAAATGGTACAGCCACTGTGGAAGACAGTTTGACAGTTTCTTACAAAACTAAATGTGCTCTAACCACATAGCCCATTCCTTGGTTTTCCCAATTGAGATGAACACTGATGTTCACACAAAACTTTGCACACAAATATTTATAGCAACTATATCTACAATTGCCAAAACTTGGAAGCAACCAAGATATTCTTCAGTAGTTGAATTGATAAATAAACTTTGGTACATCCAGACAATGAAATATTATTCAGCACTAAAAAGAAAAGAGCTATCAAGCCATGAAAATATATGGGACAAACTTAAATTCATATTAATAAGTGAAAGAAGCCACTATGAAAAGGCTACATACTGTATGATTCCAACTATATGACATTCGGGAATAGGCAAACTATGAGACAGTAAAACTATTATTGGTTTCCAGAAGGTGAGGGCAAAAGGTGGAGAGGAATGATAAGGCAAAGTACAGAGAATTTTTAGAAAGGTGAATCCACTCTGTAGATACTATAGTAGTAAGTGCATGCCATTATACATTTGTACAAACCTGTGGAATATACAACACCAAGAGTGAAACCTAATGTAAACTATGGACTTTGGGTGATAATGATGGGTGAATACAGGTTCATCAATTGTTACAAATGTACCATTTTTCTGGGAAATGTTGATATTGGGGGAGGCTGTACATGTGTGGGGCAGTGGCTTTATAAGAAATCTCTGTATCTTCTCAATTTTTTTGTGAACTTTCAACTGATCCAAAAACCAAGCTCTGCTTAAAAAACCCAAATGGAAATTAAAAGTCCTAATCCCAGAGGGAGCAGCCTATTGGAGTTCTCAAAAGATCCATAAGTCTTCTCATGGCTTTTCATCCCACATCTCTCAGTGCTCTTTCCATAAGACTACTTCCCATATACTATGTGTGGGAAGTTCCATAACTGGTTAGTACAGGATGAGCCTTGCCTCTAGCCATTAAGAGAAGAAATGACTGTGGAGCATTTGATAAGAACTGAAACAGTGTTTTTAGAATACTAAAACCTATCAGAAATATATGTTACCACTAGGATCAAGTGTAATGGTTACCATAGCTAGACAGACCAAACTTATTATCTACTGCCTGAGAGAGAATGGGAGGGAGGAAAGGAAAGACGAAGGAGAGAAAGTGTGAGGGAGGAAAGACAGAACAGAAACTCTAGAGAGGAAAACATATGTGTGCCAAACATGAAATGTTTTTCATGCCAAACTGTTTCCTGAAGCCAGGCCGTAATTTATATGGACTATTATGTGGATAACCCACTTGCTGTCACATGAGTCATACTTTCTTTTCCAATGACACCCATATCCAAACTTCAAAAATGCACCAACAGAAAACACCTGAAAACTGGACTGAATTGTGGTCTTTCTCCCATGTGGCAATGGGCAGTTATGAAAAAACAAAAAATACCCCTAATACAATCCTGGAAATTGAAGAAGAAGATCAGTGAGACCCCCAAAAGATACTGATGATCAAGCCAATTTGAAATGAACTTCTTTCAGTTAGAGTTTTTAGTGGCAATCAAAGATGGATATGTCAGGGTGCCTGGGTGGCTCAGTCAGTTGAGCATCTGACTCTGGATTTCAGCTCAGTTCATGGTTCATGAGATTAAGCCCTGTGTCAGGCTCCATGTAGGCAGCACAGAGCCTGCTTGGTATTCTCTCTCCCTCTCTGTCTGCCCCTCCCCCATGCACGCATGCATTCTCTCTCTCTTTCTCTCAAAATAAATAAACTTTAAAAAAAAAGATGGAAATGTAATAAAGCTAATGAAGATTGAGTTCAGGGTCCTTCACTTTACACAAACTCTTTCAAGGCTCAACAGTGTTCTTGGGGTGCCTGAGTGACTCTGTCGGTTGAGCATCCGACTTCGGCTCAGGTCATGATCTCACGGTTTGTGGGTTCCTGCCTCGCATCAGGCTCTGTGCTGACAGCTAGCTCAGAGCCTGAAACCTGTTTCGGATTCTGTGTCTCCTCTCCTCTCTGCCTTCCCCAGTTCACACTCTGTCTCTCAAAAATAAATAAAAAGTGTAAAAAAAATTTTTTTAAAGGCTCAGCAGTGTTCTCACAAAATCATATGCACATTTCTTTTTTAATTTTGAGAAACAAGATATTTAAAATTGATTATAACTATTTGTTTCCTTTCCAACCTCTTTGTCACACTTCCTCTCATGTGGGGAGGCTGTCACTGGAGCACCACAGGGATTAGGGAGATGGGGTTAAGAGATGGCTGAGCTGGAAGATATATTTACTTTGGGAATACTGAGATACATGCTTGTATTTGCAGTTTGTTTCAAGCACTGTTAATGTTTGCCTGAATTCTGATGTAGGAGTCACTTCTAGGAACACTGGTTTTGGCCCCACACTGCAGGGCCAGAAGTCATATTACGACTTGAATCTATCCTATGGCTTCTAGTACTGAACCCATGTAGATAGTGGAAGAGAAATAAGATTAGAAGTGTATGCAGTCGGATGATGGCCTGTGCAAGACTCTCCCAATACTTCATTAAATAACTATAACTAGAGTAAATGTTTGGGGGGAGGGGGACTATTGAGATGCATCTGACAGTTAAATAATAAAAATATTATCTTATTTTCTCTATATTTTTCTATATGTTTTGTGATGCTGGTAGAATTGATCAACTTTTTAAAAATAAGTACATTTTTGTTATTTATTTTCTTATCTTAAACAGACTCACTTTAATATTGTTCCTTCACTTGATTTTTTTTTGTTCTTTGGAGAAGGAGATTTTCTTCTAAATAATTTTCATTGCATAATATCTAAGACATCAAAAATATGTAAAATGTATATTGTGGAACATAAACAAGGGTTATTTGTTAGTTTTAAAAATATGTGATGTGTATGTTGTAAACATGGTATGTATGATCATGACACTTGACTTTTGGTCTTCTCTCTGCCTCCATACTTTTTGACTTTGGTAAAGTTAATTAGTATAACTTTCAGTTTTTTTATAATAGAAGTTTCAGTTTTGCTTCTAAATGATCCTTAGCCCTCCCTACTTCATGGAAGATGCTTTTATGGTCAAAATATATTAAGAGGGGAGAAATGTAAGAGAAAAGTGTAAGTTATTTTTGTAAGCAGGATGGGATTTTGTCTTACCCCATGTCTTTTCTTCTTTAAACCTACTGGGAAAGGGTCTTTTGCAAAATAGACATTCTGCTCCAAGACAGTCACATTAGCAAGAGACAATAGGTAATCCAATCTTCAGATTCTGACAGACTTAACTTTTATTTCCTTGAAGGGTCATAAAGACACAGTACTGGCCCCATTAATGTAGATTTAGGAACAATGATGCCTCTGGTCATGACCTCACAATATTCCACCAGATGGAGCCAGAGATTGAGGAGATGGCTGTAAAAGGTAGAGAAATGAAGACCACTCCCCATCTAAGGATGGCTCTATTTGGACTCAAAAACAACTTGGAGTTTGGTGTGAGTACATGTTAAACAAATAGACTATACTTTCTGGATAGGATGACCTTTGCACATCCTTCAAGATATTTCAAGGCAGAAATAAAGTGATGCATTATAAAGATAATAAATTGGGAAAGCATTTTATAAACTGAAAATACTCTACCAATATAAATATGCAACTATTCCTATTATTAATATTTTGAGGGATTTTACTTAGTAGCATTATATCTGAACAACAAGCTGAGAAATCAATCCACCGTCACTTATTGTGCATGAACCAGCAGGACATGAAGATTCAGAGAGAGAAGATAAAACTTATTTTTACAAAACTCACATTCTTTATGGGCTTATAGAATATGTCTATGTAACCCAAATAATCAGGGTATGCCAAGTGGCTCAGCCTCACGTTAGGGTCTCATTTCTAGATACACAGGATATTAGTTAAATGTAATATAAAAGTACTCATACCCCTACAGGATTATTAAAGGGTGTACATTTTACCACCTATAAGAGCACTTCTGAAAAAAAATTCAGCTCATCTTTTTCTACAATTATTGTTTCTCTCAGGAGCTCTAGTGTCTCTCTTTCTCAACACTTCTCACTCTCTTTGAATTTCCTTCTTGATACCATTATGCCAGGAAGAATATGTGTGCTACTCATACTGCGACACTCTAGGATTGTCAGAAACCTAGAAGTAACATGAATCTATTCTTTAATACATTTAGAAGGAAACCCACAATGTCTAATGAAAAGTCTAGGTCTTCACTATCTCTCAGTACTTCCTTTATCCCTAACCCCCAAAAGACATCCAGTAGATAATTTCTAGTGAATAATATTCTCATTTTACTGGATTTCTAGAAAGGTTGGATTCATATAAGAAAGAACTCGCATGCAGACTGTTTTAATTATTAATCTGCTTTCATTACCTTTATTCTGCTACTCTTTTTCCAATATCTTATTTCTGTTTCTGAGATCAATTGTTGTAGACAGAATCCAGGTGAGAATTCTGACATGGGAAATGAAACTTTAGGGAAAAAATATTGAAGCAGGAGACTACCAAGAGATGATGCACCTCTAGACAGAGACTCCCAGTAGATAACCCTTTGTGACTCTGGAGGCTTCCATAGGAGGCTTTGAGGTAATCAAAATCAAACTGAGAACAAAGTCACTATATGATTCTATTTTTGTAACCAAATCTGAAACAGGTAATTTCTAGGTTTCTCTTTAAAAATCCTTTTCTATGTTCAATGAATAGACAATGATTAAACAATTATTCTGGGATCCAAGGGTAGTGTAATTCAGTTAGATTGAGAATGGAAGAATCATAAGTCAAATCAAAATGGAAAAAATAAACAAGACCTCATTCTAAGCTAAGCTTCTTCAAGGGATTTGAGAAAATCAACATAGCTAGTGACTTGATTTGAAAGTCACTTTCTTGGGGCACCTGGGTGGCTCAGTCGGTTGAGTGTCTGACTTTGGCTTGAATCATGATCTCATGGTTCATGGGTTTGAGCCCCACGTCGGGCTCTGTGCTAACAGTTAGCTCAGAGCCTGGAGCCTGCTTCAGATTCCGTGTGTGTGTGTCTCTCTCTCTGACCTGCTCACGCTGTCTCTCTCTCTCAGAAATAAATGTAAAAGATTTAAAAAAATAAAAGAGTGTCACTTTCTTTTTTAGATTGCAGTTTAAATGTCACATACCTATTCTTATAGACTGTTGGCCAAACCACCGGCATTCCCACCCTCAATAAGAAAGATTTCAGCATCTGAAACACAATGCTTTCTCATTGGCAATCATCCTTAGGTTCCTGTTACCTAGGAATATGTTTGTCAGTTATGAGATAGTAATTTTAAAAAGGGATATTTTAAAAATAAAGGCTACACCTGGATGGTAGCATGTCTACATGGATCCTTCTGGCCTTCCCTGTAACAATGTGAATTATTTCAATAACATGACAGAGCCCTTTCTCTAGACAACCAAATCTTCAGTCTTGCTGTGCTGTTGGCCTTGGCATTTTAGGTCATGTGTTCTAGCACTTTTATAATTGAACATGTCACCTAATTCCCCATTCCACCCTACACCCCCAAGCCACCAACTTTCCTTTATTTCCTTAATCCCCTGTCCTCCTACCTAAATTTCCAAAGCTTGAGATTTGGGGGGAAAAAGTCTCACTGTAGGTAAAGTTAGGGAATAAACAAATAGATAAAACAAGCTTATAATATTTTGGATGACCCAAGAAACATTTTTTAGAAAGTGAACAAGTCACTCTTTTCCAAAAAGAGAGGCTCTCTTCTATTTTTCAACTCTCCACACAGTGAGAGAGAATTTCTCTTTCCAGGAGGCATAAAAGATAAACTCTTTTCCTTACCTCTATTTACCATGATTCTGCTGAGAGTTGCCAACTCTCCTGTTCAGTACTTAAACAACTCCCCCCGTTTTACAATACATAAATATAGCAAAAGCTGAATGTTTAAAAAAGCAAAAACTTGGATTGTAATTACAAACCACCATCTTCTTTGGAATCCCATAGGAAATAATTTGCCATAAAACAGGCTGGAAATTATCTCATGATCTAAATTTATTTTTGCTGTCCTTTTCAAATACCTGTATTTAAATCAATCTCTCTCTATACACACACACACACACACACATATACATGTATATAATCTATATTATATACATATATGTGTATATATATATATATGTATGTATTTTTGTTGTTTTGTTTTTTAGGAAAAAAGGGAATTTATATATTAAAGAAAAGTCATCTATGAATTATTCTACTTAAATTAGTATGTTTGAAATTAACTCTTTGGATTGAAACATGCTTTCTTTCAATGGTAAGTGGACTGTACAGCCAAGGGTCAATTCAAGTAGCATTTAAAGAGGCCAAAGTAACACTCTGGAGAGAGGGAAACATGTCCCCATTCAACAATCACTTGTTCATAAACACTGTCAGTTGCTAGAAATATGGCTTTACACGTTGCCATCATATATGATGTATGAATATATACACACATACATACATATATATTTCATTCTAAAATCCTTACAAAACTAAATTTTCTTCTTTCTAGAAGTTTTCTTTGGATTTGCTCATAATTTTCCGATCCAATATTATGTAAATAAATTATATCAGACAAGGCAATATGTTCAAGGAGTTACTACATTAAGTAAGCAAACGTCATTAAAAAAAAAACAAAGTCCCTCATTCAGGTTCCTTTGAAACATGTTTATTCTTGGGAATTCATTCACTTTTCAAACCTTCTTACCTTTAAACTGTTTCCAAGTGCAAAGAGCCCCGGAAGGAACTCATTTGCCTGGAGCTATACCACCCTGAGAGGATCTCCTTAAATTTTACAATTGTCAGGTGGGAGATAGGCGCGCAGGGGGAAGGGTTCAGTGTGAGCTGGAAGAAAGTCTGCAGCACACCTGCAGTAGAGGAGTTAGGGAGTGGTACCAATGACTCAGGTCTGGATCAGGCTTTTAAACTAAGGATATGAAAACTGTTGCTCATTTAAAATAATAATAATTAATAATAATAATAAAACAAAAAACCTTTGGTATAGTGTCATTCAGAGAAGTAATGTTAATCCTTTTGTCTGGCCTGAACTGACTCTTGGAGCTTTATAATCTGCTTGCCTTGATTTCACCTTTAAATTGACCTTGATTTCACCTTTAAAGTGAACAGGATCCCTCTTCACTTCCTATCCCAGGTTGTGGTTCCTCCCCAACCCATAAGACCCATTAGCAGCTGTGCTCCATCCCAGAAATGAAGGGCTCATCCAGTATTGCTCACTTAATGTCTTGCAAATGAAAGTGTGAGCCACGCTGGTTTAGTGGGTCACATTCAGAAACATCTTGTGTTAGTTCTTTTCCCTATTTGGGTAGACATAGATATAAGTGGAAAGGGCAAGCCATTTCTTTCAGAATCTTAACAGTGTTTGGCTCTTCATGACAACCTGGTCATCCTGACTTTAATGCATTTGCTGTATACTTACATGGCATGATACACTTTGCAAGACCATTCATTATTTGAAGAGAAGCATTATAAAGTTTACTTTCTATTGAAATCAATATTCTGGTAACAGCAGGCATTATCTCTTTTAGAAACAGTACCAGGAGTATCTCAATCTCTTTTTAGACCATGACAAGTGACCTCTTATCATTTTAAGGAAAAATAAAAGAAAACTTTGAGGGTTTTCTCTACCTCTTCATTCCCCTACAGAAAAGTGATCAAATACCCTGACTCATATCACCTAGGAAGTATGTTTACAATAGACAGGGATTATAATTAAATTGAGTATGCATCTACAACCAGGGTTCTACGTGCAAGAAATACCATTTTTAAAGTTTTTTTCTTTAAAATTAATTAAATAAGGGTGCTTGGATGGCTCAGTTGCGTAGGCATCTAACTCTTGATTTCAGCTCAGGTCATGATCTTAAGGTTTGGTTCATGAAATTGAGCCACGTGTTGGCCTCTGTGCTGATAGTGCAGAGCCTACTTGGGATTCTCTCTTTCCTCTCTCTCTGCTTCTCTCTCTCAAAATAAACACTGTAAAAACATAATAAAATGAAATCAATTAAATCTTGCTCTGAGATTTCATCTGGTCCTGCTGGTAGAGAATATATCTTTAGCCATTAAAAGAGAGCCCTTCTTCTCAACTTAAGAATCCAGGAGGCTTGTGTGCTATTTGGAAAATGGAAGTCAGGATATGTCCCTGTCAGACCATCATAATCAATAATGGAATCCCCCTTGCTAGGTTTGCCAGATTAAATACAGGGCACCTAGCTAATTTTGAATTTCAGATCAGCAATGAGTAATTTTTTAGCATAGATATGTCACAAATATTGCACTGGCATACCTAGACTAAAAAGCAATTCAATGTGCACCAGAAATTCAAACATTATTGAGTGTCCTATATTTTTATGTACTAAATCTTACAACCCTACTTATTGCCTGAGCCTGCAAATCCTATTGATAAGCATTGGTTCCAAACTCTGAAGGCTGTTCTGCCCCAAACTCAGATTTTGTAAATTCTAGGAGACACAATCCAGGCTTGTCTTCTGTCCTCTTGTATACAACACAAAGTAAATTTCTCATCGGTCTTAGCTTCTTTACTGGTCACATCCTATCCATACTTGCCTGGGAATCTTCAAGGTTTCTATAAAACATGTGCTTAGAATCCTGATAGCCCACAGATAACTTCTACTTTTAATTCTGTCACATAAACCACCCTGGCGACAATGAAGTGTTTGAGAATTGTAAGAGAGGAAAGGAAAAATAAAAGGGATCATAACACAAATTAATAGCTCATATAGCTTTCTGACAAATAGCAATTTAAAGAGATACCCTATCTAATAAATATAGATATATATTTTTGTCTCTTTCTTTGTATTTACAAAGTACATATCTTAATTTAGTAAAAATTATAACACTCCTGAATAAACCAATGTAGAGTCTCTATATTTCATAGCTTTACAGGATGGTTCTAAGGACCTGCAAGTGGGTTAAAGCTGATAGGGAGATCATACTTGCCTTGTACTGAGTCAACACATCTTTCCATCTATGTAGCCTAGCTTTCTCTCAATTGACCTAGGAGGAGAATCAAAGTGTACCTAATTTAAATAATTAAACTAGAACCATGTAACAAAATCATGGGTGGTGGTCTGTGAAGAACATTTAGATTGGAAATTGAGAAATCTGGGTGGGACAAGTTGGTGAACCTCCAATCATGTGATCTAGTCATCTAAACCTAAGTAAATTCAACAAGCTTATAGAGATGCAAGGGGATAGTTTAATATAATGGGATCAAGCTAATTAATAAGTACTCTAATTATTCACCACTCCCTGATGGGTGGGAAGACTGTGTTTCCGTATAGATAAACCATGAATGATCTTCACCAGTGTAAGAAATAATACTCTGGAATTTCAAGACTTCAGAAGATCCTCAAATGTCTGTCTTAAATAGTAGTGATTCATCCATGGCTTGCTCTGAGTGCATTTCCATTCTTGAAGGAGAAAGCAGGAAGAAAGAACAGTGTTACTGTTAATTGTCCAAGTCCCTGCCAAACACTTTGCCTAAAAAAATCTTTCTTCCTCATGCAAGGCCTGATATGCAGCTGTTTCTAAATCAGGAACCTGGTCTACTTTCTTCTCATGAGTGGGAAAAGTACAAGATCACAGGGAAGAACTAGGGATGGGGGAGTTATTTCTAGGACCCTGAGACTTCTAGTTAGAACCTCAGATTAAGAAAATGCTGTCTTTCTCTTCCCCTCCCACTCCCTGCTATTTTTAAAATTATTTTTAAAAAATAACTATTTAATCTGCATTCCATAAGAGAAAAAGGATATCCCAGGGCCAGTGGAAATACATACAAGGCTCATATAGGTATTTTAAGATGTTGGAATCTAAGGAAACTATGTATATTTTAATTATAACAGATTCAGATGCTTTGACAAGTCTTGAAAGAATAACATATGAAGCATTCCAGGTTTACCCTGCAGTCAAGCTCAGTATTTCCAGCCTTTGAAGTTGCTGATTTACACACATCTGTGATGGGCTCAGTTGGACCCACCACTTACAGACAACTTCAGAGTCATAGGCCCCAGGTCCACCGCATTTAAAGGGTCTGATGGAACGGTACTGTTCATCCCTGTATGTACATTAGAATCACACAGGGAGCTTTCCAAAAGTTTCAATGCCTAGACTGCATCCCAAATCAATCAAATCACAATCTCCAGGGGTGGCAGTGTTTTTTAAATTTCCCAGATGTGAAGTTAAGAATGAGAATAAATGAATTTTAAAACATTGATGGAATTAAGATTCATAATGGGCAAATATTGAAATGCATTCTGAATGCTTAGCTAGGATAAAAGCTGTAGGGGCTTAAGGGGATAATTCAAATGGAGGAAGACTCCCCAAACTCAGGGACCTAGGAACAATAAGGCTCCCAAGTGAGGCTGCCCTTCAAGCTTTTAAGGAAGCAATATACTCTCTATACAAGATGGAGAGAGTATAGGGCAAAGAGTGACTGAAAGTCTAAATTTTCATCCCCATTCCATCACTGGACAGACTATAGGTCAGGTCCTTAGGTTCCAGTTCTCTCACCTAGTTAATAGGAGAGGGAATTTTTAATCAGTAACTCTCAACCAGGGCTGCACAATAGAGTCATTTAGGGTGTTTTGTTAAGTCCACAGCCCCAGGCTGCACCCTAGACCAATTAAATAAAAATATATATGGTAGGAACTCCAGCATTGACATTTAAAAATATTACTCATGTAGGACTGGCAGATAAAATAGATAATGCTAAGATCTTTGTGAATTTCAGATAAACAAATAATTTTTTAGAGCAAATATGTCCTAAATATTTGCATGGTACATACTAAAATATTATTCGTTGCTTATCTGAAATACAAATTTAACTGGGTATCCTGTATTTTTATATATATGCCAAATCTGGTAACTCTACACATGTGATTATAATACACATCCAGAACTGCTGGTATCTTTCCTACTCATAGTATGGGCCCCACATCAGGAGCATCAGCTTCACCTAGGAACTTGTTGAAAATGTAAATGCTGGCAAACCAGCCCACAACTACTGAACCAAAAACATTATTTTAACAAAATCCTCAAGCATTTATGTGCACATTATAGTCTGAAAAGCAATGCCTAGATGATCTACCACAAAATTTTTATGAATCTTCAAACCATCTCAGCCAAGATCAGAAAATCTAGAAGTTGCTGCACAAATTAATATGTGTCCCAAAGTTCTTCAAAGCTACAGGAATGGTGTGGTTACACTTCTGGCAAGAAAACTGGTTGCTTCTATTTTTTCACTCTAACCCTAAGCTAAAATGCCCCCACTCTTATTGAGAGCCATGGGTTTGAGCTCATACTAGGCTTTTGCTCACTACTTGGCCTGCCCATGCCTGTTTTTGTCTTTACATAAGCAGAGCCTGGATTTTGACCCAAATATTGCTCTCTTCAGAGCACAGAGCTGGGCTGACTTCATCAGCCTGACAGCAACCCCAAAATGGTGACTCAGACAAGACCTGTCTATGCAAATATACTCCTGGCTATGGGGCGGGGCCTCCTCACCTTAGCTGATTAACTGGTCCTTCACAGACACTAAAGACTTCTTGTCTTTCAAACAGATAAACATACATGGCTTCTATCTATCTATCTATCTATCTATCTATCTATCTATCTGTCTGTCTATTTTTGTTAGTGCTATTAAAATAAATTACTTTTAACCTTTCCAAATTTAAAAGTATAGCATTTTAGGATCTTCATAAGATACCTTAAGCCTAACCATTATTATGCTGAAAGCCATAACTTATCAAAGAACACTTAACTACCCACTCTAATTTCAAGGTAAATCCAATTATAAAAATAAACACCAAGCATTTTGCAATGTATCACAAGTGCATTTATTTGAAAACATGTGACTCCAACCTTAATTTTGGTCTCCTCAAATACCTACCTTTTGTTCCAATTACCAGGGTTTGATTAAAACCTAAGTGTATATCATCCCCCCATACCTAATATGAAATTAAATCTTTATATTTCCAAATCATTTACAGTAAACTCACAAAGGCACTGTTTGGTAAGATATATTTGCTGTACAAGACAATACCTTCCTTTCTCATACAAGTTTGTTAGATTACAGGTAATTAAGAGTCCAATCTTTTTTTTAATAGTTTATTTATTTTTGAGAAACAGACAGCACATGAGTGGAGGAGGGGCAGAGAGAGGGAGACACAGAATCTGAAACAGGCTCCAGGCTCTGAGGTGTCAGCACAGAGCCCGAAGCGGGGCTCAAACCCACAAACTGTGAAGTCATGACCTGAGCTGAAGTCGGACACTCAAATGACTGAGCCACCCAGGTGTCCCAATTAAGCTGCTAAAAAGCAGCTGTTTAACTTGAAAGTTAGAACCCTATAAATTCAAAAGCAATCTAAATAAATGAAGATGTTTTTCAGGACTCAAAAGCTTTTTTTTTTTTTAATTAAAAAAATTTAGGATTCAGAATCTAGAAATGTCTTTAAAGGTCTTTCATTTTGTAGTTAGAAAAGAGAGAGAGTAAGAAGACTGAGGGTCTGAGTTAGACTGTGGATCCTCTGGTTCTAGTGACTTCCCCTATAAAGACTCCATCAGAGCATTCAATGACTAAATTGACTTACATTTCCAAATCAAAACAATATGCATACTATTCTTTCTATAGTAACTAACTGCTATAGTATATTTATTAGCATAAATATACTAAAGTGTCTTCACAATTAAAAGATAAATTACTAGTGCTATTTTATGGCTAGCAATTTTCTCCTTATGATTGGGACCAAGTAAATGACCTAACTTACATTATTTTTCCCTTTCAATTTAGTATATTTGACAGTGAACTCAGTTCTTCCCTTCAGCTCATGCCTTTGGCTGTGGAGTTCCTGACGGATGTTAGCTGGCTCCAACTTGCCCTCCTTGCTTGCTGAGGTGACAAGACCTCTTTGCCCCATGGGGACTAGAGCCATTCAAGCCAACACCCACACAGGGTGGGACTGATTCTCCCTGAGCATAAATCTGCCAGATTGTCATCAGCTAGATCATCCCCCAACAAGGGCAGAGCAGTATAAGCAAGCTGAATCATAGATTACTTCACAGCTTATAGCTAATAAAATAACAGACTCAAAGGTTAATGCGATTATTTCCTTGAACTCAAGACCATATACCAAGACAATTGGTTAAAAAGTGAAAAAAAAAGTGTTTATAGAAAGAAACTCTTATATATTCAATAACTATGTAAAGATACTCCAAATTATTTGCTAAGAAAATAGATTGGCTTAATATATGAATAATACTCAAAACAAAACATATTTTAAAAAGTCAACTGTACATCTATAAAGCTCATAGTAATACTTATTTCTATATATATATTTATTACAAAAATGCACAAGTTAATGTAAAATGGCCAAGGATAGTTCTTTTTGATAGCCTCTTAAAGTGAAAACTGAGACATCCTCAAGTATCCAAATTCTTCACCTATATTTCTTACACTTTCATCTCCTTCCTTCCCTTATATTTTTAATTGGAAATCAATGTGGCCAGTTTAGAAATAAGTAAGAATGTCTTGAGTGGATATCAGAATATGTTATTCAGCCTGGATAAGGAATATTGTAGTGTAGGAAACTCAGTGTTTTCTCCATAAGAAGACCAGAGTCCAGAAGAGATGAACTGAAAATAGGCAAAATAGCTGCCATGACTACATCCCTTTGACTCTGAAGAAGATGCTCTCAGAAAAGTAATGACCCCAAACTTTTCTCTTATAAAACACATTTAACTTCCTCTTGTCCCTAAAGCTGTGTGTGTTTCATTTCAATAAGCTTTAATTAGAAGTCATCCCATGCAATGTTGAAGACTGTTCCAGTTACTGTTGCTGAATAACAAATTAACCCCAAAACTTTATGACTTAAAACATGTGCATAATTGTATGGGTCAGATATTTGAAAAAGCATCTGCTAGGCAGTTCTAGCTTTGGGTCTCACATGTGGTTGCAGTAGATATCACATGGAGCTATAGTTCTTTATCTTCAGGCTCAACTGGGTTAAATGTTCAAGAAAGTTCTCTCACCTGGCTTGCAGTTGGTTATGATTGTTGGATGAGATTCAGCAGGCTATTAACTACATGTCTACTACATGTGGCTTCTCCAGCATAGCAATCTCAGGATAGTTGGGGTTCTTATGTGGTTTCCAAAAGCAAGTATCCCAGCTGTAACACCTTTTATGATGTCCACTGGAAGTCACACAGTGTTACTTCTGCCATGTTCTGTTGGTTAGCTAGAAGTCACAGATACAAGGGGAGGAGAAATAGACTTCATCTCTTGATGGGGGAATGGCAAGGTTCTAGGAAAAGAGATGGCACTAGAGATATTATTGTAGCAATATTTGGAAAATACTATCTGCTACAAATGCTCATGGGAGTAACTAAAACAGTATGAATCTGAATGGAGATATAGATAGATGATAGGTAGATAGATATAGGTGAAGATAGATATAAACAGGATTCAGTTAAATTATTTGCATAACAGCTATTGAAAATCTTTCTGTAGTGATTCCTCTGGGTTGAGCCTCAACTCAAGATGCATTCCCCTTCTGGCATCCATTCAATAAGAAGAGTTGGCATAAACAATCCAGGAGAGATTATTCTAGTCACAGGGTCAATTATAACTATTAATGCCCCAGAAAAAGTTTAGGAAAGGAAGGAAAGGAGAGATGGAGAGCACAGAAGGAAGGCGTGAAGGAAAGCAAAGGGAAGAGAACAGAAGGGGAAGGAAGGAGAAATAATACCTAGGGACCGCTTTCTGCCATCACCTCCCTGAGGTGTCCTTTGGTCCTACCAGAACACCACCAGGACACAATAAATCAATTGAACAGGGACTCATGTCTCTATTTTCTTTAATTTTTTTTGATGTTTATTTATGTTTGAGAGACACAGTGTGAGTGGGGGAGGGGCAAAGAGAGAAGGAGACACAGAATCTGAAGCAGGCTCACGGTCAACACGGAGCCCCATGCAGTGCTTGAACTTATGGGGCACAAGATCGTAACCTGAGCCAAAGTCAGGCTGAGCCACCCAGGCGCCCCTCATGTCTCTATTTTTAATGAGCCTTGGACATCCTATTTGTACAGTAGAATCACATGTCACATCTCTGTTATTTACTCCTTTTTTGTTCCATTAGTGACTTATTGAGTCCACTTTTTCTCCACTCCTTCACCTAAGTTACATATTGAGACTCAACTCAAAGTGAAGAGCTATTAAATACAGAGAAAGATCAATTCATTTATTTTTATCCATGGTCTCTAATATTTTAATCTTGATTTCTTTCCCATTTAGAAGTCATTAAGCCCCACTCTTATGCTAGATTTCTAAAAAGAGCCTTAGGAATTAACTTATTTCTCTGTATTTTTTTAAAAATTAAACGGAAGAATTATTTCTATCCTGGAAGTTTGAAATAATTTACCAGTAACGTTCTACTGGCCTGGGATTTTGGATGATATTTTGCTAGATTCCCTATTTTCTAGTATGTCCATTTGTTCAAACTTACTTTGTATAGAAATAGACCAACTGTTTCTATGCAAGTTTAACATTACCCTAAGTAATGATGAGAATAACCTAATTACGATGAGATTAAAGATAATTAATAGCTTTTGAAATCCAAGATTCATCTTTTGTTGGTTTATCTAATACTCCCCACAGTAACATTTTAAAACATACATATTTGTCTAGAGTATTTTTATTAATGGGAAAGAAACTGTAAAGTTTATTTTTTTAACTAATTGGTAAATTGCAAAAACAAACTTTGCCCTTGGATTGTCCTTGTTTGTAGTGTGCATATCAGGAAAATGAGGCAAGCCAAGTGGAGATGGGTCTGTTGGTCATGGCTTTGGCAGCATGAAACCTAGGACATAGAGTCCCTCTTGATAGGACTGTTGAGCAGATCAACTTTGTTGCAAATATTTAGACAGAAGTGGGCTTTAGAGCAGCCATATCTGAAGACCCACAGCCCTGCATGTTATACAAGGTACACGTTCTGTTCTTGGCTTTGATTAATGCCTAAAAGAGAGAAATCCAATTGACTCCTGTTGTGTTAATGTTAATTAATTGCTTGTGGTGTCTGTTCATCAAGTGTGAGTGTGGAAACCTGTTAGTTCACTTACCACAGGGGCTCGGCTTAGCAGATGGGAAAAATATTATTTTGGCATGTTTTTAATGGCAGTACAATTTATTTTTATCTCACTCTCTTTGGTGTGCATGAAAGGAGGCTGCCACCTGTGCTTTGTGGAAGAGTGTCAATGATTCAGACAGATTAACTTACAGCGTAGTACAGAACCACAAAAAATTGCTCATCTTTTGGTCCAGCATTGACATGAACTACAATTTTACTCCATTTTCCAAGGCCTATATGACTGCATTGGATAATTTTATGCCAAATAGAATATCAAGTAGAAAGTAGAAATAAAGATACAGATTTCATTCTATACATCTCTACATATCTTTATGCTGTATAAATCTGACTCACCTCAGTTCTGATATTTGTAACTACCTTTTCAAAAGCTGGAAGCACAAAGGACATCTTTAATGACATAAAGTACATTCATATTTTCAGCAATAAGACTTTGACTCTAAGGACATCATTTTAAAAAATTGAAAAGTGGACAAATATTAGCATTATGATTTATATGCTACTTGCTCCTGGATACTTGACATAGAATACCAATTATGAAAATGGCATGGTGCTAGATTTCTTTTTGAATTATTCCACACACATATACTTTGCAGGGAGAAGGTTTGACTTAACTGTAAATTACCAGGGCTTTTTGTTTGCTCTTTCAAAGGGCTGTTTGTTGTATTATCCAATGCTTTTCTGTTCTCTCATAGTTGAAATAATTAAGATCATTTTCAGTGCCTGGTTTGTTCATTCTGCCCAGTTACTTTGCTGCGATGGTCCATTATGTCTATAGGGAAGCACCATTATTTAATCCAAACATCTGGAATCCATCATGTGTAGTGAAAGACAAGATGTATCTTCAGTTTTAAGCCAACTTCATGATAAAACTGATGGATGAACCAATGCGTATAGGTGAGGAAGATTAATAATTGAGAGATGTTATCTTGTGATTGGGAGATCACAGGGGACTTTTGTTTTATTTCATTTTTTTACCTTATTCTGTTTTACTGTATTTTATTTTATTTATGGCATAGCAATAAGAATCTGACTGAGGGCAAATGTATCCTATTTGGTCCAGAGTCAAAACATTTCAAATGAAGAAAGGACATATATTTCTCAACTCTATCTAGTCACAGACTTCTCTTTAACTCCTTGCCTGAGATCAGCAGAGATACTTTCCTGAAGAGTCCCTCATACTCTTGGAACCAGTTGCAGAGAATACTTGTCAGGGATAACAGGCAGATCTCCCTCATGCCCACCTCTCTCCTATCTCTGGAAGAAAGCAAAGCTTTGTTGGAGTCCAGGGTTCACTTTGGTTTGTTTTCATCAGAAATGTGTACCAAATCCAGAGCACACGAACTTCATTTTTAACAATGCAAATCGCCTTCATGTTTATATGCTTCCTCTGGTCCTTAATCTTTTTTCTTGTTTAATTTTAAGAACATCTGCCCCTAGTGAAGCTTCATTCTCATCAGGAAATTCAATTACAAAAACAGAAGAAAGTATATCAGGTGAAGTTAAACACAGCAGCTCCACCTCTTCATACTAGGGACTCAAATGACTCCCAGATGAACAGCTGGACCCTCTATAGCTAGAAAGCCAGCTCACCTGGTACAGAGAAAAGGCAGTTGATGGATCAAAGTAAGAGAGATAACAGAGAGTGAGTGATGTGGATATGAAATACATCAGGGAGCATAAAAATGCAGTTTGGTCAAGAGTTATTTCTAGTTATGCATTGATGAGGAGACATGGGAGAGGGAGAAGTCAAATTAAAAAAAATCCTTTTGGCAAGTTTAAACATTGCCTCTATCCTTTTTCTCTTAATCTGCTACCCAGATATGCACTTAAAATAGGAATGTGGGCCTACTGGGGCATGAAATAGTTGAGAACTATTCAACAATGAGGAGAATGAGAGAAATCTCTTTAGAAAGATCTTTGGAATTTAAGCCAGTTGAACCTGAGTATCCACAGATAATTTAACATGACCCCTATGCCATTAGGAGAATTTTTATTATGAGGACTTGACTTTGTATAAGGACTCATCTTTCTTAGAAACTGGTAACTGTGGAAGTAGTTTATGAGACACAGAATGACTATTCTTCAGGTTTATAAGAGATTAGGATGGATAAGCATGAGGTGAATAATATGAAGCCCACAGGATCTCCTTCTCAAAGGAACCTTCTCAAAGTCATAGCCAATCTGTGGAAACCACATTTCTTCTGGCTTCCCCATTTCCCTCAGGGACAAATGAAAAACAGGAAAAGTGCCATGATAATCATAAAAATATAAAATATTGAGACAGATGTATGTCTGTTTTTCTGTAGCATAGCTCATTATTCAACGAACTGAAAATGCTGTCTAAATAGTAAGGAATTTAAGAATCTTTTAGTCCTGTCTCACTGATTCCCAAATGTATTCTAAATCTTTCCAGCAGTGCCCCTTTAGTGTTTAATACATGATAACTGTACCATCATTCCCTTTGCCTCTTCCTACCATACACTACTTGTTAAACATCAACTTTCACAAAAGCAATTTCTGGCTCAAGTTCATTGATCCTGAGATGCTAAATGGCTATGACTTTAATTTACAAGTGCAGTAACTTTGTTAGCTGCTACTCTCAGACACTCCAGCCATGAGCTCTGCCTCATTTGATGGGTCTGGCTGCCAATATCTTGACCGCACTCCTGATTTTAAATTTTAATTTAGCACACTTAGGACAAAATGGTATTGCCAAATAAGTGTCTCATTTGATTTACTCTATAAGTCATGCAACTGTTTGTCTTGATTTGTCAAATACGTTTAGATGTTGCAAAATAAAAGATGAAAGCTCAGAATGTGATGGTGTAAGTCCGGAAATCACAGAGCAGAAATCAAGGAAGAGAAGTGAACAGCACGTGTCCAGGTGTCCAGGAATTTCCAAGTATAAGGCAGAGCTTTAGGAATGTGAAACATTCAGCATTTTTTTTCTTTGCTTAATCTGAGTATGTTTTTTACATACTGCTTTTTCTGGTAACTTCATTAAGCCTGTATAATTATAGTTTGCTTCAACCCTAGGCTGCATCAGTATTTATTATTATCTATTTGGTGCATTGTAGCAGCATAAATATAACTAAATTACTAGGGTCAAACCATAATGGGAGCTGTTGTGATGGTAATTAGAAGAGAAATGTAGTCTTTTTTGGTGAAACTTGCAGAAATGCAGCATGGGGTGTGTGCTTGTAGGGTGCACTTAAAGTCAGGTTGTGGGTTTAAGGTGGTAAGATGATAGATGAAGGTACACCATTAATCACAGTTCTAGAAGATACTCTGTACCAACCCTCTTCTTTTCTCTCTTCAAGGAGCTCTGTGGTTGACGATAAGACAGAAACCTACACAGGGCTTAGAGCTAAGGTGCAAACTTTCATGCCCTCCCTAATTGTCACTGAACAACTAAAATGTGTTTAAAGCGATTTAAAAGAAAAAAAAGGAACTAGCAAAAAGCATAGTACCCTATTCAAAATTTCCATGTGGGCCTCAAGATCACTATATATCAATTTGGTAGAGCAATCACTTGATTTCTGTGTTTTTGCCCAGATGAGTAGAGTCTCTCATAGAACATCTTTAGAATGTCCTTTATCTTAGAGAGGAATGCCCCTTACTGCCTTCACACACACACACCCATGAACTTGGAAAGAAGAGGTAGAGGTATGCTCTGAGCACCTTCTGTTTGTAGCGTTTCTAAGTGTAGTGATTCTAGACTCATTTGAAGTATGTGGAAACACTTAGCAAAAACCCTCCAAATCAATAATACCTGTTAATTCACATTTTTCAAATGAAGAAAAATATATAATTCACTAAATCAATGAAATGTCTGATTAAAAACCCAAGTGAGAAAAGTAACAGTGTACCCATGCTATTAGAAATGCCCGCTCTTTACACAACACAGTAGAAGCAACCAGTGTCCATCTAGGACCTCAGTTTGCCTCATCTCATATTCTCCCGTGAATATGTTACACATATATACAGAATGTTTGGGTTGCATGTAACTTTTTCCAAATTGTTTTTTGTTCTTCATGGCTTTGTGGAATTTAAAAAAAATCAATTATTTGTTACAGTCATGTAATGAAAGTTTCCAATTTGGAAAGCTGTTCAGAGTCAATGGTTATTTCTCCAAGAACTAGCACAGAGCCTGGCATAGAGTAGGCACTGAAAAACAATTTTTGAAAAGAATGATTAAATTACTAGGTAAAGCCAATGGGTATGAAAAGGGCCAATCACATATGAATATTATAGAAACAGAAAAACAACTGCCTTCCAAGGGCCATAATGACATAGAAAACTGTGTCTCTGTCTTCTTTTCCTACGATTCTCCAGGATACATAGTAACAATGTTTCTCAATGTTTCTCTCAATTCCAAAACAGAAATTTTTGGAATGGTGAGTTGTTTATTAAACATATTATTCATAACTGGCATTTGCCAATTTTTTTACATTGTTGTTCATCTTTGGGGGTTTCATAGTTAATCAGTTATAGCTTATTTGAGCCCACCATTTTTCCTTAATCAACTTTAAAATTAACCTATAGCTTTTAAAAAAATTTAAATTATAGATTTTCAAATAGAGATAACTCAGATTATATTTTGATAACTGAATTTTAAAAACAGAGCCAAAATAACTCTTATAGCAGATTGAATCAGTTTTTAGTAAATATTTTCTCTCTTCCCCCATGTTCAGGTTTTTGACTCTCAACTTAAGCCATGTAACTTGCTTTGGTCAATGGGATGTTAGCAGGTGCTCCTTAAGCAGGGGTTGGAAATGTCCTTGTGAACCTGGGCTTGCACTCTAGCTCTACTGTTTTCTGAAATAAGAAGAACATATCTCAGTAACCACTGATTTGGGCAAGGAAGATGAGAAACAGCTGGAGTGGACATGTACTTAGCCTGCAGTTCTGACACAAGCCCAGTCAAACACAGTGCACATTGACAGATTTCATGTTGGTCTAAAAAGATGAGAATAGAATATTAGCATTTATTGCTATAAGCCACTGAATGTTGTGAGATTTGTTATGCAGCATTATTAAACCAGTACACTGATACACCTAGTCATAAACCAATACCATTTTACTTTTAGACACTTCTTCTACAAGTACATGTAGGTACTTAGCATATGATACTTCACTTAGGCCTTACCACAATCCTGTAAATCAGTCACTATTCATATCCTATTTTACACATTTAAAAAGAGAGACACAGAGAGGTAAAGAGACCTTCAAAACATGACAACTCCAATCTGTATGTTTCCAAAGCCTGTATTTTATGTTGTTTCATTCATCCAGAGGTAGCTGACTGTGCCTGCCATTTCCCCTGGTATGCAGTAAGAACTCAGGAGATATCAATTCACTTAATTTACTTTTTTCCTTTCTTTAGTTTTACTTATCAAGTTAAATGAAAATATTTGATTGAAACAGGCTAACTAAGACCCCATGCGGCAGAGAAGGAGACCTCAGGCATGGTCTCTCCTACAGGGTGCTTCTAATATATTAGAGGAGGCAAAATAAGATAACACATGCACAGAAGTTATCTAATCACATTTTTAACTAATAGACTGACATAGTGATTGAAATAGTATCTTAAGATACATGTAACTAATTGAAAAACTGAAAATTTCAGTTAATAACCATTTAAAGGGTGAGAGAAAGAAGTTATGCTGTACTGATCAAAGTAGGCTTAATCTATTTGTTATCCCACCTCTCCTTAAACTGGAGATTAAGAGTTGATTATAAGTATTTTATAGTTAAAATATTACACTATATCAATACTTTTGGCACATTGAATTATTATTTTGCAGAAGATGATTGACCCTGAAAAGACATCTGCATTTGTGATAACTCCATCTGGAATAGCCTCCCCTCTCTCATATGCTTGGTAAATTCTTTAACTAATACTTAAGCACCACCTCTTACCTGAAGCTTTATTGACAATCCCAGATAAGTGCTCTTTCTCTTCTCTAAACTTCTGTAACAATGATAAAAAATTTCTATAGCCTTTTTTTATGTTGCTGTGTTCACATAATCTCCCTGACCTCCTCCTCCATTGATTTCTTTGAGGGTAGGTATCCTGGCTTCTCTTGTTAGCAACCCCAGTGCTTAGAATGTAGTAGGCATTGCCAAAATAATGAATGAATGAGTGAGTCCAGTTAAATCTTAAGAATTCAGTCTTTAGAAAGAGAGAGAAACAGAATTATAGTCATTTATGAAGAAGGCTGAGAGAACAATTTCGTTCTTTCATAGTTTATAGTCAAGTTGGATTCCACATAACACCCAGTGCTCATCCCCACAAGTGCCCTCCTCCATGCCCATCATCCCCTTCCCCTCCCCCCCACACCCATCAGTCCTCAGTTTGTTCTCAGCATTCAAGAGTCTCTCATGGTTTGCCTCCCTCCCTCTCCCCNTCCCCCCCACACCCATCAGTCCTCAGTTTGTTCTCAGCATTCAAGAGTCTCTCATGGTTTGCCTCCCTCCCTCTCCCCCACTATTTCCCCCCTTCTGCTCCCCCATAGTCCTCCGTTAAGTTCCTCCTAATCCTCCTATAGGTGCAAATATATGGTAGCTGTCCTTCTCTGCCTGACTTATTTCACTTAGCATAACACCCTTAAGTTCCATCCATGTTGCTACACATGGCCAGATTTCATTCTCTCTCATTACCATGTAGTATTCCATTGTATAGATAAACCACATCTTCTTGATCCATTTGTCCATTGATGAACACTTAGACTCTTTCCATGTTTTGGCTATTGAGAGAACAAATTCTTGATGTCAAGAGAGCATGTTTGTTATACTACTTAATTAGGATCAGAGGCATGTGAACTGAGAAGAAAAAAGAAATTCAGTGGAAAATACAAGGAAGAACAGAGATCAAATATCTCTCCTATTTAGTTGGCTATTTCTACTTTTCCTTGAATCCTCGAAGTATTCTGTCAGTTGGAATTTTTATCATAAATATTTTTATAAAACATTTATCACATACATATCATATTTATTACAAATATTTTTAAAATATTCAGCACATAGATTTTTATGTGCTTAAATAGGCTACACAGGTAATTACTGAAATGGTAGCATTATATAATCAGGTATATCAAATCAAATGCATTCACTTAAAAAATCATCTCAAAATGTTTCTCTCATTCTAATTCCAAGCGTTTTTTTTTTTTGTATTTTTGTTTTTGCTTTTTGCTTTGTTTTGTTTTGTTTTTGTTTTTGTTGTTTTCTTTTCCTTTACCCCACTCCCTGTTTTGGCAACGAAGGTTAGACCCTGACAAAACCAGTATAATTCTGACGCTAACTTCAGCCTTAGTACTGGAACTGAACTCTGGACAAGACCCTCTTTGTTCTTCCTCTGCTACACCACATATATGTAAAAATATATAATGATAAAAACATTTTGAAGTCAAATTTAAATGTTTATTGACTTTTTGCATTATACAGGATGCTGACTGAATATGACTAAATTGTATTTGAAATGAGAGTCACACAAAGACATCAATTGCCCCCAACAGCCCAGTGAACCTGGTACAGCTCTGCAGTGTGGTTTAGAATAGGTGAGAGGAATTAGAAATTCAGCTCTTAGATGCTGTATGTCAATGTCTTCATGTTAAAACAAATGGGTCTAATAAATCCATCTTAAATGAGGTTAATATCATTTACCTTTAAAAAATGGGACATTAGGGGCCTTTGGGAAACTCAGCCATTTAAGCTTCTGATCCTTGGTTTTGCCCCAGGCCATGATCTCACAGTTTCATGGGTTCGAGCCACATATGGGCCTCTGCACTTTGTCAGTGCAGAGCCTGCTTGGGATTCTGTCTCCCTTGCTCTCTCTGCCCTTCCCCATCTCATTCTGTCTTTGTCTCTCTCAAAAATAAATAAACTTAAAAATATTTAAAAAATTAAAGTTTTTTTTTAATGTTTTATTTATTTCTGAGAGAGAGACAGCATGAGCAGGGGAGGGTCAGAGAGAGAGGGAGACACAGAATCCAAAGCAGGTTCCAGCTCTGAACTAGCTGTCAGCACAGAGCCAGATACAGGGCTCGAACCCACGAACCATGAGATCATGACCTAAGCTGACGTCAGACACTTAACCGACTGAGCCACCCAGGTGCCCCTAAAATTTACTTTTTTAAATAGTGGGACATTAAGTGATAAAATGTATATATTGGAGATAATGAAAGCATTCAATAAATATTAGTGCCTCTCATCTGCCTTTCTGTATCTATCATTTACCTATGTATCTAACTTTAAAATTATAGATTAGTAACCAACCTTAATTTACATGACTAAGTACTGGCATTCAATGTGCCTTCCTTGGAGAAATTATAGCAAAAGGAGTATGGACTTTGAGTTGGATATTCTGAGTTTGAATATGGGCTATGTAACATTTACATTTATTGGGTGAATGTATTTAATCTCACTGGCTTCATTTTCCCATCTATGAGATGAGCATAACAATAATTCTTACCTCTTGGGGTTATTGTGAAGGATAAATGAGCTAATACTTCCTGGAGTACTTAGAACAGTAATTGGCATGTAGCAAAGAGTCAATAAGTATTGGTTATCATTGTTTCCATAGTCTTCTAAATAATTACTCAGTTTTGACTTTTACCATCGGATAAAAATAGGAAGAAGAAACTCTGGGCATACACACATGCATATAAGTAGAACTAGATTAAGTTAAAGAAAATATGATAATGTGCCTAAAATGATGAAAAGTTACTACACTGTAAATTCTGACATTTCAAACCAAGTCTAAGTAGTTCCTTAATTTATTTAAGACCTTTCAGTCTTTGGGTTTTCAGAAAGAGTAACCAAAAGATTGACTATAGTAAATAGTGCTTTTGAAAGATATTATCTGTCTATTAACAATAAAGTTGAAAGCATAGATTTGTTTTACATTATTTTCACATAATATTACTTGTCAATGACCTGAGCTGAATTTGAACTGGCATTCTTGAAAAGAAAGACTCCCTTTACAAATCCCTTAAGCTCTAATGCAGTCATTTTAATTCACAACAGGCTAGAACCTTGTATAATTGTTCTCAGCTCAATACAATCTTTAACAGCTTTTGATTTACATATTGGGCAGCTGTTTTGAATAAGAAGCTGTCCATCATGGATCCTTTTGTCATCTATCCAAGGAATGTGTTTATAAATGGTTCCAATTAGAGTAATGAAGGATTCATGTGAGAACAATGATCAATAGCTAACCTTAGGAACAATATAAGTCAAAGACAGATGTAAACTGTGACAGGGCATAACAGTGTCAAGTTATCTATGGGGAATGTGCACAATTGCTCCTGGAAAACAAATGAAAAATTTCAAGTCTTTGACTATTGGACAGAGTTTGATTCCATGACACAGAAGCATTTAGATTCTGTGTTAAATAAATCATTGACCCACACATGACTGAGACTATGCAGATTAATGTGAACAACAGCGGCCGGGGAAAAGGCAGTTCAGAGGCCAGCCAGATCAGGTCTTTACTGTGATTATGGACTGCACCCCCCATTAGCCTTCAGAAACAGATGTCCATTGCTATAAGAATGAGCCACGTTGATAGGGAAGTTTCTGTGCAAACACATTTTAGACTATGTTAGACACATCTGGTCAAGGGCTTTGTAATAGCTTTATTTATTTCTTGCCTGAACTGGAACGTCAGAAGCATGTACTCCACATTAAGCCAAGAGTTCCCTTTGTTCCACACGGCTGCCACAGCTGGAACTTTTTGTTGGTTGACACAGCCAGATCTTCTGTAGAGACCATTATATTCCTTGGCGTATTTCAGTGAGTTTGCATCTTTTAATCCATCTCAGCAAGCAGTGGGGAGTTTGTAAGGGCCACGCGCAGGATGTCCTATTAAAACTACACAGGGACACCAGCTGGGAATGCAAAATTGATAGCATCGAGGTGGCCTACTACCAAGTTGGCCTTGGTAGGATGAGCTCTTTGCCATAGCCCTATTTGCTTAGATCATTTAAGGGAAAAAAACATCAAAACAGAACTAGTTTCTCATTCTTATGTATTGAGGTTGCTCACAGATTGCTATCTCTCGCCAAAATGAAAAGAACAAAAGAAATTTTCTGTAGACTATAAGATCTGTGTGTGATGCACAGTTTCATGAGGGTTACTAAAGAAACATCTGGCCTACAAAAGTTGAAGAAGAGGAGACTAGTTAAAACTAGGTTCTGCCTAGATTTCTAATAAAATTAAGGCTGCTGTTTTTCCTCTTTAACCACATCAGTTGAAAGCCAAATTTCAATGTTCTATAGCCTTGAGGACTAATAAGTTAAAGGGAGGTGGAAGGGTGCCGAAAAACATAAGTAGATATTCTCAAATGTGTACCTAGAATAGTGTCTTTTTTTTTTTTTTGAGAGAGAGAGAGACAGCATGGGCAGGGGAGGATCAGAGAGAGAGGGACACACAGAACCTGAAACAGGCTCCAGGCTCTGAGCTAGTTGTCAGCACAGAGCCCGACGTGGGGCACGAACCCATGAACCATGAGATCATGACCTGAGCTGAAGCAGGACGCTCAACCAACTCAGTCACCCAGGCGCCCCCACCTAGAATAGTTTCTAAATACATGCTGAATTGATTGTATCTGACCTGGTTCAGGTAAGTTCACTGCCTGCTTCTAGTTTTCAGGAACACACCATCTCAAATATGAAAGTAGCTCAACTCCAGACCTGTAGCATCCACCCTCACTTTGCTTTTGCCTTGTCCTTCCTACTGACTTGAGCCCTAATTCAGAAAGGAAGCTGCCCTAACCTTTCTAATTGGCAATCCAATGGTACTCTAATGGGTTTCTCTTCTTAGTGACCCAAATGACCAGTGATTAAGCTTTAGTTTCTTAGCATAGTGTTTGTGTAAATTATACCTATGATAAAAACTGACCTTCCAGAGCCTCTCCTATAAAGCGTCTTTTATCAAAAGCGTCTTGGTGAAAATATCCTCCAGGGTCCACTCCATCCTCCAAATATTCTTTCTACTGATGTTGCTACAGCGTCCTACTGTGAAGCAGATGCATGAAGAACTATATGTCATTATGGACATGCACATGTATCTAACACTTTGTTCAATATAGATAAAACTATAAAACACTCTATGAAAGGGAACATAGAAAGGAGGTATTCAGTAATCCACATTAAGAAGCACTACAGAGAAAACCCAGACACAAGGGACTAATGTATATACATGTGTACCAAAGATCAGAATGTGCATAATAAATAAGAACCTCTAAAATTTTAACACAAGAAAGTAACTGTGATCTCCTAATAACCAGCATGGTAGAGTTGGTACATGAGAAGAGAATATAGGTTCTGAAAATATAAAATCTAGATTTGATCCCAAATCAGTTACACAAGTTGGATGAAATTTCAGAAATCATATATAAGACCTGTGAACATCAGTTTCTTAAAGTGTCAAATTGGACTAAGCATCTCGTACATCTTGTATACCAGCTGCTAGTGTGGTGTCATTGTATTCTATTTAGAAGCAAGTTACTCAAGGGAAGGAGATTCTATAAGGTTGTGAATACCATTGTCACTCCTCTGTGTTTTCCTTCTGAGACTTACAAGGATGTTATCTCATACCTTTAAGAATTATGCTCTGAATGACAGTGGTCACTAGCTATTTCAACTTAAATTCAAATGAATTAGAAATAAATTAAAATTAAATACAATTCAATAAAAATTAAATTAAATTAAAAATCTTATTTCCTCAGATACACCAACCAGGTTTTAGGTAATCATTAGCAACATGGGGCTAGTGGCTCCCATACTGAATAGTGCAGATATCACTGCATCTTTGTAGAAAGTTCTATTTAGCAGCACGGATGTAGGGAAGTGCACTTTAGTGGGCCCAGGGGGCATGCTATTAATCTGTTAGGCCATTTTCAGTTGTCAAAATGATTGTCCAAGATAATATTGTACAATGGAAAATAGTTATATTTTCTTATATTTTTGTTATCCTGTATAATATTTAAACAGACAAGTAATAATCTGAGTAAAAAACTGAACTTTGTAAATCATATAACAAAAGTAGTTTTAATATATACTATATTCCTAGAAATGAACTTACCATGTGAGTTCAGGTGCTTAGCGAATTAACTTACTTTGGTTGATGTTTTGAAAATTACATCGCAAACAGAAATACCACCTCATGGTGTCTGAATAGCCAATAAAAGTGCTATTCTCTTTCATTGAATAAAACCAAAACCCTAGGAAGAATATATAGGTCAGATATTTGAGGACTCCAATACATAAATAATAAGCAGGCATATTAGCAAGAAGATCATAATTTAAAGTACCACCAATCTGGAAGATTAATTTGCCATTTTTTAAATTCTGGTCTTCCCACATTTAACCATATGAGAGCAAAATAAACTCAAAAAAAGGAAGAATAATTAAAATGTACAAAAATTATGGAAATTATAAAACAAATGGGAAAAAATACAAAAAATCAAAGAAATCAAAAGCTAGCCTTTTAAAAAATAAATAAAATGGATGGACTTCTGGCAAGAATGATGAGAGGCAGACACACAGAGGTCATGAATTACCAATGAATTAGTAATGAAATAAAAGATATGATATAGATACATATACCCATAGACTTAAAAAGATAAAATACTATGAACAATCCTATACACATAAATGTGAAAAACTATATAAAATAGGGTACCTATTCCTCAAAAACCACAAATGTTCAAAACTCATGTAAGATGAAATAGGTAACATGACTAGTTTTACAACTATTAAAAAATTTATTTAATGCATAGTTTATAGCCCTAATAAGAAACTCTCTAGGCCCAAGTGGTGTTCCTGGTGAATTCTATAAAAATTTTATAAATAATACCAATTCTAGATAGCCATCTAGAAATAGAAGATGAAGGAATACTCCTCAGCTCATTTTATGAAGCCAGCATTACTCTAATACCAATATCAGATAAAGACAATTCAAAAAGAATATACCTTCCCTAGCCAAAAGACATGGTTAGGACACTAATTTTTCAGTTGGAATTGAGAGATTTATAATTGAAGAAAGACAAAACTATAGCAAAGTTACTATGCTCCAGAAAATGGGGAAAGTAGTGCTTTTAAAATTGGCTGGAAGTGGCTCTTCCAAAGAAAGACATATCTCCATCAAAGTTAACATCAGCCTTTATTTTTCTTCAGGATTTAGGTTACAGAACAAGTAATTCAGCACCTAGTTCACAGTTGTCTATAGTGAACTAGAATCTTAAAATGGAAGGTTGGGTCAATGTTTCACTCAGTTTCAGGAGAAATTCTATCAGTCAAGATGAGGAGTGCCTGCCTGGGCATATAGACAACAAGAAAGGATCCAGGAGCCAGATTCGACCCAAGGTTTACTAAACAGCCTGGTAATGAGACCACTAATATGTTAATTTGATTCTAGGTTACGTGAATATGCCAAGAAAGACTGGAAGTAACCTTTTAACTTCTCACCACAGTGATCAGATTCTTATTGGTATATTAAGACTAATTTTTCTTCTTGCAACTAGAAAGGATTTGAGGGAATTTTTTATGAATTAGGCAAGCTTATATAAATGATCAAAGTTTTTCAGACAGATATTTCTGGGAAATAGACTAGCTAAGAAATTGGTGTAGCCAATTTAGAAGGAAAATGTTTTTTTGTGTCAATAGAGGATTACAAACCTACCTTTATCCAGCTTAGCAGAGAAAAAGAATGTGCATAAAGGAAACAAACAATGACAGTTTAATATAGGAAAAAATTGACAATGAAAACTCTGAGGGAGGCAGAGGATATGAATTTTCTCCTAATGGGTATTTAATTAGGAGAGAACTGAATGGTTCTGAGGATTTCCTCTAGATCTAGGTTTCTAATGGGAGATGGAAATTAAAAATTTTTGATATCTGCATCTGAAAATGTTCACTGTTCTTTATTACTGTTTGTTCTTTAATTAAATCCTTACGTACGACCACTCCTGGCAGGTCTTTCAGTTCCGCCCACCCATCCTTCCCTTTCCCTCCTGTGGTAGAATGAGTACGTAATGGTTTCAGTTTCTCATCACTCTTTGTAGTCTCTTCCCCCCGACTTGCCCAGGAGTCACATTACTATTCAGTTCTTCTCCCTGAAAAGGAGTCTATTTCTCCTATCCCTGATTCTGAATGCAGCCATGTGATTTGTTTTGTCCAATAGGATGTTAGCAGATGTGATGTTTGCACAGAATTGCAAAATAGCATGTGTGTTTCTGCTTCTTTTCTTGCTTTTATACAACTGTCACGAGAACACATCTGAGCTAGCCTACTAGAGCACGAGAGATATGGAGCAGCAATGTATCATCCATTACTTACACTCCAGCCAAGTCCATACTAGATCAGTCAATAGCTAGCCAACACCCAAGCATATGAACCAACACAGCCAAGATCAACAGTGCCACCTAACCAACCTGCAAGTAGCTAGGTGTCTCTTTGGAAGGAAACCTTGTTGATTTAGTGTTATTCCCCTCTGCCTTCCCCCTGATGCAAGATCTTATTTACTGGATGGCTTGTATTGTGTCAATGTAGAGTATTTATTTGGGTAGTTAAAGCCCTCTCTCCTCTATTGCCATTTTCTATAATGTAATTTATCACACCCACCTTTGGTCACCACCTATTCATGATGCTTTTTGTCAAGATGTTCTCAGCTTCAAGAAATCATGAAAATCTCTCTCTACCTTCTCTTTTTCCACAACATAAGGATACTTTAGGTCTTCTGTCATATATCTTCTGGCATGGGAAACATTTACATCTTTTCCCACACCTCTCTGAGACATCAGGAGACCAGAATGTGAGAGTGAGAACAACTTCATTACATACGAGCTATTCCTGTCTGGCTTCCATCTCTACTCTCTGGAGCATTCTGGCACAGAAGATATTTGTATGGTACTTTCTATTGCTGTAATCTCAGGATTACAAGCATATGCTTGACTTGAGAATAAGTCTCTTCTGCCATTGGAATGTCTCCATTTCTGTCTATATTTTTTCTGTTCATTAGTCCATGATCCAGGAGTCAGTCAGGATACAGATTCTCTAATTCCACCTTAAGAACTCACTCATATTTAAGTTCTCTTCTTTTTGAAATTCCATCTCACTCCAACCAAATGAACCTCTATTTATTAGTCAGGGGAGCACAAGCTTCTTATCAATTGTCTCATGCAATATTGTTTAGGGCATAATCTTTGTGCTAATTTGCCCTAAAGTCTTGTTATGAAGGTACAAAATATCTGGCTTTTGTTAATCAATAGCCTATATTTTTAAAACTATATCTTATTTTCCAGATCATTCTACAATTCAAAGCAAGAATTTGACCTTTTCCTTTTGTTGCATCATCACTTAGTGAAGGTTTCTTATGTATGGAATGCTTCTGGTATTAGAAGGGAAATCAGACAAAAGGAAAATAAGGATAATAATCCTTGACCAATATCTGTGTGCTGACACTATAAATAAAATATAATAATTGAGATGAGATGGTCCAGAAGGGTTTACACAATAAGAGTAAGGGAGAGGAAAAGAAGATGAAACTGTGAGGAAGGACAGAGAAATGAAACAGATTTTTGAAAAAGCCAGAAGAGTTTGGTGACATACAAGTCAGGAAATGGAGAGAATTTCAAGAGTGAAGGAATGAACCACTTTGGTAAATGGGAATACAAATTTGTACAATGAGAAAGAATTTGTTTTTTGAAATCAAGTATATCTAAGTTGACATACTGAGTCATACTCTTAAGTTTCTCAAGCTCTTTATACCCTTACTTCTCTCATCTATAAGGTATGCATAAAATATTATCTGATACTTAATGGTTAAGTTGTGAAATAATGAGTTAATATGTATAACGTTGCCCAATGGTGAACTGCACAATGAACAATAATTTCAATATCATGGCTAAATTCCCTTTAAGAAATCAACTAGAAATATTTTGATTGCTAAGGAATAATTTTAATAATTGGAAAAGAGCCATATGACATAGGGTATTTTAGGAAAGACACATTTTGATAATTTTTATTCCACTTATTTCCCTATTCAATTTTCAACTGCATCTTTACTCAGTTTTTGGTTTCTTATCTGGACAATGTGTATTGTGTTTCTATGTCTGAGAAGGTGCAAAAAATCCAATTTTACCCAATAACAAGAAGTTAAAAAAAGAAGTACCAAATACAAAATAAATGTGAACTCCATTAAGGGAATCTCTCATACAAATCTGACTGTTAATACCCACAAATAACACAGTAATTAAAACTCTTCTATTTCACAAAAGATTCACCCATTTCTTCTCCTCTCTAGACAGTCTGACAATGAGTTTGACTTCTGGGAAAGGATAATTAAGCAACATTATGAGAGCCCTGTGCTAATTTTCACTGCCAGAAGCAAATCTAGGTAGAATTCTTGCATTTTAGAATAATACTAATGGTTGACCACAACCAAGGCAACGTACAAAATGAACTACAAAGTGTATGAAATGAGCTCCATTCTAAGAACATTTAAACATGTATCAAAAAAGTTTTCATTCAATCTGTAAACCACAGCTACTCATAACTCCAGTTAGGATCCCTGATCCAGAGACAACTGGAAAGCTCAGTTAACACAACCATCAATATCCAGATGGTAAACTCAGGACTGAAGGGAGATCAAAAACCGTGCCTAGATAAAGTATGTGGGTACTCCAGGAGGTCTAGCTATGCTGTTTCTGAAAATTAAAGGCCCAAAGAAGATGTCCATGTCAAATATGATGCAGTATTAGCTAGATGTCTGGCAGGAAAAACACTATTGCAGTCCCTATAGGTAGCTGGTTTATAGGTAGCCATGCATGTGACTTAAAGTACTAATGAACTGTTCTTCAACTCACATTTGTTTTGCTTGTCCTACACTAGTACCTTGGCTGGGTGGGATATTTTAGTAGATTGTTGACCTAATCCTTGATTCCTGTGGGATCTGAATCCTGGGTTACATAATTTTTCACTGTTAGGTGTATTTGTAAAGAAAGTTCTAAAAGGGGGTGCCTCAGTCAGTTAAACCTATGACTTTGGCTCAGGTCATGATCTCACAGCTTGTGGGTTCAAGCCCTGCATCGGGCTCTGTGCTGACAGCTCAGAGCCTGGAGCTGCTTCTGATTCTGTGTCTCCTTCTCTCTGCCCCTCCCCCACTCACATTCTGTCTCTCTCTCTCAAAAAATAACATTAAAAAAATTTTTTTTTAAAGTACTAAAAGGTGCTACCAGAAAATCGTCTGGGTTCCAAACATAGTCCTTCTTGCCAATGTTGTGTAATATCAACCTTAAGCCTACCTTGTAATAAAATTCAACTACTCTAACCAGAATAATATTTCCCTTTTTTGCTTGTTGGCTCAATGACACATGAAGTCCAAAATGCAGGTATGAAGAAGATAATGTCCATTCATCTGAACTATGGCCAGATGCCTGCAGGAAGCTTTTCCATGATGAGCAGGACCTCCAAAGCTCCCAAGTCCAAAGGAGATGGGGCCAGGAAGCAAAAATTCTTATGTGGGTCTTATGTATAATAGGGAAGTCACTTCCATTTCAAATACTTGATTCTTAGATCTTTCCATCCAGACTATAAAAAGTAGGCACTATATGGCAGTCACTACTATGTATGAGGGCCATTGAGTAGAGTTGAAAGCAAAAACTCTCTACTTCTGGTTGGTGCCAGCATGCCATGCAAACCTATCAAAAAATGAAGCTTGAGCATTTTTACTCATCTGTCACCTGGTCATTATGAGCTTGAGTTCATATTTGTATAATGAGGGAGAGGCAGCCCAGCAAAAGGAGAGGTAAAATGGAACTATCTACTCATGCCATTTTATTTGTGCCTTCCAAGCCTGCTCAGTCATGGTCTCATAAATATGACTCCTCTTTTATGATGGAATGCAGCTGTGTACATCCAATTTTGTGGTTCAGTGGATCAGATAATGCTCAGTGTATTACAGGTAATTCAGACTGTATAATCACTTGATGTTCTATAATCGAGTATTTAGTCTATCAGGGCCCAGTAGCAATCCAGAAGTTGCTTTTCAAATAGAGAATATCTGTGCCTGAAGACAAAATGGCCTTACTCTAAAATTTTAGCAATTTACTGTGTGATTATTCTGTTGGGACTTGCTATAGAGTTCACAAAATCTCTTCTGGCCTCAAACATGTCAGCTTTATTGGGGTCTAGTGGGTCTTAAGACCCAAGTAGCATGGCAGCTCAGATGACAGCCACAATCTGACCTGCTGAAGAATTCTTTTTATTCCAGACCCACTCAAAAGGACAGCCCTAAAGATAGCCTAGAAAATGGGTCCAATGATTTAGGCATATTGCCTCTCTATATAAAAGCTCCATTAAGCATTGTGCCTCTTTTTATAATTAATTTATTAATTTATTTATACTTTTAAATAAAATTCCATTTAATAGATTAGGAAAACTTGATATCAAATTGGCTTTGACATGATTTAGCCAAAGTAAATCATTGCAACCTAATGTACTTTTTTAAAAATATAATTTACTGTCAAGTCAGCTAACATACACTGTATACAGTTATGCTCTTGGCCTCTTTCTTGGTGGTTTGCAATGTAAATGTAGTAACTTATCTCTCACTTTAGGAAAGATGCTTAAAATCCCCCAGATCATAGGTTCCTGAGATTTCAAGGGTTTATTTTCTATTTTTTGGGCATGCATGTAACTTACTTACTAAGGCATCCAAGATAACTTACAACTTCCAGCTCACTAGGCTGAGTTAGCACAGTGTCATTAATGTATTGGACCAGTGTGATATTTTTTGAGATATGAAGATGATCAGGGTCCTTCTGGACTGTAGAAGCTTAACTCATGGAATGTGTATTAAATTAATGACCTTTTGCTATCATGACTCTGGAAATGTTAGAACAACTTGTGAACAGCGACTTCTTCTTTTGATGTGGTCATAAAAAAAAAAAAAAAACATTTTTAAGCCCAAACACACTACATAAATAAGCTGTAAGAAGTGATACCTCAACAATAAAATTTCAGAAATACACACACACACACACACACACACACACATACACACACACACATATATGAAAAGAAAAGGATGAATGCAATTCTTAGAAGATTATAAAAGTAGAGAACAGAAAACAAATCTAACACATAGATATTTGATGCACTTAAAATAAGTTGACATAAAATTGTTTTTAAATTATAATTTTTTCTTACTTAAGAAAATAGCTGTTTGTACTCTAATATCAAGAACAAGAAAAGGGGACACCTGGGTGGCTCAGTCGGTTAAGCCTCCGACTTCGGCTCATGTCATGATCTCACGGTTCATGGGTTGGAGCCCCACTCGGGCTCTTTGCTGACAGCTCAGACCCTGGAGCCTGTTTCGGATTCTGTGTCTCCCTCTCTATCTGACCCTCCCCTATTCACGCTCTCTCTCAGAAATAAGTAAAACATTAAAAAATATTTTAAAAAGAACAAGAAAAGGATCTCCACTCTTAACACTTATTTTACATAGTACTAGAAATCTTAGTGGCAGCAATCAGACAAGAAAAATAAGTAAAAGGCATGCAGATTGTCAAGAAAGAAAGAAAACTGTCACTATTTGTAGATGACATGATAATATATTTGTAGATGACATGACTTAGAAAACCCTAAGGACTCCACTGAAAAACTATTAGAACTGATAAATGAATTCAGTAAAACTGCAAGACATAAAACTAATATACAGAAATCTGTACTCTAGTACACTAATAACAAGTAGCAAAAAAGGAAGTGAAGAAAATAATCCCATTTACAACTGCACCAAAAATAATAAAGTATCTAGGAATAAATTCAATCAAGTGGGTGAAAAACCTATACTTCTAAAAGAAACAAATGAAAAACACAAAAGAAATTGAAGAGGATACAAAGAAATGGAAAGATATTCCATGCTCATGGATTGGAAGAATATCACTCTAATGTTCATATTACCCAAAGCAATCTACAAATTCGATGTAGTCCCTATCAAAATACCAATATCATTTTTCACAGAATTAGAACAAGTGATCCTAAAACTTGTGTAGAACCACAAAAGACCCTAAATTGTCAAGCAATCTTGAAAAAAAAGAACAAATCTGAAGGTATTACAATCTCAGGTTTCAAGATATATTACAAAAGCTATGGTGATCAGAACAGTATGGTACCAGAATAAAACAGACACAGTTCAATGTAATAGGATAGACATCCCAGAAATAAATCCATACTTCTATGGTTAATCAATCTAGGACAAATAAGACATAAATACATAATGGGGGAAAGACAGTTTTTTAATAAATGGACAGATACATGCAAAAAATAGAAACTGGACCACTTTCATACACCATACACAAAAATAAACTTAAAATGGATTAAAGACCTAAATATGAAACATAAAACCATAAAACTCCTAAAAGAAAAAGCAGGCTATGTAATCTCTTAGACACTGGCCTTGGGAATATACTACAGTAGTTTCTCCTCAGGTCAAGGAAACAAAAGCAAAAATAAACTACTGACACTACACCAAAATAAAAAAAGCATTAGTACAACCAAAAAAAAAAAAATCAATAAAACCAATAAGCAAGTTACTGAATGGGAGAAGATATTTGAAAAGAATGTATCCAATAAGGGGTTAATTTCCAAAATATATAAAGAACTTATACAACTCAACACCAAACTAAACAAAACAAACAAACAAAAACCAATCCAACTAAAAAATTGACAGTGGATATAAATAGATATTTTTCTAAAGAAGATATACAGATGGCCAATAGACACATGAAAAGATGCTCAACATCACTAATCATCAGGGAAATGCAAATGAAAAACCACAGTGAGACATTATCTCAAACCAGTCAGAATGGTTAATAACAAAATGATAAGAAATCATAGATGTTGGTGAGAATATGGAAAAAAAAAAAGGAACCTTCATGCGCTGTTGGTAGAAATGTAAACTGTGGAAAATAGTATGGGGATTCCTCAAAAATTTAAAAAAAATTATCATATAATCCACTAATTCCACTATGGGTATTTACCCAAAGAAAACAAAAACACCAATTTGGAAAGATATACACCTTCCAATGGTTACTGCAGCATTATCTACACTAGCCAAGATAAGGAACAACCTAAATATCCATCAATATATGAATGGACAAAGAAGATGTCAGATAGATAGACAGACAATGAGATACTACTCACCTATAAAGAAAAATGAGATTCTGCCATTTGCTATAACATGGATGGACTTAGAGGGTATTGTACTAAGTGAAGTAAGTCAGACAGCTAAAGATAAATATCTATCTATGATTTTACATACATGTGGACTCTAAAAGAAACAAATGAAAAAACAAAAAAAATGGACTTAAATACAGAGAATAAACTGGTAGCTGCCAGAGGGGGAAGGGCAAAATAGATAAAGTATATTAAAGGTACAAACTTCCAGCTATAAAATAAAGAGATACAAAATAGAGCATAGGGAATACATATAGTCAGTAATATTGTAATAACACTGTATGATAACAAATGGTGACAACACCTGCCATGGTGAGCACTGAATAATATATAGAATTTTTAAATCGATATGTTGACTTGTACATCTGAAATTAATATAACACTTTATGTCAGTCAAACTTCAATTAAAACATAGAAGTAAGAATTCTATGGGTACTTAACATATTGCTATAAAGCAGTATATTTTAGAGACTCACTATGTATGGTGATATAATAAGGATTTTATTATTTTTAAGGAAGAAGTGAATGTACAATTTGAAAGAGTATAAACACAATTAAAACAATCACTTCTAATATGTCTATAAATTCATCATTGATAAAAGTGACTCAAATTAAGTCAACATTAAAATCCAACAATATACTTAATACATTTATTTTAAAAAGGAAGTACAAATGTGGAAAGTAAAAGGCAAAAATATGTAGATAAATGACAAATAAAAACAAAAACAAAACACATAGCCACAGTTCCCACATTAATATTAGGTAAGTGGAATTCAAGCCAAAATTGAATTGGACCAACTGGACATATTGTAACATAAAAGATAAAATCCATAGTGAAAAAATGTCCTTCATTATGTTTTTTTAATGCAACAAATAATATAGTATACAAATACATAAAGCAAAATCTAAAAAATGTAGGGGTAAATGGGCAGAAACAAAAATTATAGGAGACTCAATTTTATTTCTGTCAAGTCATGGGAAAATAAGTACAAAAGAAATCATAGATAAGATCTGAATAATGGATAAGTTTGATCTATTAGATATGGATCAAACTTTATTCTTTGAAAACACAGAATACACATTCTTCTTAAAGGGCCTGTGGATTACTTATAAGTATTTATAAGTAGATTGTTTATAAGTTTTATAATAGATGTTAGGCCATGAAGTCCATATATATGTGTATGTATGCGTATACGCACACACACACACATATAAGGACTTTACATATATATATGGTATATTTTTGGGAGAAAAAGCAAGAGTGCAAAAGTGGGGGATGGGCAGAGAAAGAGAGGGAGAGACAGAGGATCCAAAGTGGGCTCTGCACTAACAGCAGCAAGTCTTTTGTGGGGCTAGAACCTCAGCTGAAGCCAGACACTCAACTGACTGAGCAACCCAGGTGCCCGTTTCCAATATATTTTTTAAAGTAGATATATTAGTTCATATACTTTGACCACAAAAAATACAATATAAAATAGAAGGTATAGATGATTCAATGTTAGAAAATCTATTTATATAAACTAATATACAATAGCATATTATCATCCCATTTATGCCAAAAAGATAACTGCCAAAGCTTTATATCCATATCTGGTTCATAAAATAGAATAAAAGAATAAAATAGATGACAACTATGACAACTCCTTTACATATATATACTCAAAGTCAGCACTTTCTAAAATAATGAAGTATTAGAAATATCCACATAAATCACAAGACAAGATACCATCATTACCACTGTTACTTTTTTTTTTGCAAAACTAGCAATGTATTTAAACAAAATATTAAAAAGGAGACATACATTTATGAGAACTAAAATCATTTTTATTCTTAAATTATTTGATTATTTGCCTAGGAAACAGAGTAAATGAAAAACTTATAAAATATGAATTATGAAAGTAATTGAAATAATTAATAGAAATAAATACATAGCTCCTTTTGATAAAACAAACAAAATAGCTATAAAAACATTACCCCCAAAAAAGATACCATTTACAAGAGGAAAAGAGGAAAAAACGTCTGTCTAACTAGGAATAAAACTTGGATAGCTCAAGATATCTTAGATATATCAAGACACTCTGATAGATCTTTATAACTATGATAGTAAAACTTTAAAACTCTTCTATAGTTTTTGTTGTGTGTTCACTCAAGTTCTATTCAGTTATCTTAACAGTTAGCTAATGATTGAGCAGAGATTCTTTAAATGCTTGCAACCAATAATCTTCCAGTCTTTGCTGAAGGATTCTGTTGTCTTTGTGTTTGGGGTAAGCCTTCAACATTCAATCAGGCAGTTTACAACTCTGCCTTAGCCTTCACTTCCTGCTTGAACAGAACCTCAAGGTTAGCCAGAGGTTAGCATTTAGGCTCTAAGGTCTTTTCTGAACATGCTCAGGGTCCTGGATATGTGCATAGCCCTACATATGTGGGTAATCTGAGATTCTCAGGAACAAATCTGAGCTCTTCAAAATCCTTTAAGGACATCCTATTCCCCCACTTTTCCTTTTAAATTTTTTGGTTTGCTTATTGTTTGTCCTTACCTTTATCTACTACCCCATCCAGGCAACTGTGATGTTATACAATTGCCACTGATTGTTGCAACAAATGCCTCTAAGGAAAAGGCAGTTTATATGAGGCAAACTCCCAGTCAGGTCAAACAAGACAGCCTTGTAAGTAGTGTATGCCAGTGAACCACTTAACAGGCCAAATACTGATTTTCCTCTAAGAATGGGATTTTGAAGAAACTCTAACTGCATTTTGCCACCAGTGATTGCCAGGCTGCTTCTTTTCAGGATGATCGCAAGCTATTGGTTTTTAAGACTTCTGTGGAGCTGGGGGTGGGAATAAGGCAAATTAAGATGCCATAAAACTCACTATAGTTACCAAGATTTAGCTGTTTTTCTTAAATAAATGTTTCAGGGGTTGCTGCAATCTTTTGGTTAATTTCCACAGTTGTGAAAAATTTAACGCTGACAATTTTTGCCAGTGTTCTCATTCCCTTTATGGAGGAGAGGATTTTCTGAAGTTTTTTACTCCTCCATTTTTGCTCATGCCACCTTTGATTATATAGTGGACCAAGAGTCTGCATTTATGGGCTTATCAAAATTATCATAAACAGCCACCTCAGAAATCAAATGCATGATATTGAACTTTTGAAGGTTGGTCAAATAGCTTGAGCTATTTGCTTTAGCTATTAACTTGAGCTAATCAACTATAAATATCACATGGATATTTGTTTGAAGTCTCCTGAATATTGTATTTATACTTTCAGTGAGAACAAATAGCCCTGAAGATCAAGAGAATAATCCAGTTAGTTGACCAGGTGACTACTGCATATGACAAATCAACCTAAATCTTAGTTACTTAAGACAACAACAAACATGTTACTGCTCATGAACTTTGTGGGTAAAGAATTTGTAAATGATTTTGGTTTTGAATTGTGGTTGCAGTCAGATGATGGTTGTAGCTACAATATCCAAAGTTAGGTGGTTGAAGCAGCAACCATCTAAGTGGACATCTCTTTCTCTTCATTTAGTTTCATGTATTCACCATGTGCTTTTTATGTGATGGATATTTAGGCTTCCTCATGACATGGCAGCCTCATGGCAATTGATGGTTTATCTGGCCTTTGAAGGCTTCAATAATGAGTATTCTAGCAAGATAAAGATAACACCACCTTTTATGACTTAGCCTTAAAAATTATATAGCATCATACTTACCAAAGTTTATTGATTACAAAATAGTCGTAAGCTCACCCAGTTTCATATGGAGAGAATCAGATTCTATTTCATGATGGAAGAATAATAAGGTCTTAGAAGAGCATATGTGAATGGGGATAATATTACAGCCACTGCGGAAAATACAATCTGGCATCCAATTAGAAACCTCATTAACAAACATTAGGAATCTTGCGGGTTGATGGATTAAATATATCACTGAGTGAAGACTTAAAATGTGCCTTTGATCCTCCGTAATAAATCAATAATCCATGAAATCCATAAACTTATTCACAGGTAGCTGATGCCTTCAAAACCTGACCTTCAGTTATACCCCCAGTGTAGTTGGATTCAGCTTTCATTTTAAGTTAATTATTTGCCACTGAGATGAACTAGATCTGCCAAACCAGTTTCACTTTTGACTCATCACTAAGTATATTTTGCCCCATTACTCTCTTGGCTTCTATTAATACAAGGCCACAAGTTGAAACACTACTTCCAAGTCAATTGCTCAATTTAAAAGGCACAAAACTATTTTAGTAAGACATGATGAGGATGATGAAATGCTTCATGTATCATTCCTCTTTACAGACCAGGATTCTGACTAGTTTCATTCCTCATTTGGTATTGAAACATTGCCATCTTCATTAGACTTGTTGTCAGGTGTATCTGTGGAGCACCAATTTGCTATGTATTTCCTGTCTACAAATTGCCTGTGGAATTAGGCATTTGCAGGTGAGATGGAGATTGCATATGCAGGTTGAATCAGGTCCCATTTATCACAGTTGTTAAGCAAGGCAGTATATAGTGTCTAGAAACTATGACAATTTTGTAAGTGTTCACCTCTCAAAATTTTGTTTGCTTTTTAAAAAAATTTTAAATGTTTATTTATTTATTTTTGAGAGAGAGACAGACAGACAGACAGAAAGCAGGGGAGGGGCAGAGAGAGAGAGGGAAAAAGAATCCCAAAGAGGCTCCATGCTGTCAGCACAGAGCCGGATGCATGGCTCAAACCCATGAACTGTGAGATCATGACCTGAGCCGAAACTGAGAGTCAGATGCTTAACCAACAGAAGCACCCAGGTGCCCCTGTTGTTTGCTTTTTATTATGAAATGTAATACTACACTAGAAAAGTAAGTAAACATAAGTGTACAGTGGTATAAGTATAGACCTCAACTCTGCCAGCAGTCCAGAAATCATGGCTCCCCATCCATTCCTGCTCTATTACACAGGCTCTTCTCATCCCCTTACAATGCTACTATCCTACTTTTCATGATAATCACTTCCATGGAATTTTTAGAAATATATTTTATTTATTCATTTCTTAAATGTTAAATGTTTATTTATTTTAGAGACAGAGTGAGAGAGACAGAGCATGAGTGGGGGAAGGTTGGGGGCTCATGAGAGAGGGAGACACAGAATCCAAAGCAAGCTCCAGGCTCCCATCTGTCTTCACAGAAGCTGACGCAGGGCTCTAACTCACAAACTGCAAGATCATGACCTGAGCCAAAGTTGTATGCTTAATCAACTGAGCCACCCAGGTGCCCCTAAAACTACATTTTAATCAATTTAGTATATAACTAAAAATAATAATTTTTCCTATTATTAACTTTATCTAATTGTAATTGTACTATATGTAATATTTTTATTTTCAGGGCACCTGGATGGCTCAGTCGGTTAAGCATCCAACTTCAGCCCAGGTCATGATCTCACAGTTCATGAGTTTGAGCCCCGCTTCAGGCTCTGTGCTGACAGCTAACTCAGAACCTGAAGACTGCTTCAGATTCCGGGTCTCCCTCTCTTTCTGCTCCTCCCCCATTCACTCTCTGTCTCTCAAAAATGAATAAAAACATTAAAAATTTATAAAAATATTTTTTATTCTTCATTGACAGTTAATATTTGTAAAATATACATAAGTTGTTTATTGGGTCTGATTTTAAAATACTTAAAATAGTTACTAGCATAGTTAGTGTGAAATAGATGCTAATTTTCATATCTCCCTATTTTCAAGGTTTGCAAATCTTTAAACAAAACCAAATCCTTTTATATTTGGACCCAAGAGGATTTATTGCAATATTTTAACAATCCAAAATTTTTCATTTCAATTATTTCATTATTTCAATTATTTCATTATAAGAATGTATCTATTTTTCACCTAATTCTCCTTTATAATGGCATCTATAGCAGCTAAACTATCTTTTCAAATTTTTCAAACTTTGGATAATGCCAAATAGATTGCTAAACTTTCTTAGATGAAAATATGGAGTTATCTTAAAAAAACCAAACTGGGGCACATAGGTGACTCACTTGGTTGAGCTTCTGTTGCCTGCTTGGAATATTCTCTCTCCCTTTCTCTCTGCCAATCTCTCATTCTCAAAAATAAACTTTTAAAAAAAGACAAACTTAAGTGCTTTCTTAGTCTACAGTGAGACAGATTCCATAGGAATCACTTAGATGTCATAGTATCATTTATTGTAGGTCTGACATCATTCATTTTATATTTCTTATCTCATCTAGGTCACAGCCCTATTATTACTTATTCCCATTTTATAGATGTATTCAAAGGACCAAAGTTAGGGGGAATAATTTGGACAAGGTCAAACTGCTAGGGACAGAGCTGAGATTTGAACTCCGATACTCTGTACTCCAGGTCCTATGCTCTTAACCAGGATGTTAAACTTCCTCTGTTAGATATATACTCTTGCCTTCAGTGGGATTTATCATTGGATTTAGTTGTGCCTGAGTTCTTTTGTTTCTAACCTATCATCTCCATGGCTTTACGTAAGTCAGGATGGAGGACAGCCAAAAAAAAAAAAAGAAAAGAAAAGAAAAAAAGAAGGAAGGAAGGAAGGAAGGAAGGAAGGAAGGAAGGAAGGAAGAGAAAAAGAGAAAGAAAGAAAGAAAGAAAGAAAGAAAGAAAGAAAGAAAGAAAGAAAGAAAGAAAGAAAGAAAAAGAAAGAGAGAGAGAGAGAAAGAAAGAAAGAGAGAGAGAGAGAAAGAAAGAGAGAGAGAGAGAGAGAGAGAGAAAGAAAGAAAGAAAGAAAGAAAGAAAGAAAGAAAGAAAGAAAGAAAGAAAGAGGGAGAAAGAAAGAAAGAAAAAGTTTTGCTGTGGATTTGAAGATAGTGTTAAGCTGTCTGGAAAAACAAGGATCACATTAATAACTCATATCAACAGTGCTGGTGTATCTCCTGACTCTCCTTTGGCTTGTTTCAAATCAGTAGAATCTACCCATGGAACTAACACATGGACCTTCAAAATGAACCAAACTGCCGTGCAATGCTAACAGAGAAATTCCATAGGATCTTTTGGCAATATTCCTTATGCTCATTCACTGTTTTTGCTTCTTTTCACCTTATTGGTCCTGGGTTCAGATTTCCTCTATATTCCATTGGTTCTTTGTATCACTCAAGCTTGTTTCTGCTACTCAATGGCTGACATTCAGTTTCCAACTTTAGCCAGGCCCTATTCTTAATCTGCTCATGCTTAAATTTGATGCTCTTGGGCAAGGCACCAATCCCTTTGATTCTTAGTTTTACTGTCTCTAAAACGAAGCATTTGAACAAAATGACCACCAAGATATTTGCCAGTAACAAAACACTATGCTTCCTTTCCAAATACTTGTAGTGTGGTCTCCTAGGTGTCATTAAAGGCATCACTACGGTTAAATAATACAAGAAGAGATTTTATTTTTTTCAAAATTGACATGAAGAAGACTAGATATGTTTTGTCTCACTTTATGCTGGGTGAAGCCAAAAATATTTGAATTTTAAAGAGAAGACTCCATTACTGATAAATTTCTTGTCTAAATTAGTTATTTGGATAACTTCTCATGGCAGTCATTGGCAAGGAGGCCACATGCTACCCTACTCTAGTTCTAATTCTCTTTTACGACCCTTGTTTAAAGAGATCAAGCAGTTATTCTGGGATCGGTATGGACATGCTGCTCTAATAACATAAATTTTGTTTATCATCTGGGTTCTTGCTATTGATAATAACATATTGAAGAATATATTATTCCATTAGACTTGCTATTCCCAGAATTTTATTAAGTCTTACCAAGGAGGAAACTTTAGGAAATATAATTTCCTGATATATGGCATCACTGCACTTAATTTTAATTTCATATTTTGCAAACAAATGAAGCAATAGGGACAATATATTTTAGAAAATCACAGACTTTAAAAAAAGCAATTCAGTTTCTTCAAATTGTTAGACAACCAATTACAGTTTAACATGAATAATTTGCTAAATAAAAAGTTACACTTAAATAGCACAGTTTAATCAGTTGTCTTCTAAGGAATGAATGAAGTTGATTTATTTTTCCAAATATTCATTTTGATAGAATCTCACAAATCTGGTGATTTTATCATCACTCCCTTGAATTTATTTGTATCTTGTGAAAGACGAGAAAATTAAAGGGTTACTTAATACAGGTCTTCAGCTAGGTGATAGTTAAGATATAGGGGAAATTTCTTGATGTGAAGAATAATTACATAATGATACAAACAGACATAGATACTTTACAAAAGAATATAAAAATATGAAACAAATTGATCTTTTTAAAAAATCTGGTGAAGATTTAGAGAGGATATTAATTTTTTTAACTACTTCAAATCTACAAGTCTACCAATATTCTGTTCTATCACACTAAATTTTTAAAGTGCCCTAAAAATGCTAGTTTATGTTCAAGAATATTTTGCTGTCACTCTGCCATAGAAACTAGTCAAAAGTCAGTATGTTTTTGGCTTCAAGTATAAATTCAGTTCTTCAATTTCTAGTTCTCTTCTAAATCTAGAACCCCAGAGTGTGAGCCAGATACATTTCTTCTGTTCTATCTGCCTCAAGGATCTCTAATAGCTGTAGCATTCTTCTGCTATTATTTTGTGCAAAAATGTAGGAAGATCAATTAAGAGGTTCTTCTGCTTTCCAGGGGACAGCAAAACAGGGCATCCTTTTCATGAACTGCTAACTGTAGACAGGCTTTTAGGAGGGTAATTTAAAATTAATGGGAGCTAGTCTTTGATGCAGTTAAAGACTTCAAAGACATGCCAGATTTTTATTTGTTAAAGGGGGATGGGGGAGTTACAATAAGAGGAGGGATTACATTAACCACATGTCTCCAATGTGACAAGGTTAAAAACTAAAAATGTCCCTCACTTAGGAAGACTAAATTATCCCAGATAATTTTTTAAAATTTAATCTTTATTTATTTTTGAGAGAGACAGAGCATGAGTAGTCGGGGTGGGGGTGGGGGGACAGAGAGAGGGCAGACATAGAATCTGAGGCAGGTTCCAGGCTCTAAGCTGTCAACACACAGCCCTACACGGGGCTTGAACCCACAAACTATGAGATCATGGCCTGAGCTGAAATCAGGATGCTTAACTGACTGAGCCACCCAGGTGCCCTTCCTAGATAACTTTTTTAATCTTTAATTTTCATGAAGGAGGAATAAGTCCTTAATTCGGAGACTTCTTGTTGTTGACGAGACTGGGCTGCCACATACTATATTTGAACTAATTAAGAACATTAAATCACTTCCAAACAGAGCAAAGGAAGAAGGAAGAAATTCTAATCAGGTATGAGGAACTGCAGCTTTTTAAGAGAGCTCAGCTAAATTTCTGCTTTCACCTCATGCTAAGAACTGTGGGCAGCTGCTAGCTACATGGATGTGGGAATAATCAGGGCTGACCAAACAGTCATAGGGAGTTATCAAACTCTTTAACAAGTTACAACTCTAGAAAACAGCAGGTCTAATATCCTTCCAAGCATCTTTGTTTTATTTTGTTTTGTTAAATCTCTGAGTCTCCATGAGTCATGAAGACTAACACCTGAGCAATCTGGAATAGGGCTGGAACAAGTAATGCCAGGATAACCCATTTCTAGAGACATTAACTCTTCTACTCTGTTGACCCAAAGCCATGTATTTGTTTGTGTAAATTATGTAAGCATGCATTTGCCAGCGAGATCAGCAGTTTTCCTCTCCAATCTCCTCTCCTAGCTCACCTCCTGAAGAGCAGCTAATTTCCTTTAAAAATAAACTTTGCCAAATAATTAAAGAACTTGCTCCCATTCACTTTAAATCACTCCCCTAACAATTGACCATTAGCAATCCATTGCCAGAAAACAGAAATTATTATATTGTATATTAAAATTTTATTTCTGAGAAATAAATATATATTTTCCATTGAGGTAATTGTGATTATATAAAGACACCTTTTACGCTTTAGAAATCTATGTAGGAAATCAAGTCCTCTTGTTAGTTTCAGAATAATTTTTGTAACAAGGAATCCCAAATTAAGAACTACTCTAATTTATACAGTTTTATATATTCTCTTTAACTATACTAACTATATTCTCTTCAACTTAATTTTAATTCAAATTTTAAAAGTTCTGTTATAAGAGTGCCTGGGGGACTCAGTCGGTTAAGCATCCAACTTCAGCTCAGGTCATGATCTCATGGCTCCTTAGTTTCAGCCCTGCGTCAGGCTTTGTGCTGACAGCTCAAAGCCTGGAGCCTGTTTCAGACTCTGTGACTTCCTCTCTCTCTGCCCCTCTCCCCCACGCTCAAAAGTTAATAAATATTAATTTTTTTCAATAAAAAATAAACATTAAAAAAAGTACTGTTATAGAATAGATGGATGATTTTCAGCAACCTAGCTTCCTAGCTTTACTTACAGGTCTTTGATAGAAATCAGAAGGAAGCTCCAAGAGCTTCGTCTGTTTTATTTACTGCTTCATCTCCAGCACTAAAAGGATGCCTGGCACAGAAATTGACAAACTGAAATAATCAGAAAGTAAATAGTATTTCTTCACATGGGTACAAATTAACTAGTAGATAACACAAAATGTTGGTAAACTAGAACTTTGTCTTTTTTTAAATTTATCTGTGTATATTTGTTGAGTACCCCAACTGAGAATGTATCTGTGAACAAAATCATTTCACTGTTAGTTCCCACAGAGATTACAGTCTCCCAAGGGACACATATATGAATCCAAATACCCTAAAAATAAAAATGTAATGCAGTATGATGGCTACAAGCTGAAATAGTTCTATGAGGAGGGAGGGAGGGAGAAAAGAAGGGCAGACTCAACTTCAATTATGGGCTCAGAAAATGCCATACAAAAGGAATTGAAGTGTAAGTTGAAATCTGAAGAGAAAGTGTTAACAAGGTAAAAAGAGAAAAAGAATTTCAGGCACAGAGAACAGGCTGGGAAAAGGCCAAGGGCAATAACAAACAAGACTACTTCAAGGAACCCAAAAAGCTAATTAGTCAGGAATCTAGAGAATGGAGGACGATGGTCACCTCCTAAATACTCTATGATAATACACGCTCCTGTTTGGACTGGAAGACTGGAAAAAACATTATCTGATTTCCTCTCAGTGGGATTCTGGCAATATTGAATTAGCTTAGTGTTCACCAATGTCATGCTCAACAATTCCTATGACTACAGGTAGGCATTTGATTTAAATGTACCCCTCTTAGAGCCTCCTGGCCAGGAATCGATGCATAAAAAGCTCTGCCCAGCGACAGCAGTGGTAATTGTTTAAGGCAGCATCCTCAAACTGCAGACATTGTCACAATCACCTGAAGGATTTGTTGAAGTAGATTGCTAGGCTCTGTCCACTGATATTTCTGCCTTAGTATGTTTGTATTTCAAACTGGTTCTCAAGTGATGCTGATGTTGCTTGTCCACAGACCACTCTTTTTTTCTCTTTATTTTTTCTTTCCCTTTTTTTTTTTTTTTTTTTTTTACAAATAGTTTATTGTCAAGTTGGTTTCCATATAACACCCAGTGCTCATCCCCACAAGTGGCCCTCTCCGTACACATCCCCCCTCCCCTCCCCACATCCATCAGTCCTCAGTTTTTGTCAGCATTCAAGAGTCTCTCATGGTTTGCCTTTCCCCCTTTCCCCCACTATTTCCCCCTTCTTCTCCCCCATGGTCCTCCATTAAGTTCCTCCTAATCCTCCTATACGTGCAAACATATGATATTTGTCCTTCTCTGCCTGACTTATTTCGCTAAGCATAACACCCTCAAGGTCCATCCATGTTGCTACACAAGGCCAGATTTCATTGTTTCTCATTGCCATGTAGTATTCCATCATATAGATAAACCACATCTTGATCCATTTGTCCATTGATGGACACTTAGGCTCTTTCCATGTTTTGGCTATTGTTGAGAGTGCTGCTATGAACATTGGGGTACATGTGCTCCTATGCCTCAGAATTTCTATATCCCTTGGGTAAATTCCTAGCAGTGCTATTGCTGGGTCATAGGGGAGTTCTATTGTTAATTTTTTGAGGAACCTCCACACTGTTTTCCAGAGGGGCTGTACCAGTTTACATTCCCACCAACAGTGTAGGAGGGTGCCCGTTTCTCCACATCCTCACCAGCATCTCGTGTTCTCTGATTTGCTCATTTTAGCCACTCTGACTGGCGTGAGGTGGTATCTCAGTGTCGTTTTGATTTGTATTTCCCTGATGAGTAGGGATGCTGAGCATCGTTTCATGTGTTTGTTGGCCATCTGGATGTCCTCTTTGGAGAAGTGTCTGTTCATATCTTCTGCCCATTTCTTCACTGGGTTGTTTGTTTTTCGGGTATGGAGTTTGGTGAGTTCCTTATGGCTTCTGGATATTAACCCTTTATCTGATATGTCATTTGCAACTATCTTTTCCCATTCCATTGGTCGCCTATTAGTTTTGTGGGTTGTTTCCTTTGTCGTGCAGAAGCTTTTAATCTTGATGAGGTTCCAATTGTTTATTTCTGCTCTTGATTCCCTTGCTTTTGGGGATGTGTCAAGCAAGAGGTTGCTGCGGTGGAGGTCAAGGAGGTTGTTTCCTTCTTTCTCCTCTAGGGTTTTGATGGTTTCCTGTCTCACATTCAGGTCCTTTATCCATTTTGAATTTATTTTTGTGTATGGTGTGAGAAATTGATCTAGTTTCATTCTTCTGCATGTTGCTGTCCAGTTCTCCCAACACCATCTGTTAAAGAGGCTGTCTTTTTTCCATTGGATATTCTTTCCTGCTTTGTCAAAGATTAGTTGGCTGTATACTTTTGGGTCCACTTCTGAGTTCTCAATTCTGTTCCATTGGTCTATGTGTCTGTTTTTGTGGCAATACCATACTGTCTTGATGATGACAGCTTTGTAGTAGAGGCTAAAGTCTGGGATTGTGATACCTTCCGTTTTGGTTTTATTTTTCAGTATTACTTTGGCTATTTGGGGTCTTTTGTGGTGCCATACAGATTTTAGGATAGTTTGCTCTAGCTTTGAGAAGTATGCTGGGGCAATTTTGATTGGAATTGCATTGAATGTGTAGATTGCTTTGGGTAGTAATGACATTTTAACTATATTTATTCTTCCTATCCATGAGCATGGAATGTTTTTCCATTTCTTTGTGTCTTCTTCAATTTCCTTCATAAGTTTTCTATAGTTTTCATCATACAGATCTTCTGTATCCTTGGTTAGGTTTATTCCGAGGTATTTTATGGTTTTTTGTGCGATTGTGAATGGGATCAGCTTCTTGATTTCTCTTTCTGTTGCTTCATTGTTGGTGTATAAAAATGCAACCGATTTCTCTACATTGATTTTGTACCCTGCAACTGTGCTGAATTCTTGGATCAGTTCCAGTAGGCTTCTGGTGGAGTCTGTCAGGTTTTCTATGTAGAGTATGATGTTGCACAGACCAGTCTTTTAAAAACTGTAAGTCTAGAAAAACCAAGCTAGATTCCCAAGTGTTTTAGAGATTAGGAAACAGGTCACTAGTAAGCAACACCAAGATAGTGTAGCCAACAACAGAGAAAAACTCTGTAGAAAAACTCTGTAGAAAAACAGAGATCTCATGAAGAAAAGCAACCCAGAGAGCAGGGGTCTTTGATTCCTGTCCTTATCTATCAACGTCACAGATTTCCTTTCCCCTTAGCAATATCTGAGTGTTAAGTAATTGCTCTACAGTCCTTATTCCTTATTTCTTCATTGACATCTTATCGCCAAAATTAGACACTGTTATGCAATGATTTTGACTTTTTAAGGAGACATATTTTCTTTAGCTTCTGGTTCTTTATCAGGAAGTGATCTCCTTTAAGTTGTGGCAAATAGATAAGGACAAATTACAGGAATGTCCATAAAATGAATGGCAAAATACCCTTTTAAAGGTAAAGTAAGATAATACTTACTATGCCAGACATCCTATCAGATACTTCATACACATGATCTCATTTAATCACCTTAACAACATGATTAGGTAGTTACTCTTGCTCTTTCACAGATGAGAACATGGGGGCTCCATTTGGTCAAATTTGTAAGTGTCTGAATTATAACTTTTTCTTTACAAAAGAAGTCATCATTTTGTATCACCATGTCACCATATAAATACATTCTGAATCACCCCATGAATACATGTAACATAGTATAATGATTTAAAGCTGGGCCTTTGAAATCTGACTTCCCGTGTTAAACCCAACCCCACCACTCACTTTGTATACCTCTCAGGTTGCATGAAGAATAGACAAGTTAATATTCTTCAAGCACCTTGAACAGTACAGCTTGAACAGTGCCTAGGACTTAAAAACCTTTCTCGAAATGTATGTGTAAAGAAATTAAATAAACACACAAGGGGAAAGGTTTACCAAGGCACATAGTAATTTTGCATTTTTTTAATTAATCAAGGCAGGAAAAGAACAACATCCTCTAGGCCTCTGTGGGTTGTAAATGTATTGCCGTGATTGCTCTGAATCTCTTCCCAACAGAACTGACTTCAACTGAAAGTGTATGGAGAAGTTCAAGGCTTAAAAAGCTCTTGGGGTGCCTGGGTTGCTCAGACCGACTCTTGATTTTGGCTCAGATCATGTTCATAGGAACATGACGACATGTTCATGTGACAGTGCAGAGCCTGCCTGGGTCTCTCTCCCTCTCTCTCTGCCCCTTTCCTGTGCACATATTCTCTCTCTCTCTCTCTCTCAAAATAAATAAACATTTTTTTAAATTAAAAAAATATCTCAAATACAATGCAGTTTTTCTGAACAGAAATTGTGAGGAGATTGGTAGATTCATTGGAGATATAGTCTAAACTGTAGGCTGGCTTGTTTGCGAAAGAGAACTAGGGAAAGAGTCATCTGAAAGAAGCCTTCCTGGGATAAGAACAAACTATTTTTTAAAAAAAATAAAACAAACAAACAAAAAAATCTCAAACCTTAGTAACCTTAGGAACTATTCCTTCAAAAGAACCAAAATTTGATTGGATAAATCCCTGGAGCAAATAATATCCTTACAACTTTATTGAAAACAAAAGAGCAATCAGCAGGCAGTTAGTAGATCTTGAAAGGTGGGTGTGGTCAGGGAACAAGACAATCACAGAGCCTTAGCAAAGCCATGGTCATCTAGGGTGACTGGGTATTCCCTAGACAGCATGCCTGAGGAGTAACAAGGCATCACACTGTGGGGAGGAGGGGAAAGGATGGAATGAACTTTACTAAAATAACCTAGCCAGTCGCTAATCAAATAAACAAACAAATAGTGATAACAAGTCCTGGAGTAGGGAATAAATACCCATTGTTGCTAGAATACGCTATCTAAAATTTCCAGTTTCCAAAAAAATATTATGAGACATGCAAAGAAACAGGAAAGTATGACCAATACTTTAAAAAAGCAGGCAACTAAAACTGCCTGCAAGTGAGAGGAAACAGATGTCAGATTTAACAAAGTCTTCACAGTAGTCATTCTAAATATGTTTACAGAACTAAAGGAAGCCATAATTGTAGAAATAAAGGACTGTATGATGACAGTGTTGCATCAAATAGAGAATAACAATAAAGAGATAGAAACTATTTAAAAAATGGATGTTCTGGAGTTGGAAAATATAACTATAGTTAAAATTTCACTGAAGGGTAATGGCTAAAATTAACAACATAAGAAACAACAGGCTTTGGTGAGGATGTGGAGATAGGGGAACTCTCTTACACTGTTGGTGGAAATACAACCTGGTGCAGCCACTCTAGAAAACAGCACGGAGATTCCTCAAAAAGTTAGAAATAGAACTACTTTATAATATAGCAATTGTGCTTCTAGGTATTTACCCAAAGAATACAATAATACTAATTTGCAGTAATATGTGCACCCCAATGTTTACAGCAGCATTATCAACAACTGCTAAATTATGGGAAAAGCCCAAATGTCCATTGACTAATGAATGGATAAAGAAGATATATAATGGAATATTACTCAGCCATAAAAAAGAATAAAATCTTGCCATTTGCAATAACATGGATGGAGCTGGAGTATTATACTAAGCAAAATAAGTCAATTGGAGAAAGAAAAATACCATATGATTTTACTCATATGTGGAATTTAAGAAACAAAACAAATGATCATGGGGGTGGGTTAGGAAAACCAAGAAATAGACCCTTAATTATAGAGATTAAATTGGTGGTTTCGAGAAGGGAGATGGGAGAGTGATGGGTTTATTAAGTGATAGGGATTAGAAGTACACATGTCATGATGAGCACCAGGTGTTGTATGTAAGTACTGAATCACTAAATTCTACACCTGAAACAAATATTACAGTATATGTTAAATACCTGGAATTTAAATAAAAACTGCAAAAACAATTCACTTGAAGGGTTCAAGAGATTTTTAGCTGGTAGAAGTATTAGCAAACCTGGGAATGTCTTAACTTCTCCTGCACATTTGAAGGGCAATTTTTGCTGGATACAAGATTCATGATTGACAAACTTTTTCTTTCTTTCTTTCTTTTTTTTTCTTTTTTTGCTTCACTGGTGAATTATTTTTAAAATTTAAATAAAACATAATACCACTATAAACAAATTATTTAAGAAAACAGAGGAGGAGGAAATGCTTAGCAAATCATTTTTAAGAGATCAAAATTATCCTGCTACCCAAAAATGAAGGCATTATAAGTTACAGACCAATGTCAGCCATGAATATAGACTTTTTCTTGTAGCACTCTGAGTATATGGTCCCACTGCAGGTATCTGAGTGATCCGGTTATCAGGGGCTTGGAGAAAACATGTAGCAAAGGCGCAAAAATGCAAGAGTCTGAGGGCAGCAGCAAGACAACTGAGATTATATACTCTGGGGATCAGTGAAAGGATGAGTTGAAGAAAATGCATGAAACAGAAGGAAAAAAATAAATAACCTTTTCTCTTTTGGCTTATGATGTGAATGGGAGAAAACACCCTTTTGAGAACTGTTAACTTCAGTTTTGTTCTTACAGGAGCTTAGAGTTGGAATTAATTCACAATGAAGAAATAAAATTGATCTAAAAATACTTATCTATCCACAAACTCATTTATAAACTCTAAGCCAAGAACTGAATATAAAAGTATTTCTGTAGTAATGATGCCCGGGGTACCTGGTGAAAACAAATGCTAAACCTCCATGGAAAGACATATTTTCTAAGAACAGACTGCATAATCTCTGTTGAAAATGAACTTAAAAAAAAGTATTATAAAATACATTTAGAACTAATCTCCATGAGTCCCTCTATGAGAGGATTTCAGGAAAAGAAATTTTAAATATGTATGGTAAAATTATTAAAGCCATGAAAAGATGAATAACAGTAAGAGAGATTAAGTCCATTAAAAAAAAAACTAAGGTGTTAAAAAATAGAAGAGATTGAAACAAATAACTTCATGATGTCTAGAGAAATATATATGTCTACATGTAAATAAAATATAGTATAATTGCTACAAAGAGATTTATAAACTGAACAATATTCCATGAAAATACATGAGACAGAATACCTAAAACTGCTGTGTAGCATCAAAAAAGTCTTCCCATAGGGAGCCTGGGGTGGTTCAGTGGGTTAGGCATCCAACTTCAGCTCAGGTCATGATCTCACAGTCTGTGAGTTCAAGCACTGCATGTAGCTCTGTGCTGACAGCTCAGAGCCCGGAGCCTGCTTTGGATTCTATGTCTCCTTCTCTCTCTGTCCCTCTCCTGCTTGTGCTCTGTCTCTCTCTCTCTCTGTCTCTCTCTATCTCTCTCAAAAATAAATAAGCATTAAAAAAACCTTTTTTAAAAAATTCTTCTCTTATTCATGAAATATTTAAGATTAAACTTTAGTTTTATGATGAAACTCTTAAAATGAAATCTGAAGAACAGGTACTATGCCAGGAAACTGATTACAGGGGCAACCGTGTGAAGTTGGATATGTATACCACACAAAGGGGGCAACAAAAGGCCAAAAAGCTAAAGAAAAGAAAGCTTATCTGTAGAACTCCACATAGCTTAGTACTGTGTAGTATCCTGTGCAAAAAAATAAATGGCAGAGCTTAAATCGAGTGGTAACCAGATAATGAAAAAACCTTTCCTGCCTTTCAAAGGAGCTAGATTTGCAACTGAAGACATATTACAACCATTGAAGAATTCTGAGAAGGAAAATTTCACAGATTAGACAGGATACGCCAGCAGTAATGGATGTTAGTCCCAGAACAGTGATAGAAAGAAGGGGGGCACGTGGGTGACTCAGTCAGTGGAGCATCCAATTCTTTGTTTCAGCTCAAGTCATGATCTCTGTGAGTTCAAGCCCCACTGTCAGTGCAGAGCCTGCTTGGGATTCCCTGTCTCCCTCTCTCTCTCTCAAAAATAAATAAATAAACATTAAAAAGAATTTACTTTAAAAAGGAGGAGAGGAAGGAAAGCTATTGCATTAATTCAGCAGCCTCCATGACCTTGGGTTTAGAAAAGGAGATGCAGACACTTGAACAACCTGGTTACTAAGGGTCTAGAGAAAACACACAGTAAGGGGTAATAATGGGGACCATGAATACATTTTTACTACATACTATGGCGATTAATGAGGTAGGAAAAAAGTGGATACAGGAGAACCTGGCTTGATCTGAAATAAGGTAAGATCAGAGAGTAAAAGCAACATAAAGTGTTTCTCTCAGAGCAAACCTGGAGTTTGAAAGGAAATGAAGGTGATGATCACTGGTGTGGCCAACACACAAAAGGCTCCTGGAATCTGCTGTCCGTGTCATTAGTGTCAAAGGATAATTTTCAAAAAAATTATTCTTGAAAGCATGACATATATATTAGAAAACATATTTGTCAAAGATAATGTTGAACACATTAAAAAACAAGGAATACCATGAAGATGGTATGATAGATTCAAAGATGTTTGGGGAGCTGAATATTTATAAGCAATTTAATAGAGGAGTGTTAGAGTAACATTGCTAGGTTAGGTATAAAGCTGGTTCATGCCCTACAGGACAATATATCATATTCTTTTCCCCCAACAAACTAGAACTCATTTGTATCTCTACCATTCACAGAACAAGTTATGATGTAACTAAATGTATGCCTTTAATTCACAGAATGTAACATCAACTAATGGTACATTCTCCTAGAAAATAAATTAATCCTTAAAAGAAAATGCAGTTGGGGCACCTGGGTGGCTCAGTCAGTTAAGCATCTGACTTCGGCTCAGGTCATGATCTCACAGTTAGCAGATTCGAGCCCCGCGTCGGGCTCTGTGCTGACAGCTAGCTCAGAGCCTGGAGCTGGTTTCAGATTCTGTGTCTCTTTCTCTCTATGACCCTCCTCTGCTCACGCTCTCTCTCTCTCTTTCTCTCAGAAATAAATAAAACATTAAAAAATTTAAGAAAAAAAAAGAAAACGCAGCTATCTTCCTAATCTTATTTACAGGCTTAGAGTTGTTTTTCTTAACATTCATAAGCAAGTATCTCTTGCATATTTTAAATTCATATTTTAAATATTTTACTTACTAGATAAAACATATCCAGAATCCTAGTCACTTGTATTGCACACCTGAAACTAATATGTCAATGATATTTCACTAAATTTTTAAAAAGAATAAAAAAAAATTTATATATATATATATATATATGTCTAGAATCCAATCACATCTAGCCACCCCCACTGTTAACATCACACTCCAAACTATTATACTTCACTTAGATTATTACAGTTATCTCTTAATTGGCCTGCAGGCTTTTACTCTCTCCCTAATTCCTCATCACAATCTATCTCAATATGCATCCAGAGAGATCATGTCTAAGTCATACCATGTCATCCCTTTATATAATACTCTCCAAAAATTGCCTATAGTGCTCAGTAAAATTCAAAGTCCTTGTTGTGACCCTTAAGGCTGTTCCTTTAATGAAACAGGCATGTTTCTTCCTTAATATGTTGAACTTACACTTCACAATGGAAAGCATTTTTTTTTCTTTTATTACTCAGTGCTGTATCCCAAATCACTAGCCACATGTTATCCAATCAGGTAGCCATTATATACATGTGGCTGTTGAGCACTTAAAATGTGGTTGCTATGAATTAAGATGTTCCATGAGTGTAAATTATACACTAGATTTCAAAGACTTTAGTAAGAAAAAGGAATGTAAATTATCACATATGTGTTGAAATGATACTAATTTGTATATACTGAGTTACATAAAATATGGTATTAATTTTTCCAGTTTCTTTTTTGTGCTTACTGAAAGTTTGCCATGACACACAAGACTCGCTTCCTATTTCTGTCAGAAAGGACTGCTCCTGAACAAGGCCTTGGCACATGGTGGGTGATCAGTTCTTATTTCATAAAAGAGAATGATAACAGTTAGGTTCACAGCCTGATCAGGAAAGTTGGCCTGTTTTAAGTTATTTGTAAGTCATTTACCTTGTGCCTCATGTTACTAATCCATAAAATTGGAGTAATCATAAAAATTATTTTATAAAAGTGATATGACTATTGATGTGAGATATCCTTATAAAGTGATTAGTACAGGAAATGACAGATGGTTTGTACTCAGTCTTCTTAACTGTTACTGTCATTTTGTAGATGACAGAATACTGCTACTCCCTGTCTTCTTGTCCTAATATATAATAATTTGGCTTTTGGTCTATCAAACAGCAGTTTTAAGGGTTATGGTTTTAATAAATCTTGAAGTTCAAAACACATTTTCACAGAATTTCTTGGTGGTCTTTCATCTTTTTATAGCGTGTCCATATTTTTGAGCCACACTAGGATCCTGCTAGTAATGAAATGCTTTGGCACCTAAAGAGACAAACTTGTGTTCTAAGATACGGAACATGAGACTTTGGACTCCTAAGTAGGTATTAAAGTTCCATTTCAACAATTTTAGTTTACCTACCTTACCTACAAAAGCTCACCTTAACTTTTCTAGTTTTGGTGGGGAAGAGGGTAATTGAACTTATTCAGTTGACTGCTAAGATTGGATAACATAGCTCTTACCCCCAAGGAAGGGAAAGAGAAAGGTGGATTGTGAATAAAAAAGGTGACACAGGGGCGTCAAGTGTATTTGTAGTATTTTAGTGTTAAGTTGAGGGATGGGTAATGGAGTATTTACTACACTGTGATCTATTGTGTCAGTGTGTGAAATGTTTTGGTGAATTAAGAATTCACATATAGAGGGGCGCCCGGGTGGCTTAGTCGGTTAAGCGTCCGACTTTCACTTAGGTCATGATCTCGCGGTTCGTGGGTTCGGGCCCCGCGTCGGGCTCTGTGCTGACTGCCAGCTCAGAGCCTGGAGCCTGTTTCAGTCTGTGACTCCCTCCTCTCTCCCTCCCCTGCTCACGCTCTCTCTCTCCTAGAAATAAATTAAAAAAAAAAAAAAAAACATTAAAAAAAAAAAAAAAAAGAATTCACATATAGAATGTAATGGTCCAACTGATTATTAGTTGCTACATCATTAAATCATTTTTAAGCACCCAATGAATACCAAACTCTATGTAGGAAGTAGGAGAGGCAACAGGGGTCAGTGACAATCCTCTGTTTCCACAGTCTGGATTGTATGCATAGATTGTTAAGATATTCAGAGTGTGTGTTTAGTTTTTAACTTGGCCTGAAGAGGAGCTATTTGCTCCTTGTGAATAACAGTATCCCAGTGTTGAGTTCTGAGGCCCCAGGCTCCCCTCTGCTGCCATATTCGGCCACTGCTGTGCTCCATTCATGGTGACCACCCACACTCCTTTCCAACAAGGCTCTTGTTCCTAGGACAAATTAAATTATTATGGAACGTGTTTCAAAACCCAGAGCAAGGCATTACTTCTGAACAACCAGGAATTTCTCAGAAACAAAGTCTTTAATTTGAACAGAGCTGGTCAAAAAACAAATTGCCAAGCCATTCCTTCAAACACACAATTCTACTTCTTCTGCCCCACCACAATCCCACAATTTCAGCAACAGGAAACAAAATGTTGCCACTCTCTATCTATGGCAGAACATCAACGGGTGTTTTTGAAAAGCAGCTTTTATTCATTCACATAATCTGAAATGCCCTCTGGCCATGATCACTATCATCTTTGATGTGGCTTCCACATATTGTCTGTCCATCACTATGCCTTCCAAAAGAATAGGGATGCCTAAATGAAAGCAGTATGGTAAGGCTTGAAAGAAATGCTTAACTACTGAACACAATGTCTTAAAACAGAAGCTCTGTGGATTTCCCCCTGTTGATACAAAATGATAATTCTCAGGACCTCACAGAAACATCTTCTTGCATTCACTAACAAGTCCCATAGGGAAACACATCCCTATTGCTCATTCTGGCACAATCTGGCAGAGTTCCATTTAACATCTCGAGGAAATTCAACTCAGGCAATGGCTTAGCAAATGCATTCAAGGGCAGAGAAAATATTTCCCAATATTATTGTTGAGCTTACTGCAGAAAGGGCAGGAATCACTAACTTCATTCGATGGTTAAAAGTCCTTTGTTTGTGGGATGTTCAGAAAAGAGTCCCTCTTCTCTCCTTCAATCCTTATATTCTTAAGGCTTTGGTTTGAAAGGAAGAAGAGAAAGGTAACCTAATAATCTTTTTCTCTTTCCAATGTTGCTTCTCTCTCCCTCTCAAACATATAAACATGCAACACATACACACATACATTTGCAGGAAGCTGTACATTAAAAAAAAACACACAAGAGAAGCAACCCTCAAATCTCTTCCAAAAATGTAAGACAGGTCCAAACAGTAAGCTCTTTTATTAGAATCTGAAACTCTAGTGATTTTCTCATCATTCTGTATACCAGTGCACACAGACACAATTTTCATTTCTTGTGCATTAATTTATTAAGACAATGCATTCTGGTTACTTGTAAATTTTATCCTTTATTTGTTCTCATTCCCATTTGCTCCCTACCTCTGCAACCTACAGCTTCTTGATATTTCCAATTATAGAATTTTTCTCACCACTACCACTGGAGGCAAGACCAACCAAGAGTTATGACCTAAGCAAATCAGTTCCAGGCTTCTCTTCTCTCTTTCCTGCCTCTCAATTCCACTGTGAAGCTTGATGAACTCATGTCCCTGTATTCTGACATCATACTCTTGTCTAACTTCCTTGAAAGTTAAATTACTTGTCCCTTCAATCTGAACACAACTTTTTTTTAATGTTTATTTTTAGTTTTTTAAGAGAGACACTATGAGCAGGGTAGAAGCAGAGAGAGAGGGGCACAGAGGATCCCAAGTGGGCTTTGTGCTGACAGCAGCAAGCCTGATGCAGGGCTCAAACACATGAACCATGCGAACATGACCTGAGCCAAAGTTGGATGCTCAACCGACTGAGCCACCCAGGTGCCCCATCTTTTTTTTTAATAAAATGAATCACAGTTACGTGCTAGGAGAAAAACAACTTTATTTTAATCTCTCTTACTTTCAACAATAGCCAAATTATGGAAAGAGTCTACATGGCAATCAACTGAAGAATGGATAAAGAAGACATGGTTTATATATACAATGAAATACTACTTGGCAATGAGAAAGACTAAAATCATGCCATGTGCAGCAAGGTGGATGGAACTGGAGGGTATTATACCAAGTGAAATATATCAGACAAAAAAGATACCATACGCCTTCAGTCATGTGTGGATCTTGAGAAACATAACAGAAGACCATGGGGGAAGGGAAGGGGAAAAAAGTTACAGACAGAGGGAGGCAAACCCTAAGAGACTCTTTTTTTTTTTTTTTTTTTACAAATAGTTTATTGTCAACTTGGTTTCTATATAATACCCAGTGCTCATCCCCACAAGTGCCCTCCTCCATGCCCATCTCCCCCCCCCGACACCCATCAGTCCTGTTTGTTCTCAGCATTCAAGAGTCTTATAGTTTGCCTCTTTCTCCCCCCCCCCACTATTATCCCCCTTCTTCTCCCCCGTGGTCCTCCATTAAGCTCCTCCTAATCCTCCTATACATGCAAACATATGGTAGCTGTCCTTCTCTGCCTGACTTATTTCACTCAGCATAATACCCTCAAGGTCCATCCATGTTGCTACACATGGCCAGATTTCATTCTTTCTCATTGCCATGTAGTATTCCATTGTATAGATAAACCACATCTTCTTGATCCATTCGTCCATTGATGGACACTTAGACTCTTTCCATGTTTTGGGTATTGTTGAGAGTGCTGCTATGAACATTGAAACCCTAAGAGCCTCTTAAATACAGAGAACAAACTGAGGGTTGATGGGGGTTGGGGGAGAGGGGAAAGTGGGTGATGGGCATTGAGGAGGGCACTTGTTGGGATGAGCACTGGGTGTTGTATGGAAGGAAGCCAAGTGACAATAAATTATATTTTAAAAAATCTCTGCTAAGACATAAAACAAAAATCTTCTTTCCTGATTCTTTAAAGATTATATGCACTTACAAAAGATGAAGGAATAAACACTGCATGATAAAATAGTACAGGTACAGTCTATTTAGTCCTCTCTGACTCTTAAGTGATAGTTTATTAGTCAAGGTAATGCCAGCTGCTGTTAACAATAAATGGAACATGTATAACAGTTGATAGCCAATGGCAGAAATTTATTTCTACTTCCAAATCAGCTCATCCTGAAGGTAGAAAGTTCTATTCCAAGTGGCAGTTGATGCATGCAAGTTTCTTTTATATTGTCCTCTTTATCTTCAACTACATCTTCAACTCAAGCCGATGAAAGAAGAGAAATATGAAAAAAACAAACATGGAAGACTTGTATAAGATAGCCCTTAAACTAATAAGGATGATACCTCATTAGCTATAATTCAGTTACATGATCACACTTAAGAGTAAGGTATGCTGGAAATGTGTTTTAGCTGTAGGCTTAGCAATGAAGTCAAGATAGGTACTAACACCAACTATCCAGTCTCCACCAAATTAATTTTCTATTTAGAAAAATTCTTTGAGGGGCGCCTGGGTGGCTTAGTCGGTTAAGCGTTCGACTTTCGCTTGGGTCATGATCTCGCGGTTCGTGGGTTCGAGCCCCGCGTCGGGCTCTGTGCTGACTGCCAGCTCAGAGCCTGGAGACTGTTTCAGTCTGTGACTCCCTCTCTGACCCTCCCCTGCTCACGCTGTCTCTCTCTCTCTCCTAGAAATAAATAAAACATTAAAAAAAAAAGAAAGAAAAATTCCTTGAGCCATTCTTTACAAGTTGGTTTGCCAGCAATAAATTGTCTTAGTGTTCCTTAATCTGAGAATATCTTAATATCCCCTTCATTCCTAAAGAACATCGTCCTTGGACACAGACTTTATAGTTGACACACATTTTCTTTCAGCACTTGAAAAAATGTGCTACTTCCTTTTGGATGTTATGATATCAGATGAAAAAAAATGCTATCTTTGTAGGTGGTGCTCCCCTACACATAATGTATCGTAACTCTCTGGCTACTTTTATTTTTTTTTTAATATTTTTATTTATTTCTAGGAGAGAGAGAGAGACAGCGTGAGCAGGGGAGGGTCAGAGAGAGAGGGAGACACAGACTCTGAAATAGGCTCCAGGCTCTGCGCTGGCAGTCAGCACAGAGCCCGTCGCGGGGCTCGAACCCATGAACCGCGAGATCATGACCTAAGCGAAAGTCGGACGCTTAACCGACTAAGCCACCCAGGCGCCCCTCTCTGGCTACTTTTAAGATATTTCCTTTGTCTTTAGTTCTCAAATGTTTTCATTATGGTGTGTCTTAGCATAGATTTCTTAGGGTTTATCCTACTGGGATTCATTCAGCCTCTAGGTTCATACCTTTTGCCAAATTTGGGAAGTTTACAGACACTATTTCTTCAAGTCCCTTTTCTTTTTGTTCTTTAAAAAATGTTTTTAATATTTGCTTATTTCTGAGAGAAAGAGAGACAGGAAATGAGCAGAGGAAGGGCAGAGAGACAGGGAGACACAGAATCCAAAATAGGCTCCAGGCTCTGAGATGTCAGCGCAGACCCCATGTGGGGTTTGAACTCATGGACTGTGAGATCGTGACCTGAGCTGAAGTTGGAACTGAGCCACCCAGGAACCTCTTCAAGTCCCCTTTCAATTGCACTCTCTTCTCTCCTTCTGTGACTCTGATAATGTGAACGTTAGAGTTTTTGTTATTTTACCACAAGTCTCTGAGATTTTTCATACTTTTGGAGAGTCTTTTCTCTCTGTTGTTTGGTTTTTGTATTTTCCGTTGATTTTTCCTCAAGTTCTCTGATTCCATCTCCTGTCACCTGCAGCCTATGGTTTGGCTCATCTAGTGAAGCTTTTTTTTAAATTGTTTTATGTTTCAGTCTTAAATTCACATCTGGTTCTATTTATTATTTTTAATTCTTTGCTGGTATTTCTCTCATTTTTCATTTGTTTCAAAAGAACTTGTAATTACTTGTTGAGGTACTTCTATGATGGCTGCTTTAAAATTCTTGTAGGAGAATTACAATCTTTGAGTCATCTCTGTTGAATGATTTGTTTCATTATAGTTATAATTTTCCTGGTATTTCATACTAGGAGTGATTTTCTACTATATCCTGGACATTTTGGATATTATTTGTGAGAATATAGATCCTATTTACTTAATCTTCTTTCTTAGCAGATAGTTGACCTGTTGGAAGTATAGCCTGAGGATCAGGTAGATGGGATGAGCTAGAGTGGGGCCTGAGAAGTTGAGTTTTTAACAAGTTTCCAAGTGATAATGAAATTGTAGGTGTGGGGACTGCACTGTGAGAACCAAAAAATTTGACTGAAAGAACTTTGGGGTCCCATGCTGAAGACTTCCTATTAGGTCCTGAAGAATGAACCATGCTACTGAAAGTAGGGGCACCCACTCAAATTTCCCTGTTGACTCCCGGGGGAGGTGGTCTGGGGACCTCCTCAATCCTAGGCCTAGCTGACACCTGGAAAAAGAAGGTTGACTCATATTTACCTGTTGCTGAAAGGTGAGAAAAACCTCTGCTGCCTTCTAGGAGATTCTGGTACCAAAGGAGGGAAAAGGAGGAAATAGAGAATAGGCTATCCCCATTTCCCACTTCCCTATTACATCTCATTGATGCCAAACATAAAAAGTCCACCATTTTTGGACATGGCCATCTCAACATGCAGTTTTCAGAGTCATTGAAGCATGGAGAGAAAAATGGAAGACATAATTCTCTCAGACCTTCAATTTAGATCTTCCTGGAGGTCTACTATATTCTGGTAGGTCTGTCCAGGCTCCGAGTCTTGTTTCTCTTTTGTCCCCCCATCTATCACTTGCTAAACTTTCCAGTCAAGTGAGTCACCCAGTATGATGGTTAATTTTATGTGTCAATTTGTCCAGGCTTACGGTTTCCAGATATTTGGTCAAATACCAGTCTAGATGTTGCTGTAAAAGTATTTTTTAGATGTAATTAACCTTTAAATTACTAGACTTTGCATAATGTAGTTTTCCCTCTGTAATATGGGTGAACTTCATCCAATCAATTGAAGCCCTTAAGAGAAAAAAAATTGAAGTCCTCCAGAGGAAGAAGGAATTTAGACGTCCCTCTGTCCCTGTTTCTCTCTTTCTACACACCCACCCTCATACCCTCTATTGCTTCTATTTCTCCAGAGAACCCTAGCAGAGAGGTAAATAGTAACAAAGCTCATTGATTTTGTTTGCTACACTCTGCTAAAGATTTAGATTTCCTATTAAACTTTCAAAATTACTGTATGAGAATAGCATTACTATTTCCACTTTTAAAATGAGAAAACTGAGTTTAAATTTTTTTTTTTTAGCATTTATTCAGTTTTGAGAGACAGAGAATGAGTGGGGAAGAGGCAGAGAGAGAGGGAGACACAGAATCTGAAACAGGCTGAGCCATCAGCACAGAGCCTGATGTGGGGCTCGAACCCACAAACTGTGAGATCATTACCTGAGCTGAAGTCGGATGCTTAACTGACTGAGCCACACAGGCGCCCCTAAAATGAGAAAACTGAGTTTAAAAAAAGTTAAGTAACTTGCTAATACTAGCATCTGATTTGAATACAAATGTGCTGATTACAAAGTCTTTAACAACTACTAAACAAAACTTGATTGGCATTTAAAACTACTTGGTAACAACACTAGAGTTGTATTATCTTTTTCTTCAGTCTTAAATGCCTAAATCATAAACATGGGACACTTTAACTCCAGGCTTGTGCCATGTAATGCACATACACAGATAAACTACACATGGTCTCTGTCCTAGAGAATAATTCAATATGAAAGTTTATCCTATTCACTTTTCATTCATCCTCCTAACTATAAACTTGAGTAGCAAGAGATACTTGGGACTTCTTCACTATTGATGAAAGAGAAAAATAAAACGAAGTTGTTCTCTGTAGTATTCTTCTATAATCATTTTTGGAACTCACTATGGATACTGTTTGGCATTGTCAATAAATCAGCAAGTCAGCAAGTTTTTCAGAGTTTATGCCTTGTCTATTGCTGTTTCTGCAGTCAGGAGGGTACCGTTCTATACGATACACTAATTTGTGGTGGCATTTACAGACTCTAGGGACATACAATGAACATATATAAAGCAATTAGAGGGCAGCATAGTCCAGAACATATTTAAGTGACAAATCGCTCAGAAACGTGTATTTACAAATGGACTGGAATAACTATGGAAGATTTAATGCCACAGTGAAAGCCATTAGAATTAGAAAAGTAAAAAGGATCCATGAGATCCATTTGATGCATTATCTTAGGCCACTGGTTCTGAAACTTTTGTGGACAATAGAATCATCTAGAGGGAGGCCCATTGAAACAGATTGCTAAACTCCATTCCTAGACTTTCTGATTCAGTAGGTCTGGAGTGCAGCTTGAGAATCTACATATCCCAGATACTGCTGGTATACTAATATGAGGACCACGCTTAGTAACCACTGATTTTCTGGGTCATTCACACTAACTGCCTAGCTCTGTTGGCAACTTACACATTTTACAGCTCATCTTATAACACCTGCTGATGGCTTTGAGGTCTTCTGATTTTTCTTTCACCTTCTTGAATTTCATTGCTTTGCCTACAATAAATATATCCTAATAACAATCTCTAGGCTATGCCACTTCAAAGTAAAATATGGTAGTGGAGCAGAAAACTAACCTCCTGGATGAAACCAACATTATAAGTTCTGTTTGAAAATACTTCAATCTTTGATACTTTCATATACAAATCCAACATCAAAGTGAACTCCCAGGTTCTGTCAGATTTCTTCTTTCTAGTAAGAGATGAAACGTTTGTCTGCTGTCATTCTCTTAACGTGATAATTAGACAGTGTGATAATACAGTTTTCTTGGTGTTTATAATCCTTGATCATATATTGTAATCATAAATATAGGCCACAGACTCAATGACTTAATTACAACCTTGATGGTAGACTGATAGAGAAAAACCTCACACTATCCTCGGGGTAGAAAAAGGAGTCTTTTGAACATACTTTAAAATGAATCTATGGTAAACATTAAAAAATGTATTGAAGTGCTGATACTCAATCCAACATGCCGATCTGAATATACCTTAACATACTTTTTATGCCTTTATACATGTTCTATTTAGCATGTTTCCTCAACTCATCTTTATCACAGAAAATTCATCAACTCCCTTCAAAGCCCAGATCATGTTTTCTCAATCCATTAACTGTTACTCCTCTCTTGAGACCCACTTATATATTAAACACATCCCATATATACCAGGCACTGTGCTAGGCGATAAAGGTACAAAGTGAGTGGAACAAAAGAGAATACCCTGTGATGAGAAAGAAAGACTTGTAAAAACATAAATCCAATAAATTATTAGAGGTGCTATCATAGAGTATAATGGCCACATTTTGACTAAAAAGAAAAAAAATCAACTCTATCTTTGTATATCACTCTCTAAAACATGTTAGTAGATTCAGTCTCCCTCTGCCAATGCAATAAGTTCCATATACTCTCAGTAAATCCTTTCTCAACTGTTGTGTGACAGTCATTGATTTAAACATTTAACATTAAACTTGCCCTATGTGAAGACAAAATTATTAAAAAACTCCTCTCATTGTAGTGAGACCATAGGAAAAGGGCATCAAGTTGTAAGTAACCCCCAAATTCCAATAGATTGAGGAATTCAAAATATAGATATCCTGAAAAAATAATATCTATCACTTTTGAAATATGGAAATAATGAGCATTAGATATGGAAGACAGGAAGTTAGATCATGGCCAGATATTTCCCTATAATCCCCTCCTTACCTCCACCATTACCAAATCAAATAAAAATCCTAATGGATTTGCTAATGTCCTAGTGGGAAGAGAGTAAGAGTTTATAAGACCCACAGGCCAGTGATGAAATTCTATCTTTCTCCACTAATTATTCTGCAGTGTTAAGAAATCCTGTGATAGATGAACATTTAGATATTGCCCAGTACCACAATAATATCTGCAGGCCCTTCTCTGGTATCTAGGATATGTCAACAACACAAGGGCCGATATCTACCTAATAGAGAACAGTGGCTGGAATAGATCTATCCCTCTTGGCCTAAGCCGTCCTCTACCTCCTATAATGGATCCATGTCTAAACATTAATAGATCAAAGAAACATTTAATTAGAATGAACCCCAGATTTCTCTTCTGTAGAAATCTGCACTTCCAATACATGAGCTCAGTGGCCCTTTAAAATTTTATAGACTCTCATTTTCATAGGTATTCTTACTCTTGGATAAATGAGGTATCTGAGCGATGGTTTGATTAGTTTATAGATAATTTTAAGGCCTTATTTTGCAAGGACAGTTCCTTTGCAGGTTGAAAAGCTATGTGGTAATTTCTACCTTATTCTAAAATAGGAATTCAAGTCCCTAGAGAAAATTATAAATTCAGAGGAAAGAAATGATCAGAGCAATCAAAATTCATGCTCTCAAAAACCTCTATAGCAATGCTTATGATTTCATCTAAGACTCTCTCAGTCACTCATTGGGTACCCAGTATCTTAGAAGAAATAAATTAGAATAAATTATTTGAGAAACTCAACAGACGAACATAGGTGAAGGGGAGGAAAAGTAAAAACAGAGAGGGAGGCAAATCATAAGAGACTCCTAAATACAGAGAACAAACTGAGGTTGCTGGAGGTGATGTGGTAAGGGAATGGGTTAAATGGGTGATAGGCATTAAGAAGGGCAATTTTCGGAATGAGTACTGGGTGTCATATGTAAGAGATGAATCACTGGGTTCTACCCCAGAACGCTAGACTGCACTGTATGTTAACTAACTTGAATTTAAATTAAAAATTTTTTTAATTAGTTGATGAAAGCTACAGATCTTATTGTTTAATGTTAGCAATTTTACTTTGTTTCAAATGCATATGATTTAGTTAAATTTGCATACACACTGGGTTTCATGTTACCATAAGTATGAGGTAGAATTAGTCAGCATAACAAACAATGTTGTTGAAAACCAAGTTTCCTAATTGCATTTCTACTTTAAGTCACCTTGAAATAGGAGGAACCACTGAGACATCAAGAAGGAATGGTGGAGAGGAAACAGTAATTATATAAAAAAAAAAAGGTTGATTTTAATAATTAAAATAGCCACATAGGACCATTTAGCCTAAAGGCAAATGGTTACATACATTTCAAGAGTCCCTCGGTCTATAAATTCACCTCTTATCATTTTTGGTTTTGTTTTTTAGAGAGATGGGGAGGGAGTTGATGAAGGAGAAAAGTATTTTGGGGAGGGAGAGGGAGAGAGAATCCCAAGTAGTCTCTGTGCTTTTTAGGCAGAGCCCCACACGGAGCTTGATCTCACCAACTGTGAGATCATATGACCTGAGCCTAAATCAAGAGTCTGGTGATCAACTAACTGAGCTACCCAGGCACCCCACTTCTCATCTGTTTCATTCTGTGCCCTATCCTCTGAGCCTAGACCAGCACCAAGCTTGCTCATTCCCTTAAACAGTATCCAAACAGCATCACTGGTTTATTTCAATTTCTAATTTATATGACTCAACTTTCCCATATATAGGAGGCACATGAGAAAGCAAAGCTGAGTTTTGCTATTTATAATATTCCTATTTTTATGTTCCCAGTTGCAGTCTTGAGGATAGCTTAATGAGTAACTACTATTTAGTTCTTTTTAGTTTATTTTTTTGAGGGGCAAGGCTGGTATAGAGGGGAAGGAGGGAGGCAAAGAGGGAGGGAGAAGGAGAGAGAATCCTAAGCAGGCTCTGCTCTGTCATCATGGAGCCTGATGTGGGGCTTGAATTCACAAACCATAAGATAATGACCTGAGCCAAAATCAAGAGTTAAAAGCTTAACCAACTGAGCCACCCAGGAGCCTTGAGTAACTACTATTCAGTGATCCCTACTATATGTCAGACATATATACACGTATAATTACAAATATTTAAAAATAATTGAACAGTCCTATAAAAAAAAGAATATAATCTTCATCTTACATATATACTGTAACCAGTCAATGGCTGAATTAGATTTGAAATGATGTCTTTCTAATTTCAAATCCCATATCCTCTCCTTCCCTACTTGTCATGTCCTTCCCACATAATTCCAAACTAAGAAATGAGCTTAGTCAAGTTTCACCACTGGTAAGCAAAGTCCTCCATTTCTTTGTTATAGAGGGCCTTCTTTTCTTAAAAAATCTAATTTTTTCATGAAACTATGATTCAGAGAGCCAAAGCCCCTTATGTGCTTCTGCTCTTCAGACTAAAATTGCTAGAAAAATTAAAATCACAACTCTGCTTTATTATGAGGAATAACACAAGAAGAAGAGGATGATTTTATGAATGCTCCTGCAAGTATGTGATGTGAATGTTTAGTGATAAAATATGAAACACTACCCTACATGGTTCATGCTGATTTTTGTCTCTTTAAAACTTCAGAAGATTTAGGAGTCAAAGTAAAATGAAATGTATAATACAAAATAAAAATATTCTAGGAGGAAAGAGAATTACTTAGGATGTACCAGATTTTACTCAAATCTAGTTTCCTGGGAGTGACAATCCACAGGTTACACAAACTGGTGAACATGGAATGGAATAAAAAGTCTTGAAGACATTGAAACAAACTTAATTCTCAGTGTAACCTTTGACCTTAGAACTTCCCAAATTTTCAGTCTCTGTGGATCACACAAAAACCTTTCCATTTCTTCTTCAAGAATACACGGTATAATCTGGATTATAGCAGGTGAAGTCATGTATGATTTTAATGGAAAAATGAGGCAAAAACACAAAGGTATATAGCCTCAAAGATGTGTATGTTATCTTCCTTGACATAATTTTAGTTTTCTTTCTCAATAAAAATCTATATTTTTATCAATAATGCTAAGAATAGAAACACTAATTTCATAAAATAATATTATGGACAGAAAACATGGCTTGGAAGCCCAGTAGAACCACTTTAACAGCTTGTTATCATGAAAGACGTGGATTACTTATTACCCACCTCTTCCTGTGATGTTCCTTGACAAAAATATCCACAAGACTTAAGGGTTTATAAAAGGAGAGAGACCCCACCCTATCCTTCCAGTCTCATTGTGTGTTCCACCTGCATCTTTTGCTCCAGGCAAACTGGACCACTTGAGCTTCCTCCGGTGTGCCATGGTCTCTATTATTCTAGTATTTTGTACAGCTTGTTTCATTATCTGTGTTCCTGATCATTTCTATTCAGTCTTCTCCACTCAACTTCTGGTGTTTTTGGATTTGTCATCTGAACTTGCTGTCCCCAGCCCTTCACCTATGCCCTTTATTTTTTCATTCTTTCTGCCCCAGTTACTCACAATAACTTTGCCTGTGCTCCCCCCTCCGAACCCCCACAGGACAGTAAACTTCTTAAATGCAAAGACCACGTTGTCTCTGCTTCATACCTTCAACCCTTAAAACATGCGCAGCATATAGTAAATCCTCAGAGACATTAGCTGGATAAGTGAAGAGCCTACAAATAATCGAAGTTCTGTACTGCTATACTCTGCTTTAATTATAAATACAAAGCTTCTCAACAGAATGGGCACTGCTTTGCTTTACCAAGAGTATTTACTGATTTTAAGGGCACTTTATTTATGGAAAATAACTGTATGCTAATAGGAAATATAAAAATTTTCCCAATTTAAAAAAAAATTTTTTTAATGTTTTATTTATTTCTAGGAGAGAGAGAGAGAGAGACAGTGTGAGCAGGGGAGGGTCAGAGAGAGAGGGAGTCACAGACTGAAACAGGCTCCAGGCTCTGAGCTGGCAGTCAGCACAGAGCCCGACGCGGGACTCGAACCCACGAGCCGCGAGATCATGACCTAAGCGAAAGTCAGACGCTTAACCAACTAAGCAACCCAGGCGCCCCTCCAATATATTTTAAAAGAAAGAGAATAAGAATCTGCCTCGAATAAATCTTATTTGAATTTCATAATTATCTTTAAATAAAGAAATAGAGCATACATGTGTTCTGCTCAAGAGTACAGACTGAATTTAGCACAAATAGTGAAATGCCTGTCTTCCCAAACTGTGTGATAAGTAGGCCTCATTTATCCTGTCCCAGTTTCCATATATGGTTCAGGGAGAGTTTCACTATCTCAATATTCATTTCTCAGCCTTGGTTTGGAAGAACCTTATGGAGCATTATTAGTCAGCCAGTAAAAGTTAGATTGACAAAATTTTTAAGTCTGAATCATATGGAGACTTTGCTTAGGCAGCCAAGTTCGATCATGGCTCCTCTTGCAACAAGAGTTTTGCTATTGTGTGGCCATGACCACTGACTCACTTCCACCCCCCATTATGGGCATGGCTTCAAATAGAATCTCATCTCACCCTCTTTCAAAAGTTGAGCCACAAGATCTGCTAAATGAAAGGCTGCCGACCCTTGAATGGCATTGCTAATGTTCCCCACACTTGGCCTTCTCCTCTTAAAACTACACTTTAAAGCCCTAAGGGCTTGGTCATGCTCTTGTAACTGGTTCTAATTTATGTTCCTTCTGGATCCATATCCTATAAGAACATTTAAACTCAGGCTAAAAAGCACATCTCTTTAGAGAATGAAGAGTAGGCAAGGTTGCCATATTTGAAGGAGGAAGGTGCTGGTTATCGAAGGTGAATCTATTTCCAGCTACTTATGTTTGATAATTTCTCATTCCTGTCTGTCTCGTGGTTGAGATAAGGACACCTTCAGGCATCTCATATTTGAAAACTATAGTCTGGTCTCTTTGGGTGCCACAGTCACTCTGACTGTTTTTGTTAGAAATCAAGCAGTTGATTAAAAATATGGCAAAAATAAAGTTATTTTAAATATAAGAACCTCCCCTTGCTTGAAAAATTGGTTCCAATATAAAAACATACAAATAAACAGAGTCCTGCTATGTAAATACTCAGAGACAGCCATAAATTGGTATGATGATGTATATTATTAAGTATTTGTGGGAATAATTTTAAGGCCACTTCACATTCTGCTTGACTATAGATTAATCTAACTTCAGAATAAGTTTAGAAAGTAGAAAGATGTTTATTTTTGTTTTGTTTTCATTTAATTATTTTATTAAATTACCTTATATGAAGTTTGGGATCTAGAAGACTGACAAATCTAAGTTATATGTTAATCTCTTACCCCACTTCACCTGCCAAAAATGAAACTGTGAATAGCAGTAGGAAAAGTTAAGAATTCAAAGTTAATCTTTTTGATACATTGAATGCAGTGCACAATCATACAGTGTGATCAGTGGAGAAGATCTCAGCATGGAATACAAAGTGGCATATTTTTTGGTCGCTCCATTTGAAACCACTGCAACGATGCCTTTGTAAAAACAGCTGCCAGTAAGTATATTTCAATCATTAATACATAATTATTTAAAATTCTAAGTTTTAGATCCAAATTATTTTTGTTATAACCCAGATCCCTGTTAGGGTTTTCAAGCACCTTGACATCTATCTGATAATCATTTGAGGCCCCAGTTTATGTCCTCTGGAAATTCACAGCATCTTTCCCCAAGACTGCTGTGATTTTTCTAAAGGGCCTTACATTTTGGTAGAGGTGGGGGGGGGGGTGAAACACTTAGTTTTAAACATCAGCCTCTTTGGTTTCAGAATCATTTGACAATGTCTTTTAAGTGAACATCAGCAGATGATGATCCTAGTTCTTCTCTGGGATCTATCATTATATAGCTAAAGGTAACATACCAGGTCTTAACCTAGAGAGCATATCGTTTGCACTCTATGCTTATCTCACAATGTAAAGAGGTAATTCAGGTCTCTAAATGACTAATTGTCTCAAGAGGAGTAGTATGAGAGAAAGGCTTAGATGAAAATGTAAAGGTCTCCAGGACCCGTTCTCTATGATAGCCTTATATTTATATTTTGTCCTTAACTTGTTTAATCACTTCCCTCATGATCAAATAAGATGCTTCTATTGAAACAATATTTAGAGGAAATTTATCCTCCCGGGTCTTATTTGTAGGTATTTTGTATGAAAAATACAGCCTTCTTCAATACACAAGACTTTGTTCCTTGGGGACAATTGCCATTCTTTGAAGGTACTAACTGGAGCTGGGACCAAAAATAATTTTTTAAATGATAGATTGTAGTATTCATACTTTCTGAGAAAACTAAAACATGCAAGTTTTTCAGGTGATAATATCTTAGCTAATGGTTACTTTTAATAATGTAACTTTTCCTCCAATAGTGTAATCTTAATATATAAAGAAGGTAATAGAGCAGTTAACATTTTGGAAACACAAGTCAGACCACAATGCCTCATGCATTTGATACCCTCTTACTCTTTATTGTAGCTTTACATGCTCTAAAGGAAGTATAAGGCTCCATGCAACTAAGTTGGAAAGCAACAGGACCAAACTAAGAATAGTTGAAACAAAGAGTTACATTTGACAAGACTCTCAGAAAGACCACCATTCATCACTAACACATTTTCTCTTGTTTTATATATATTCCACACTTAGTCTTTTGCACTTTGCAATATTTATGTATATTTAAGAATGCCTGAAGAGACAGATAAACTGTAATTGTCATGGCTGTTTTCATCCTGATGTGGCATTCCTTACTCTCCAGTGTAGGATCCAAAGTTGTTTATTTAGTACTCTGCTTGGCCATCTGAGTCATCTCATGCCTTTACTCATAATGAATAACTCCATGCCTTCACACAAAATGAAGTTTTTATCTATAGACACACCATCTTCCTTTCAAGTATCGGGTCCGACATACCTCTATCAGAGAAAGACCCGATTAAATGGATGCAACAAGACCATGTGCCCCATCTCTTAACCTGTGGCAACTTTTCATAATTACTAGTCTCTTTCTTAGTTTTCTATGACTAAACCAAAGGTTTCTATCGCCAACTCTACTGACTTTTCCTACTCTTATTTAAATCCAAATCTTAACCTTCCTTCTGTGAGCATAGGGGTTTGACTTCACTGCAACGTCCAGTCCCCAACTCAGGAGGATTACTTATTAACTGTTATATGTCAAGGCTCTGAGTCCTGGACTGAAGCCAGACCTGCAAGAACATGGTACTGGCTTACGCAATCCTGGTTCTAATCACACATCATCCCAACATTTGCAATGTAGTTGAGTTAGGATATCAAAGATCACTAGCTTAGGGAAGACTAAATCAACTTATCTTTGAAACAGATAAGTATCTCTTAACCTAAGGATAACAGAAGATGTGATTCATGAGAGGCTGCAATACTGTGAGGATGCTGCACAGACAAAATAAAATTATAAAAACCAAGATGAGATGAATTTGACTTGACAATGACTTGCCGTTCATCTCTCTTTTGAAGTTCTGGCATTAATTTCTTGTGAACACCTGACACTCTTTCAGACTTTTATAGCAATCAGGACATTTATAAAACTTTAGTTTCAAAGGAGAGAGATAAGTTCTCCTGAAGAGTGTCGTACTATAAGCTTTATGGGTGAATTTCGTGTAGCTCAGGCCTCTGGCTCTAAGATGGAGTTTGTACTCTCGAAGCATTCCAGTTCCAACATAAGATCACAATCACAGCTTTAGGACAACTAGATGCAATTCTTTTTCTGTTTCCTCTATAAGCCCCATGGCGGGCCATGTGTTTGAATGACATGCAAATTGCTTGAGAGGTGAGCTAGACAGTTTCTCAGGTAGCCAGTTATCTGACTTTGGTACAATTGGCCAAAGTAGTTTCTTTTCACAATAAAGTCCTCTAGTTCATGGAACTCAAGCCAGGCATCTCAAACATCAACACTCTGTGCACAGTACGCTATTTGGACACAGAGTGGCAGGGTCATGGGCAAGTGGATGTTAATTGTGGCAACATGAAGATACAGATAAACAACTAGGTTTCTAGTCACCAATGTGCTTGTTTTATTAGTCTATTATCGACAGGATACGGAGGCAGGACCCAAACAGCAACACCTTGAGTGGTTGATATATACCTCAAGGTAAGAGAAGTAATGAAGTTTGGACTGGATGTCTTCTTCTTCGTCCTTGAGTGGGGGTGTAGGAATCCTCCTCCATAGAAGTGTAAGCTAATTCTCTGTTTTGGGAAAGGACCTGAACTAAAAACACTAGTGGGTTGCTTACGGCCAGCACCCTATACTCTCAGGTCACTGACCCAAACACACCAATCTGGTTTAGATCTTGGCCAGCTCATGGACAAAAAGATAACCATTTTGAAACTGGCTTCCAAACGATATCCTTTCAAGTACACTCCCAATAGTGTAGAGTTTAAGTTGAAATCTCTCGTGGCTGACCTCTCCTCTATCAGAGGCATTAGGCAGATAATAGGTATACTCCACTTGTATGGAGTGTTTTAAATTCTCATAGTTCTCCTGGACACTCCTCCTGGACTCTCCTGAGAGAGTAAGCAGTCTCCAGAGTTGATTGACTTTATATGCATACAACTGTTTCTTTAACCAATATGTCAAGCAAGAAACCAAAATGTCAGGTACTCAGTGACAACCAAGAACCACAAGGTGGCCATAAAAACATATGCTAGAGAAATAGAATATATATTTGTTGCACGAATAAATTAGTTTGGCTGGCACCCATTTGAATCTCTGAAGGCAGAACTGGAAGGTCAGAGGAATTACGCCTTTGCCTCCACAAAAGTAATCAAGGAGGGGACAGTGAGTGATGGGCCCAAATGAAGGAATACAAGGAAATGAAGATGAAAGTTTACTGTAATTCATAATTTGCAAAGACCAGTTCAGGACATGTTCTAGAAATGGAACATATGTGCTGAAGAGACCCGTTTTGGCATTTACAGCTATTTTAAGGAACCTTACTAAGCTGAATAAATATTTGATAAATTTTGTTCAAACTTTATGGTATTGTCAACATTTGACTTTTTCAAAGAATTGATTTTAGATAATTTCATATGGTACAGTCCTAGAACTTGAGTCAGGGCCTTTCTTTGTTGCTTAATAAGCTATTATAGGCACAGACATCACAGAAGGGATGCATTCACACACACACATACACACACAGACACGTGTGTGCTCCTAAAGAAATTCCTTAGTAGGAATAAGTTTCTATCATTAAAAAATCTTCACCATATCCCTATGAATATTAACTCTATTTGACAAGTGAGGAAACACCAGTGGAGGAGGCTGGGGTGAGGGTGGGGTGGGCTTCAATCAACACCACTAACTGTTGTTTCCCTGAGGAGTGACACTGTTTCCACTTGTGAGCTATCACCATCTGACCCAGGGACCAGTTTGAAGGCATCATTTACTCCTATCCCATGCTGGCTAGCAGATGAGGGCATCATGTGTTCTTCTGGGACCAATATCTGCCACTGACAAAGATGTTTCTGAGAACTGTATATTCTCCCTCCTCATTGTTTAAGTCAAGCCAGTGGGACCCTCCCCTTCCCTGAGTGATCACCATGGTTTCTATGCCACAAATAGAGAACTCCATTATTGCATTACCATGGTTGTCCTAATAGTATTTTGTACCTTTGTTTTCATGTGATCACTGTTACCTTGGGAAACATTTACATAGCAAAGGTGGGCAGAGAAGTGACTAAGAAAATTTAGAACTTACATAAATTGAATGTTCAAGGCCAAAGAATTAGGCTAAGAACAAAATCAGAACTATGCCAGATTCTTGAATTCTTCATTAGACTCTTTCCATTCCACCAGCCTCCTTAGACATCCTTCAATTAAGTGTTCATCTTATTCCACACTCCACTTCAGGTCAAATCTCCCAGAGGTGCTGATATGTAATCAAACCCAGGGACTAATTTGTGTACTTCCCATTTTAATAAATGACTTTGGGGTTAAACTAAGCAATTTCAATTTTCCTGCCTTTCTCTTCTTTGATATATATATATCAAATATATATGTATTTTTATCATATATATGTATATATATGATATGTATATATATATTTTAGTGCATTTGGGCCTATGCAAGCATTTCAAAAATACTTGTATTCCTACATAGGTAGGAGATTTCACCAATGTTTCTGTCCAATACCCCATTCTTATGTTCATATCTCATTGTTCCAATATGCTTAGAAACTATATTCCATTTTCTGATAATGCTTTATTCTTTTTCTTTCATTATTCCTGATCACTGTGCTAGAGCAGACTTGCACAGGCTCACAAGAGTCCATTGTGTGCATGCTTTCCCAACTTCCTATTAGTCGCAGTTGAAGTGTTTACACAAAGGAAATTGGCAAATGCTTCAAATCATTTTTAAGCTGATTTCTTTTTCATCTTCCTAGTAACAGCTTTAGTGAGATATAATTTGCAGAGAACCAACTACTAACCATTTGATTCTCCTACATACTACTCTTTCTGCTCCATAGAAAAAAACAAGCCTCTTTCTTCCAAACAATTTTGTTCACCTTTACTGAAAGCTTAGGATAGACTCTATCTTATAATGCCTCCAATAATGTAATTATTTTGCATTTGATCTGCTGGCTCAGCCTAGACATTCCTCTGTTCTCTAACTCAGAGTGAGAAAGTTGTACTTGGGCTATGTTCTCCAGGCCCATACCTATTAATACAAGGAAAACAGTTTACCAGGGATTTTGCCTGAATTTACCATTTGCATTTTCCTTACTACTGAGAAGGATGAGGCAATTGTAGATCTTCCAACTCTTGCCAATCCACAGATAAATGCAGCCACTTGAGTAAGCCCTGGTAAAACCAATAGAAGAATTACTCTATACCCTACTTAACCTTGATAAGCAATACATCCTTGTTTAAGTGCACCAAGTTTTGAGGTGGTTTGTCACCTATCATTGGGTAACTGATATAGAGTCTCTCCACTTAACAAATTTACAACTGAATTATGAACAACTATCTGGCTACTTTCTCTGGTTTTGAGCACCTCACTTTTTTTTTTTTCAAATAGTTTATTGTCAAGTTGGTTTCCATATAACACCCAGTGCTCATCCCCACAAGTGCCCTCTTCCATGCCCATCTCCCTCTTCCCCCCACACACCCATCAGTCCTCAGTTTGTTCTCAGCACTCAAGAGTCTCTCATGGTTTGCATCTCTCCCTCTCCCCCACTATTTCCCCCTTCTGCTCCCCCATGGTCCTCTGTTAAGTTCCTCCTAATCCTCCTATACATGCAAACATATGGTATTTGTTCTTCTCTGCCTGACTTATTTCGCTCAGCATAATATCCTCAAGGTCCATCCATGTTGCTACACGTGGCCAGATTTCATTCTTTCTCATTGCCATGTAGTATTCCATCGTATAGATAAACCACATCTTCTTGATCCATTCGTCTGTTGATGGACACTTAGGCTCTTTCCATGTTTTGGCTATTGTTGAGAGTGCTGCTATGAACATTGGGGTCCATGTGCCCCTATGCATCAGCACTCCTATATCCCTTGGGTAAATTCCTAGCAGTGCTATTGCTGGGTCATAGGGGAGTTCTATTGTTAATTTTTTGAGGAACCTCCACACTGTTTTCCAGAGTGGCTGCACCAGTTTACATTCCCACCAACAGTGTAGGAGGGTGCCCATTTCTCCACATCCTCGCCAGCATCTAGAGTTCTCTGATTTGCTCATTTTAGCCACTCTGACTGGCGGTACCTCACATTTTTTAAGAAGCTCATCCTTGGGAAGATTCAGTCATAGAGAGAGGGAGGAGATTTAAAAAACAAACAAACAAACAGAAGAGTGCTTACAACATGCAATGGAGTGAAGTCTAATGTAAGAGAGCCAACTGAGTAAATAAGGAAGCTTTAAAAAAATAAACGTACACAATGCAGCTAGTCACCAGTCCCCTGAATTATTTTTATTTATTTTTTTAGAGAGACAGACAGACAGAGCATGAGCAGGGGAGCAGCAAAGGGAGAGGGAATCTTAAGCAGGTTCCATGCCTAGAGTGTCAGCCTGATGCATGGGGCTAGATCTCATGAGATCAATAACTGAGCTGAAATCAATAGTTGGAGGTTTAACTGACTGAGCCACCCAGGCTTCTCCTAGACCCTGAGTGAATTCTGAAAAAAGTCCCAAAGACAAGAGCAGTCTCTGGAGATCAGACTAGAAGTATGTTCGCTAACCCATTCTTGCTGTAAAGTCACTACCGTTGTTAATAAAATTCTCTCTGTGTGTATTTTGGGCCCCTCCTGAGGGCACTGGAATACCTAGGAGCTGCTATATGCCTTCAAAGAAGAGTTATTTCATAAAACTCTATAACCCTTAGCCTAAAAAGAGATAGAACCCAGAACAAGAGACCCAATGGAAGCAGAATGTACCTCCTGGGAGCACTGGAAAAGGCTAATAACCATGACAAGTATCTCCCAGATGCCCATTTGCTTGTATGTTGCTTCAAACAGAATATGCAGAGAATAGCAAGATTGTACGCACTCAACAGACCATTCCAGAAGAGGCCACTTTGACAACAAGGATTCCCTCAGTAACCACCTACTCTTGAATTTCCTCTTGGGGGCTACACCTCAAGATTTGGCATCAGACCTTCTCAAACACATATTTTCAGAGTGTTATTTACTCTGACAGCATGCTCTAATTGAAGACACTGGAGTTGAATTAAACATATAAAGAACCAACAAATCCCTTTGGGTACTTAACTAATCCTTAATGGTAGAAAAGCAACAAACCTAGAATTTGTAATTCTGATCATATGTTACTTTCTGGGAGATTGTAACTTATTAAAACTTATTGAAAAGGCAGAATTGGGTTTTTCCTTCTTTGCCTAGCCTGTTTTCTCTTTACACTTCCCTCAGCAGAGCCTATAAAATGGGCCTGAGCAGGTTCCCATTAGCTGTGGTCAGTTTTAATTTCTGGTTCTCATGCACAAAGCTGATGTGTGTAGGTTCCCAATCCTAAAAGGAAAATGCCACAAAACCAATTTTTGCCATTGTTTAATTAAAACAAAAAATGCAGCCTGTGATTTACACAGCAAAATTTAAGACAATTATTTACATCATGTGGACAAAGTCCTTTACTATATAACACTTTGTCCTCAAAGACCATTTTCCTATATCTTACAAAAATTCTCATGTAAGAAGGAAGGCAGTGAAATATTTAAAACTTTTTGTTCCTCTTTCCCAACCAAAATTGGAGAAAGGCCTGTTTCAACTCTTGTGGTAAAAACAGGAGAGAGAGAGAGAGAAAGCTACTCATATTCAGATTCCAGAACCCATGCTTTCTACTCACAGCTAACATCTGATCACCATAGATATCATAAATTTGAAGACTATGGTACCTGACCCTCAACATGCTGGCTACCACTGCATTGAAACCAAGTGAAAATTGAATCTTTAATTCTGTATGTGAATTAATCAAAACTCTCTCAGTTCCAAGAAATAGAAACTTAACTCAACCTGACTTTCAGAATGGTGATAAAAGACAACAGGCAATGAAGTAGATCAGAATTTTGGGCATGGCTGAATCCATCAAGAAAATCTTCCTTTATCCTTGCTGGCACTTTTTCTTGAGTGCTGACTTTGTTCTCAAAAGGGCTCTGCTTATGTCATAGAAAAGATGAGGAACAGTACCAACTTACATTTTATACACTAAGAAATCCCAACAGAAAGAAAGCACTTCTCATTTAATAGTTCCAGGAAAAGGCTTGGGTCTGTCACTGCTCTGGCTTGGGTCAGGTTTGCATCCATAATCAGTCACTGAAGCCAAGGGATGGAATGCTCTGAGGTGCCAGGCTTTGGTTTTGTCTTAGTTCCGGTTCCCCCAGAAGCAGATCCTGAGCCAAGGATTTCAGTGAAAACAGTTTATTGGAAGTTACAAGGAACATAGGTGGATGACAGGGAAGACAGCCAACAGGCGATGTTAAATCAGATACCAGTGAAAAATCAGAGCTTAATAATGCAAAACAAATATCTAAGAATTACCCCTGCTAAAGAGTAAGGTATTTGGAGTGTATTTGGGGTATTAATACCCCCATGTCCACTTGTTACCAGGTAAGGGCTACCTGCAGTGGGACCTGGGTGTGGGCTTTGTGTGTGGGCACAGTAAGTTTCATCAGCATAAAGGCTTAGTCTTCCAACAATCATGCTTTTGTTGGATGTTAGAACCCAGGATTATAGGCATAGAAATGGAGACAGGATGTGAAGGGATATGGGTAGACCACCAACAGAGCCAGTTATAGGTTCTGTCCCTACCTCCTGTTAAAAGAATGCAGAAATTATCGTGTTAGCCTCATTCAAACCACATCCAATGAGAGTAGAGGAGAGATAGTGCTCACAAAGGAAAAGTGGGTGCTGTTCCCAAGAAAAAGGGAGAAAGTTTCTTTGACAGCCAAAAGCAAGAGATGTTCACTTGATTAACCGATCCCTGAATTGCGGTTCCTCAATATAAGCCTTGTAATGTGGAGACTGGTTCTTAGCGATAAATGAGAGGATAAGAAATAGAAACTGAGCTTGATCTTGATAAAGATATGGATCATTATTCTTAGCACTTGAGCTGGGTTCTTGAAAGTGTATCCACTGTCTTCAAGGGCATGACAGTGGGGCTGGTGCTCTCATAAATCTTATTCCTCTGGTAATCCTTGGTCAAGAAAATGTAATTCTGCAACAATTAGACAGTAGGAAGTATTATTTATGACAGCACAAACATAATTAGTGCCTGCTGGGATAAAATAATAAAAAGAGAGTTATGGCAAAAACGTAGAGACCCTATCTATAACTGTATACAGAAAGAACCCTGTTGGCCAAAAAGAAAGTGACTATCAGATGATTCTAATTCCTTTGTTTTGCTTTTGCTGTCATCATTGTTACTTGGTGATGCATGTATTTGGTGCTTGGCAGTTTATTCTTAAAAAAAAAAAAAAAAAGGTCTGTTGCCAACAGCTCCTCCAAATGAGGATCATTGCCCAAGGAGCACCATAGAAGCAGCAGTGAGACATTTGCAACCAAGCAGACATTAATGAATTCTGGGGTAATTTCTACTGTGGTGAGTAGAATAATGCCAAACCTGCTAGCTGTCTGGATTTCTGGCTGTTTAATAAATCTTTCCTTTGTGTAGCCTGTGAATGTTGGCTCCTGATATGCTTACATCAGACTGGCTATAGAGGGGCTCACTAAAATTGACCCCAACATCTCTACATCCAAATCTCAAAGACATCAGAGAAGGACTTTTTCATCATTATTAAGAGATATAACTATTCAGTAATGCTCAAGCAATAAGTATCAGTTCCTTGCTGTGTTTGTGTAAGTCAGTATATGAGTTTAATTTATTGTTGTTATTGTTATTGTTCTTGTCTTTGATGCTTTAAAAAATAACTAGGGGCTTCACGTGTTTCTAGATTCCTAGAATCTGTTGGAAACACAAAGAAGACGTTCTCCCAGTGGTAGATCCCCAACTAAATTTTACTTCTCAGCCTTTACCAACTTATTTTCTAATCCGAAGTCTCAGCTAAGTTCCACAAAAACACCAATACTTTTGGTATCTGTTCCTGACTGGCTAATTTTTCTTATAGAACATAATTTGTTACTTCTTCTTCTGTTTTATTAAGAAGGAAAATAGGTAAACAGTATTCCATATATTTTTATTCTACAGCCCACAGATGCTTTAAGACTGGAGCAAAACTATAGAGTGAAATGATCTGTGCACTACTTATTGGGGAAGATCCTATCTGCAAAATACAACTTCATTTGTGATAACGACCTGGAGCGTTTGGGATAGGGAAATATACATCATAAATGTTCATGTACTTAGGACTGCAGATGTCTGCCATGATGAAAGAAAGGGGTAAACAAAGGAGAAGTGCTTCAGTGGTAACTTTGATGAATTGTATATTTAGGAGTCCTTCTCCAAGGGAACAGTACTTTTCAATGAAAGACTCAAGACCTTTAGCAGAAACTTTAAGTTTGTTGCTCATAACCATTTTCAAAGACCAAACACTTGCCTTCCACTAGTGGTGATTCACTTTACACAGTGACAAACTATTACATCCACATTGACATTTTTATTTTGTGTGTGTGGTCTTGGAGATGGTCAGAATGGGTTAAAGACTTAGCCGAGCCTTAAATCTGTGGTTAGTTCCACGCAACAGAGAGAATCCTTACAATGTAGAGCCTGTTGTTCTTCAACCAAAGGCCTGTTTCCCCCCTTAAATAGTGTTTCTTGGATAAGTAAAATGTGCTAGAACTCAATGGTAGATTCCCTCAGGAAAGGCCAAAAGGAAAGTGTCTGAATCCAAAAAGGTGCTTAATAGCGGCCAGTTCTAGGCAAAGAAAAAAGGGAAAAGAAAAACCCCTCCCTTAAGCCATTCCAAACTTGGCTTGGGGAGAATATGGAAAAGGGGAAAGAAAATGTTTGGGTGTTTTTCTTCTTTTTTATGTGTTCTGTCTTGTTGGCGCCTTATTGCCAGAAGATATTGGAGAGCCAACAATGTGCAATGTGGAACTTTAAAAATAAATCCTGTCTTAGAGCAATCCAAACTGCTTGCCATGAAAATGAGACTTTCCCAGTGTGCCAGCACTGAACAAATCTGAAATCAAGCCTCCCTAATGTTCACGTTAAATATTAGGATGATGAGAAAAAGAACAGAGGGAGGAGAGACTACTAAGATAGCACAAGAGTGGGTGAGAATCAGGAGAATCAGAAGCCTTTATAGAATTCAAGTTATCAGCATAGTAAGGGATGAATTGTATGTAGAGCAAAGCATATCACTGGTAGCTATAAACAAAGTCACTTGTTTCTGGGAAAAAGCAATGTGCAAGGTTTAAGAACTTGGTTTTTAGTGTGTAATTTTCCTTACGGTACTTCCTCACTCTATAATCATAAGTCTCTAAGCTTTTACTCAATCCACGATGAACCTTTTCTCTTTTGCAATATTTATCTTCTTTTTCAGTTTAGACACTGATGGTTTGCATAATGAGAATAATTTACAGAGTTAGACCACTGAGCACATTGTTCTTCTTTTATGAGTCAAGTAGAATAGAACTTGCACAATGTCCTATTCCCAGTATACTTTCAATGAAGAGAGAGAGAGAGAGAGAGAGAGAGAAATCTAGGCATTGGTACCAGAAGGAAATAAATATAAATGCCAATATGCACCAGAAAAAGAACTTTCAAAATCCATAGTTTGTCTTCAATCTAGCATCTCAGTGAATAGCAGTGATTGGTAGAGATAACAATAGGGTTTTATCATGTGAATGAGGAAGACAGAATAAATGGGGGAAATAATGAATAGATATGATGGGCTTAACAGAAGTCTTATAAACTCAGTTCTTTGGGAAAGCTGTTTAGAATACAACTTTGTTGGGAAAATAAAATATTGAAAAGTCCATAAGAGTCAAACCAAAGTTCAGTCACACTGAGGTGGTATTTATGTTCAGAAAGGAAGGTCTAGAAAATTGGAAAGACTACATCATGTATAAAACAGCATTTAGCATAAATAAATAAACAGAATTTTTTTAGTTCACTTATGAGATTAGAAATTTTTCCCTAAATATCCAGGAAAAGCTACTCACACAGCAATGACCTATACCATCACATGGAATGATAGAGTTACTTTTAGTACCTTTTAATAGTGACCAAATGAACTTTAGCTAATATAAAAGAGAAAGCAAAATGGAATGTGATTTTGAGCTGCTGTTTTAACAGTTAATCTTTATTTTCCAAGTCACTCATTTACCTGATACACATTTACCTGATACACAGTGAACCAGACAGCAGGGTAAGTGCTGATGTGTGGCGGATAAAACACACAGGCTGCTAGAGCAAAAGCAGTCCCTGCTTTCCTCGAACTTCAAGTCTAGAGGAGGAGATACATTCATCAAAAATCATAGGAACAAACTGAAGTTATAACTGCGACAAATGCTACTGAAAGAGGTTAACTTACAACCTCTGTTTCATGGAAGTTTCACGGAAGATCTGAGTAAAGCCTCCAGTGAACTTGATGTCCTTCTGTCTAGTGGACAGTTTCAGTCTTCACTCTCAGTGGCCTCTCAGACAGTGATGACCACTGCCTTATTGAAACATCTCTCCTTGGCTCTAGTGGCACAACATAATCCCATATTTCCTCTTACCCTTTACCCTTCTCATTCCCTCTCTCCTTCACTTGATCAACCTCCTTTATCATGCTATTAAATTCTGATGCTTTTTGAGGTTTGACCTTAGACCCTCCTGTTGTCTCTTTCTGTATTTTCTTTTTTTTAATTTTTGAAGTTTATTTATTTGAGAGAGAAAACATGAGCAGGGGAGGGGCAGAGAGAGAAGGAGGGAGGGAGAGAGAGAGAAAGAGAGAGAGGCTCCTAAGCAGGTTCTGCACTGCCAGCACAGAGCCCAACATGGGGCTCAATCCCATGAATTATGAGATCATAACCTGAGCTAAAGCTAGAACCCCCATCAACTGAGCCACCCAGGCACTCCTTCTCTTTCTGTATTTTCTGTCTCAGGTGACTGAATCCTCATGGTTTCAACTGCCTATAACAATGATCATATATTTTATTCCTATGAGACCTCCTCTGGGCTCCACTTGCATGTCTGAAAGGTCCCTCAAATATATTGTGTCTAAAACCAAACTCCCATCCCCCTACCTAATTCTTTCTTTGTTTTTATTTTTTAGAGAGAGAGAGAGAGAAAACGCCTACACAAGCAGGCCATGTGAGCTAGGGAGGGACAGGGGGGAAAGAGAAACAATTTCAAGCAGGCTCCACACTCAAGGCAGAGGCTGACTTGCGGCTCCATCCCATAACCCTGGGATCATGACCTGAGCCAAAATCAAGAGTCTAAGGCTCAACCTACTGAGCCACCCATGTGCTTTGCCACTTGTTTCTTTTCAAGAGTTCTTCATCTCAACTTCTCACAAGTAATGCAAATCATGTGATTAGAAGTAATCTTTGACATTTCCTTTTATTATGAATTGTATATACCCAAGTAACCAATAAGTACTGGTGACTTTTTACAGCCTACACATTTCTGAAGTATGTCCATTTCTATCCATCTCTTTTAAGCACTGTCTTTATTTCAAGCAACCTCTCTTTCTGAACTGCATTGGCTTTTAGTTGTTCTTCCTCCAACTGTCCTCATACTTTTATAATACACTATCCTCATGGTAGTCCATCCACTATTATCCTATAAATCATACTTGTTTTTAAGGCACTTTAATAATTTTTCTTCTTATAAGATGAAGAACAAGCTTTTCATCAGGCCTACCGGAGTCTGTATGATTTAATCATCACTCCTAGAAGATAAAAATCTCCCTCTCCATTCCAGCTAACCCCTTTAGTGATATGGTCATGTGTGTGGCTGATAGCACCAAAATGCCTGAGTTTGAGCTCCTCTAGCACATTTGGTACTATGTGACCTGGGATATATTATGTAACCTTGTTGTTAAGTTTTCTTCCTTGTAAAGTGTGACTAATAATAGTATCTATTTCACAGGTTTGTTAGGAAGATTCAATAAATTCATAAATACAAAATGTTTAGAAAAATGCCTGGCACATTATAAGCACTAGATGAATATTAGCTATCAATATTATTTTCTGCCATTTACACCATGTATCTCACTCATGCAGGACTTGCCAATTTTAATTTCACATTTTTAAAATTACTTTCTGATAATGGCAACCTCCACCATTAGGCAAAATCTTTGTTGGTGTACTTTCACTTACCACTGTATCCTTAGCACCTTGCACATTTCTGGGTCAATAACAGCTGGTTAATAAACCTTTGTTTAGTGAGTGAGAAAATCAATGAATTGATAAAACCCAGTTGAGCAGAGGGTTTCAAGAAGGATGAAATGTTCAATATAGTTAAATGTAGTTGAGTAGCCATGCCAAGGGAGAGACTTTATAATATCTAAGCATTAAGAGATAAATAGCATATTGTTATACACAAAGATCTTGAAAAGAGCCATTTCAGTGAGTTATGGGGTTAGAAGCCAGAATGCAATGAGTTAATAAGAGAACAGGATATAAGAAACTAGAGACAGTTCATTAATCCAATGCTTCGCAAACTATTTGTGAACTCCTATACATACACAGCTCACATCACATGGAACTCAGTTCACAAGTTGGACAACTCTCCAGGTGATCTGTATCTCACTGTCCAATGCAGTAGCCACTAGTATTGAGCATTTGAGATATGGCTGTTCAAAGTGACATGTTCTCTATGCATACGTATATAGATTTGTGAATGTGTGTGTGTGTGTGTATTGACACACAAATCTATTTATATATCGGGGCGCCTGGGTGGCTTAGTCGGTTAAGCGTCCGACTTTCGCTTAGGTCATGATCTCACGGTTCGTGGGTTCGAGCCCCGCGTCGGGCTCTGTGCTGACTGCCAGCTCAGAGCCTGGAGCCTGTTTCAGAGTCTGTGACTCCCTCTCTCTCTGACCCTCCCCTGCTCACACTGTTTCTCTCTCTCTCCTAGAAATAAAATAAAACATTAAAAAAAAATCTATTTATATATCTCTGTATTTCAAAGATATAGTATAAAAAAGAATGTAAAAATAATAATTTCCTTTGATTTCATGTTGCAATGATGGTATTCTGAGATGTTATTTGCTTTTTCTGAAAGAGGCTTTTATAAAATATAAAATCATATGTGTGTATTGAATTACATTTCTATTGGGCAGCAATGATTCATATTGTTTTTAAGGAAACAAGATGATTGCTGCTTGAACATTATGATAATATTTTATTATTATTCTCAATGTTTCTAATATTTTGCACATTGGTATAGGTCCACAGATCACACTTTGAATAGCACTGTATTGGACAACATATAAAACAAATTTGTTTCACATGTAACATCATAGAAATTGGTGGAATAAGGTCTAAAAATACTGGTCCCTCTACTGAAATGATCATAAACTGACAAAGATTAAGAGAATCAACTTTTTTGGAACTATGGGATCTAAGGAGAAATCTTCAGATAGCTGGAGACTGTTGAATGAAGGACAGAATGGGTAAATTCAGTGAGAGGGCCTTTGAAATTTCATCACATCACCTAGACAGAATGAAACCAAAATGCCCGGTATCCAACACATGCAGAGAAAAAAACTCAGAGGACCCTAGGCTTCTACCTATAATGGGTCTGTGGACTCTGTGCAAGCAGTGGGTATGATTCCAAGGCAGAGCCAAAAGGAGAGTTTAAGGAAACCACTTGAGTAAATCTATGTCAGGCCACTGGCTCATCATTGAGATAACATAATAACCACTTTAGTGACCACATATAGGCAAGGGATACAGTCTTGCAAAAACTGTATGGAAAAGTCACCCAACAAATGTACATCTATAGCTAATCAAATATCAACAACAAATTCCGAGGAAAGAGGAGATTTTCCTAAGCTTTCCTAAGCTACCACACTGTAATAAAAAACTACTTCACACTACCTAGAATGGCTACAATAAAATCTTGAAAATAAAGAGATTCAGTGGGATTTGGAGAAATTTGGAAACCTGATACACTGGTTATGCAAATGTAAAAATGGTTCAGCCACTCTGGAAAACAGTTTGGCAATTTTTCAAAAAGTTAAACATAAAATTGCCATATAATCTAGCAATTAAACCCCAAGGTTCATATCACATCCCCCCCAAATTAAAAAAAAATGGTGCTCAAACATTCAGATTCATAATAACAGTATTCACAATACCCAAAAGGATGGAAACAGCCCAAATGTTCATCAGTGAATAAATGGATAACAAATTGTGTTACATACATACAACAAAATATTATTTAGGCATGAAAAGTAATGATACACTAATAGTTGCTCCAACAAGGATGAACCTTAAAAACATTGTGCAAAGTAGGGGCACCTGGGTGGCTCAGTCAGCTAAGCATTTGACTTCGTCTCAGGTCATGATCTCACGGTTTGTGGGTTTGAGCCCCACATCAGGCTCTGTGCTGACTGACAGCTCAGAGCCTGGAGCCTGTTTCAGATTCTGTGTCTCCCTCTCTCTCTGACCCTCCCCTGCTCATGCTGTCTCTCTCTCTCTCTCAGAAATAAATAAAAACATTTAAAAAAAAATTGTGCAAAGTAATAAATAAGATACCAAAGGTCACATATCTTGTAAAGTGTGTGAATTTACCTGAAATATCCAGAACAGGTAAACTGATACAGACAGAAGATGGATCATTGTTGTCATAAGCTTGGAGAAAGGGGGAATTAAGGAGTAATAGGATACATGGTTTTCTTTTCATATGATGAAAATATTTGGGAATTGGTAGAGGTGTGGTTACTCGATTTTGTTAATGTACACAGCCATCAAATTATTCACATTAAGATGGTTAATTTTGTGCTAGGTGAATTTCATCTCAGGAAAAAAAAAAGAGGAGAAGCAGCTTGGCTTCGGTGAAGAGAGAAATAGAGCATTTATTGTGGGGTAATTTGTGCTTGAAGTAGGTTGTTGTTTCCTTTTTAATTACTCATCTAGGAGTGATTTGAACTTGGTGAAATACTATTGGACAGGAAATAAGAGAGAGAAGGCAAGGGATCCAAGGCAGAAAAGAAATAGTCAACAAAGTCAGTTATAGAAGTAACTATGAATATAGAACAATGATTGAAAGTGGGGGGGGGTTCCCACTTGACAGGAAGAATTTTATCTTTGAAGTAAGAAGTAAAAATATCTGTGAAGAGATGGGTACCAAGTTCAGAGAGAAGTGTTTAAGAACACTTACAATGGTTCTAATAGAGAAGGGAAGAGAGAGCTGCGTATGAAATCACATAAGAGCTGAGGACCCAAATAAGTTTTAAGATGACTCATTTAGAGTTGTATGTGTACATGTATTTGTGTGTTTGAGCATGTGTGGTATGTTTCCAGAACAGTTATCTGTCTAACTGTGAACATTAAAAACAAAAAAACCCCACCGATGTATGGATTGCTAGCCTTACAGTTTTGCCAGATGGGTGTTAAGGACATCAATGAAGCAGGGAGTTGAAGATGGAATGGTGGCATATGGTCACTAAAAGTGAAAATTTTTTTTAATGTTTTATTTATTTCTAGGAGAGAGAAAGAGACAGTGTGAGCAGGAGAGGGTCAGAGAGAGAGGGAGTGACAGACTCCGAAACAGGCTCCAGGCTCTGAGCTGGCAGTCAGCACAGAGCCCGACGCGGGGCTCGAACCCACGAACAGTGAGATCATGACCTAAGTGAAAGTTGGACGCCCAACCGACTAAGCCACCCAGGTGCCCCTAAAAGTGAAAATTTTAATTCAACAGCTTGGAAATAGAGCAGGCATTGTTAATGGCCTGCTCTGCCATGGGAGAGTGTGGCTGAGTTAGGATGGGGGCAAGTTACTGAAAATGAGGTTATGGATTTGGGTCAGGCAGTTGAATGAGCTATATACATGTATATTGAAGTCACCAAGGATGATTTCAGGACTTGGGGTGGAGGAGACAACACACCTATTATTCAGTGAAAGAAGAAAAGGAATGAGAAGGGGACAGCAACAATAGAGCTAGGTATCCAGTGGTAAAGTCCTGGTATAGACATGGCATTGGCAAGTGTGGGTATAGTCAACCCATCTCTGTCCCCTTTGTGGAAACAGGCATATTCAACTAAAGTGTGCCATCACAAAAACAATCTAACTAATAAGACTTTTAAAGGAAATATGCATTAAACTGAAGAAAGGTGATGAACCTGGAAACAAAGAAAAAGTCAACAGTATGCCTCTGGTGTTTCCTAAACAGTCCCAATTATGGGGATGGAAAGAGCGTGAGAATGAGAATGGTGTTCCCTGATAAAGGTGAAGCTGTTTCCTCAGGTTTACCTGAGTCTGCACTAAAGTCTCTAACCTTATTCATATCCTTTTGTTCTTAATTCCATAAAGTCCAAAGAATTCTCTGCAGGCTAATCCAGTTTTCTAGCAACTTAAGTGCCAAAAATTGGAAACCATCAGAGTATCAAGTTTGAATGTCATAGATCTAGGTGTGGATACACTAGACATGTGTACTCTTTATTATAATAAAATAAACCTACATTCTGATTTGTCCATTGGCTTCTCCTGAACTTAGCTACAGTGTATTTATAAATTGATTCAAATGTCACTTTTGATACATCCAGAACATCATTGGATATTCTGTTTACATATAATGCTATAAAACAGAGCATTCAACATCTGGGTATTTAAAAATCCTGCATGATTGTGTGAGATTTTTAGTTCAATGCCCAGTTCCTCATTAAAACATATGCAGAAGCCTCTGTATTTTTACCTCCTCCCAAGACTGAAAACAGAAAAATATCACGTGAATACTGACTCAACTGATCTGTAGCATGTCCGCTTTGAAGTAGTCATGCACCAAGTTATAATAAGATGCATTCTGAAAGGTCTGTAATTATGTAGTTTTATAGAACACAGTAACGGAGCTGATTTAACTGTCTACTGTGCAAATATGCATGAGTGCAACTATAATGACCTAATATTTACTTAGAACACCATAGTTCCTTGAGGTTTGTAGGTGGGAGCCAAGAGGAGAAGTGTGGGGGTGATTTTACCAATAAGTATTTGAGTTTAATGGAGAAAATAATACCTTTTGAATTATTTATTAGTGAATTGAAGAAAATCTAGAAAAAACTCTAGGTCATTATTCCTAATAGTGCCATTAGGTTCAACCTCAAACTTCAGTTCTATGTATATCATATTTCTACTTTTTGTTTTTAATTTGCCTATATCAATTATTCAAATACCTGTCATGCTGATACTGAAGTGACCTGTGATTACCCATCTCTATTCACAAATCTATACCAGAGAAAAATTGCTGAACAACCAGAAGTCAAATGGAGCAGACTTGATAAATTTGTACCAAGAGTATTTGAGAAGACAAATTTGACAAATTGTGCATGAAAATTAAACATAGGGCATGAAGATTCCCTTGATGTTTGGAATAGAAAACCATGACAAATTACAGAACAAACAAAGGCCATATGCTCAAAATATTCATTAGCAATGTTATTAGTAATTTATCATTAGCTTTGGGGGCTCCTTAACATATCAAATTTTGTTATATCTAACTAAAATTTGGAGTTTCCCATGATACAGAACTCTAAAAAATACATTATGAATAGTGTCATTCAGCAATATAACTTTTCCTAATTGTATTTTTTCAATATTATTGGAAAATAAAATGAGTCATTTATAAATTCCAGTATTTTATTTTTTATTATTATACAAAGCATGAAAAAGAATTACTGTATTCTCTGTACACAATATCATCATCCAAAAGTAATCATATTAATGGTTTGACATGTTATCTTTCATATAATTTCCTATGGCTCCAAAGACATACACACGTGCATTTTACACTTGATAAATTACATCTTTGTCTGTTTTCTCCTTAACAGTGTGCCATGAGCCTTTTTTCATATATTATATATAGTGCTATTTCATAGTAATGACTGAAAAAAATTCATGATATGACCACTGATGTCCTGATAAACTGGTCGTGTTGAGGATCCCCAAGACAACCTCCAAGTCTGGTGATTTTTAGGAAGACTTATAGGAATCAGCACATAGTTGAACTTATTTAGACCTGTGATTTATTACAGCAAAAGTAAACAAAACCAAGTAAGTAAAGGAAAAAGGTACATGGGGCAAGGTTCAGAAGAAAACAAGGGCCAGCTTCCAAGAGTCCTTTCTCAGTAGAGTCCAAGACAACACAGTTAATTCCTCTAATACTGAATTCTGAAAATACATGTGAAATATTATCTACCTGCAAAGCTCTTTAGAGACTTGGTTCACAAGAATGTTATTTGAAACTGGTCAGGTAGTAACCATATGCCTAGCACATATCAAAATTCCAGACTCTTAGAAAGAAAGCAGGTGTTCTGCATAATACACATCATTTGCACAAACAGCTTAGGCACAATATAGGCTCTTATCAGTTAGGGAATGGTGACAAACCTCCAAAAATCCAGCTTCCCAGACACTAGGTAAGGATTGTAGTTATATGCCTACTATGTTGACTCTTTTCTGGACACTAGCTCTTTAGGAAAAAGGCGGGGGGACCCTCTGACTTATACTGTTTGCTAATTTCATGGTGTAAATACTCTTATAAAGGACAATTTCAACTTACTAATGGTGATACTAAATGTGGAGTTGGGAAGAAATTCAAGTAATTGGCTCTCCATGACACCGTACAAACTGTCTTCAGCACACTGCTGGAAATATCATTATTTATGACATAATTCCTAAGAGTATGTGCTTACAATAAACTCTTCATCAATCACTGGAGTATGTGTGTGCGTGTGTGTGTGTGTGTGTGTGTGTGTGTGTGTGTAGTCAACGGAAATTAAATTAAAAACAAAATGAGTTAGAAACCTTAGCTGTTAGAGATAATCCTTCAGTTTCCATGACTGCCTGCTCTAATGGAACACATGGAGTAAGAATGGTTCTCTTCCCAACAACCCACAGATAGTAAAATTTCAGAACCACAAGGAACACTCAATTCACATCTCACATTTCATAAGTAAACAAAGAACCAGAGAATATAAGTGATCTTCGAAGGCTCCCCTCTCCATTAATTATGGGCCCACTAACAGAGATAAGAATCTAGTTTGCATGAGTGTTTGAACTATCATCCTCAATAATTAGAAAATAAACCCTAAATTAAAATTAGAAATCATTAATTTCAGAATCAAAGAGTTAAAAATTTAAAGTCCTTGACCCCAGCATAAATATAAATATATATGCAAAAATCAAATGCTGCAAAGAGAGAGTAGTTGTGATTAAAAAAAAATGAATAAACTTATCATCTTTCTTAGTAGAGAATTAAAACATGCAGGCTGAAGAAGACAAATCAAGAGATATATGATTTCACATTTGCAAAGACAGTAACAGAGAAGATTAAGAATAGGAAGTATGGTGGTGAACTGAGGGAGAGGGAAATAATATTTCACTTTATAACCTTCTGTATTGTTCTATTTTTACACATATATTTGCATTTTCATATTTTAAAGACTAAATATATGTTTACAAGACAGGAAAAGTCTTGGAATCCATATAGTCATAGTAGTTATGGCTGGATTATACAAGTAATGATTAAAGTGATTTTAAAAATAAATGATTCAGGGGTGCCTGGGTGGCTCAGTTGGTTAAGCATCCAACTCTTGGTTTCAGCTCAGGTCATGACCTCATGTTTCATGAGACTGAGTCCTGTGTCAAGCTCTGTGCTGATGGTGTACAGAGCCTGGTTGGGATTCTCTCTCCCTCTCTCTCTGCTCCTCCCCTGCTTGCCCCCCCCCTCAAAATAAACATTTAAAAAATCTTTAAAAAATAAAAAGTGATTTTATTTTGCATTCCTCAATTTTTCTACATGATCATTTATAATTTATTATAAACTTAGATATATTTATTGCTATTTTTTATTAATCTCAAAGAGTGAAGAAAAGTGACATACACATTTCCATTTATAAATGGAAGATCCTAGTCTAAGTTAAGTCCTTTTGGGCATTAAAATTCTAGATTTCTACATCAAAAGGATATAGCCACAATTAAGCCCAAGAAAATGTGATTATTCTTCTGAATGTTACAACAAATATGTAGTAGATATCAGATTAATAGAGTTATCTGAAATTATTCTAATGTTACAAAAATCTCTCTCCCTGTTCCCAGCTTGCAATCTTTCTAATGTGCTCTCTCAGTGAGCACAAAGAAAGTTGTTGGGACATAATGGCTTTTGGGAGTATAAACACCAATATCTAACACAATATGTTAATAAGGTATTATATTCATATTTATCATAGAAGAGACAGGAAGAATATTTTAAAAGATGATAATGCATAACACAGAGTAGGTTACAAAGTCTTATACAGTTTTACCATATGTTAGAAGACTGGACTTAATAAAATGCAGCTTTTCCTTTTTATATGATCAGTTTATAATCTGGTATGCCATCTTTTTCTTTCCAATTGAAAATATTCATATAAAACTGAGATTAAGCATCTATTTTATAAAAGACTTAATTGGAAACATCTAACAAACATTTCTAAATAGCTCAAAGATTCAAATAATATTAAATATCCAATAATATTAAAGATAAAATAGTGTCTTTGGGGTGGAAAAAAGAGAAGATGAAAAAGAGTATGTATCCTCCATGTGTCTTTGGGTAAACTTCTAGTGAACAAGATTTGGGCCAGAGAATTTATTTTTTCAGAGGTACAATGAATCAAGTCTGTGAATTTCATTTCTTATGATCCTGTCTTATTCTTATGATTCTCCATTGTTATTAAGACAAATCTTAGAATTACTATGTCACTGCTAAGTGATAACCACTACTTCATTTTGCCTCGATTGCTTTGTTTTAAAATGTCTGAGGATAGGTTTTGATGACCCAGAGTATGACTAAATGAGACTGTGTTTGAGAAATTAGAAGAGTTTGTATTATTCCACATTTCTGCTCTCAGACAAAAATTACATTTCTGACAGTATTTTAAAATCTCAGATCAACCAATAGTACCCTTTATATATCAGGAATAAAGGGAAAGGGGTATATGGGAAAACAGACAGGCACTGAGAACAGAAGAGAGGCATATCCCAAATGGGTACACTTTAAAATAATACCTGAAAAATAATCAATTTATTCAGCCACTCAATTATTCATTTATTTTTTCAGCAAATATATGTTGAAAACTTACATAGTGCTCAGGACCAGAAAAATCTCCACATACTTTGAAAGACTGAAAGTTTTCAGGATTTCAACCAAGAACCACAAGGAAGAAAATGTGCTAAAATACTGCATGAGGATCTGAAGTTCTATTTAACTTCTGCTGGGAGACAGGATTCTGACCTCGGTGTTTTCTAGTCCCTAGCAAGCATTCCCACAGCAAACACAATAACTCCATGGAACCAGAAAACCAATATCATGTGGTTTCTCCTATGTTTTTGGCTATCACTTGGGCCAAATCTTCTGATACTCACTCACTTAAGCACTGGTTCAATTGGACTTTGGATTCCATGTAGGAGAAAGGATTGTTCTTAGTAGGCACAAGGCTTTAAAAATTTGTCCTTTCTTCTAGTCTTCCTTCAACTCACTTTAAGCTAAAGTCCCTGAAAGCCTCAGGCCAATGAACAGCTCTTTGGGAAAGGATTCCTCTAGAAAAAATTGAATAGAATGCGAAAAGGCATGGAGACACTGAGTTTAAAGACTAAAATTCCTAGTGAGGTAGAATCTGCAATTTATTCACATATTTGCAGGGTAAAATGTGGAAGAAGAAGCACAGTCTACCGTCTTCTGAAGATCAAGACTAGGGCCTATAGGTAAGGTGTACAAGGAAATGTTTTTTAATTCAATATAGGATCTTGCTGAACACTGGAGTTCCCTGAATTGTGAAATTACCTGCCTTACAAAGCACTAAATTTTGGATATGTGCAAAATGTCTTCTGGTTGGATGTTGTGAAACAAATTCCTGTATTAAGTTAGTCATACTACTTAATTGGATTCTAAGAGGTACTGTCCAACCTCAAGCAACTTCAAGATGCTTTTATAGTTTGTGTTCTGGGAAGGAAAACTGGCATATTTTTTTGAATTAAGTCTTGGTTTAGCATCTCTAGACCCTGATATAAGAAGATGCAAGACAGATGGGGCACTTGGGTTGAGTGTCTGACTTCAGCTCAGGTCATGATCTTGTGTCTCGTGAGCTTGAGCCCCACGTCGGGCTCTGCTGATAGCTAGCAGCCTGGAGCCTGCTTCGGATTCTGTGCCTCCTCTCTCTCTGTCCCTGCTCTACTTGCACTGTGTCTGTCTGTTTGTCTGTCTGTCTCTCTCTCTAAATAAATATTTAAAAAAAAGAAGATATGAGATATGGAATTATGTTTTCACACAGATACAATTTGAACAGAGGATCCAGTACTGGCTTTTTTGCCTTGAAGAAGACGATTAAAATTTCTAAGCTTCCATTTCTCACTCATTTTGGGGAATAACAGGATAGGGCCACAATCTCTTTTCTAAAACCCTCATGGCCACATGGTTTTAAATTAAGAAATTTCCAGATATTGTAATGGCAAAAAGTATACTTTGTGTATATCAGATAACAGTGGGAACTGAAGCAGTGTGTCCTAATAAAACCTATTAATAATCTGCTATTTAAACATTCAAGTATTATGAATTCAAAAAAACAGTCTATAAAATAAATGAATCTATATTAATACAAGTCAGGATTTACCACCAAATATTTTTAAGTGGTTTCTCACTTAAACAATGGCAGAATTATACCTCTCTGGGAGAATGCTATGAGATTTAAGTCAGTTAAACACTGGAGAATGCCACAGTAGGTGCTGTTAGTGGCCATTAAACTTCCTGATTTTTACCACTGTGGCCTTCAGATAAATTTTAAGATTTATAAATGTGACTTGGAGACTCATCTTGAAACCAGCTTGGTTAGTAGCTCTATGTTGTAGAAAACGTATTAAATATCATCTAACTTCCTGATCTGGTACAGGTATAAAACTCCTATGACATGCAGTGGTGACTCTTGGTGTACCCAGGCCCCTGATGCCAACTCACTGCTACTCCTTTACTTCATAGATTTTCCTTTGACCAAACAGGAGCCACTTTGACTAGGAGGCTAGCCTCTGGCCCTAAACCCACAGCCAATGAATGACATAAGGGGTACAGAATCCGGCCTCCTTGCCTCAAACTAAGACCATCTCTGTGGTACCATTCAGGCTTGAGGGCTCCTCATGTTGGACAAGGCCATGAACCCATATTCTTGATTATTACATTTTCCTGCCTTCTGTTTCTTTACTGCCTTATATCACTCACGTGAGAGTACTCCCTCAATAAATCATGTATACCCAATCCCTGCCTGAATCTCTGCTTCAAGAAACACAAAGTTAAGACAACATTCAGCGTGATTTCTTTACATACTGCTCATGCATATGATTATTTAATTGTAAAGATCCTAAAGCATTCACCTGTTGCACTATTATTCCTAAATATAATAGAAAGGATCCTGGCCTCTGAGATTAGTCAGTCCAAATCTATTAGTCTAGTTGTCCAACCTTTATGAGCCTCAATAGCTCCATTAAAAATAATGTTACATATGCCACAGTGGATATAAAGTGCCTTATGATAACTGACAGAGCATGTACATAATAAATTGATATATCATGCTCCTGTAAGATTCACTGCTGTCTTTTGGCATTCGTAAGCTCTGTGCACATTTGTCAATCATCAAATCATTTTCTGTCTACTGATAGAACATGGGACCTGAAGTTTAAGGAGATGAAAACCACAAGATCATCGCTTATAGATCTTTCTTCTTGTTACTTTGCTTCTGTTGGGAATGGAAATACTTTCTTAATCTTGTGGTTGGAGCCATTTGCCATGGGCTTGCACCTTTCAATCAACAATTTATAGACTGTTGCAGAAAATACATGAGAACTCTTGTGCCTTTCCACTCTTAAAGCCAAACCATTGCCATCTCCTGAAGAGTTCTGTTCACTATAAAAAGAGGTTAATTACACTATTGTCAGGAATGCAAACTGGTGTAGTCACACTGAAAAACAGTTTGGAGGCTTCTCAAAAAGTTAAAAATAATAACTACCCTACAATCTAGCATTTACACTCCTAGGTATTTATCCAAAGGATACAAAAATGCAGCTTTGAAGGGGTAGATCCACTTCAATGTTTATAGCAGCATTATAAACAATAGCCAAACTACAGGAAGAGCTCAAATATTCATCAACTGCCAATTGGATAAGGAAGAAGAGGGGTGTATATGTGTGTGTGTATAATTTGATGAACTATTACTTAGCCATCAAAAAGAATTAAATCTTGCCATTTGCAATGACATGGATGGAGCTAGAGTGTATTATGCTAAGCAAAATAAGTCAGATTTCACTCATATGTGGAATTTAGGAAACAAAACTGATGAACATATGGTGGGAAGGGGAAAAAAAGCAAGAGGAAGCAAACCTTAAGAAAACAAGCTGACGGTTGATGGAGGAAGGTGGGGAATGACCTAAATGGATGATGGGTATTAAAGAGGACAGTTGTTATGATGAACACTGTTATGTGAGTGATGAATCACTAAATTCTACTCTTGAAATAAATATTACCCTATATGTTAACTAACTAGAATTTAAATAAAAATTTGGAAGAAAAAAAAGAGGTTGATGCAAACAACCACATCACATCAGAAAATACACAGAAGCAGGTATTTTTATTTGAACTCTGCTCTGTCTTTTCTCAGAATCTCAACTGGAAGAGCCTCAAGTCAGAAATAACAACAGCCATATGGCTTTATCAACCATACTCTAGGAGATGCCCTTTCCTGGCCATCTTTCTTGATGGAAAAGAAATCTCAAGAATAAATTTATATAAGGAAAATTCTGTAAGGAACTAATAAGGAAGAGACTTGCAATCACCTCTATTTATTGATCATTTTTATGCCCAGTGCAATCATGCAAACGTGATATAAAGAATCCCATTTTCTTGATAAATCAACCAAAGCACAATTTGGTAATTTTGTCAACTTATATGCTAGTAAACAGAGATATTGTTTGGACCCAGGCCTGTTTGACTCAAGTATCACACTATATATACTATCAATACCGATTTACAAGATATTGATTAAATCCTCAAAGCTAGGCATTTAATACCTTTCTTTTCTTAGGGTTAGCTTGAATTAGAGGGTCAAGGAAGAAGACAGAGCCTCAAAAGCATGAGAAAGAGATAAGAAAACTTTCAAATTATGCTTATAATTAGTTTCAAATTTTGTGAAGCATCAAAAATATATAAATTATAATTAATTTATTAACCTAGGTTTAATGTTACTTGAATCAAATTGAATGTATTAGGGATAGATTAGTAGGTACACAATAACTTTCAGAAACCAACAGGATACCCCCAAATTTTCCAGCCTCACAACTACAGTACTAATCAATTCCCCAACTTGTGAAAACTAACATCTTTGCATAAAATGAAGACTGAAATTTAGCATGAAACAAAAAGTCTGCATTTTGAGAACTATGCAAATATAGAAATGTTCCCTCTGTGGAGTTTAAACGGTCAAGGGATATCCTAGAAACTTGACATTGAAACAACATTATTTGTGGCTTTGCAGGACTGAGTAATTTGCTGAAATCTAAAAAGATGCCTACCTACATTGAGATGTTTGATTCCTAACTGTTGTGTCATCTGCCTCCTCTAATTTTCACTGTCGGTGAAAAGAAAAAAATATAAACTTGCAAAATCCAAATCCCACAGCCCTAACATCAAATAAATATCCATGAAGTAATCTTTTAGTATGTCAGAGTGTGAGAGAATTAGGGTAGAGGAATATGTCTGCTGCCATTATATTTATTTCATTACAATTTCATGGAAGTTAACTAAATGGAACTTTGAATGGATGGAAGCTTCCAAACCTGAATAAAGAAAAAGCAGACAGATTCCTAATTAGCTTTCCAAGAAGAAATACTACCTTGTGAAATATAAAAAAGGCACTGTTGACTGCATAGTATAACCATAGTATATCCACTTTACTCAATCTGAAATAAATGTGTAAGCTTTATTTTAAGATATTTTATACATTTTGTGCCTTTCTTTATTCTCTTTAAAAATGTTTATTTATTTATTTAGAGAGAGAATGTGTGCATGTGTACACACACATGAAAAAGGGAGAGGCGCAAAGAGAGGGAGAGGGAGAATCCCAAATAGTCTCTGTATTGTCAGCACAGAGCCCACCTTCCCTGCCATGGGGCTCGATCTCACAAACTGGGAGATCACAGCTTGAGCCGAAGTGAGTTGCTCAACCAACGGATCCACCCAGGTACCCGCTCTTTCTTTTTCCTTTCCTTCCCTTCCTTTCCTTTCCCTTCCCTTCCCTTTCTTTCTCTTTGTTTTTCTTTCTTTCTTTCTTTCTTTCTTTCTTTCTTTCTTTCTTTCTTTCTTTCTTTCTTTCTTTTGTTCTTTCTTTCTTTCTTTCTTTCTTTCTTTCTTTCTTTCTTTCTTTCCTTTCTCTCTCTCTTGCTCTCTCACTCTCTCACTCTCTTTCTTTCCTGGTAGCTGCTTCCAGTGGCAGAGGGCTGGAAGACAGTGGAAATGTCCACAGACAGAAGATGGCGATCATTTTAGCAATCATTATGAATATTTTAAAATAGATATTCTTGGGCCCAACAATTCCACTTCTTAACCTTTTTTCTTATAAGAAAAGTGGCACCAAAATATACCTATAAAGATGTTCCCTTTTAATCATTACAGTTGCTTAGAAATAGAAACAAACAAAGCACAGACTGGTTAAATTCATGGTCTCTCTAAAAGACTAAATGTTCCCCAACTGTTAAAATTAAAAGAATGTACCAACTTGGAAAACAGTCTATGATATATTGAGTGGGGTAGAGAGGAAGATGGGAGCAAGTTGTCACACATGGACAACATAATTTTCTTTAAAAAAATCCCACACAAATAACTGAATATATCATTGTCATGACCTATGTACCAGCACAACAGTCAGTCAAAGCCATGGGAATCTCAAAAGAATAGCACATAAATATTCAAGGAGAAGTAATTCTAACAGATTAAAAGAAGAAAAGAATTTACAGTAGAGTGGAGTAATAAATAAATGGGACAAGGGAGCCAACAAAACTTTCTGGAAAAGGGCCAGATAATAAATATTTGCAGTTCTGTGGGCCATGTTGCACATACTCAACTCCGCCACCATAGCACAATAGCAGCCACAGGCTAGATGGATCTCTTAATGTTTATTTTTGCATCTTGCTCTTTGGACCTCTACTTAAGTATCTTCCTTCCATATTTCCTTACTTGACTCCTCTTATCCTCTCTCTCTGAGGATTTTATGAACTTATACCATAGTCTATGTGATTTAGAAGGTATTCAATAAGTAATTGATTAATTTAAAAACTTTTAATGTTTATTTATTTTTGAAAGAGAGACGGACAGACAGTGTGAATGAGGGAGGGGCAGAGAGGGAGTCACAGAATCCAAAGCAGGCTCCAGGCTCTGAGCTGTCAGCACAGAGCCCGATGTGGGGCTGAAATCCACCAACCGGGAGATCATGACCTGAGCCTAATCGAACACCCAACAGACTGAACCACCCAGGTGCCATAGTACTTGCTTTATTTTCGACCAGCTTAATCCACTCCTCTTGTTACTGTCTTCTTTATCCTTCCATTATGGTCTTTGGAAAGGAAAAGACAGATAACTGAAACAAAGTCAGCAGTTAAGTCAAGGAGAGAGATGTACTAGAGCAAAGGGTACTCATATCATGGGTGCTGCTGAACAGGAAAGAGCAAGGACAAATAACTCAACTTGGCAAATAATCCCCAATCTTCAGGAGTTAAAATAAGGGAAGAGTTTCCTTAAAAAAATAGCAGTTCATGTAAAATAAAACTTTTTTTTAAAAAATATTTTTATTTATTTCTAGGAGAGAGAGAGAGAGACAGCGTGAGCAGGGGAGGGTCAGAGAGAGAGGGAGATACAGACTCTGAAATAGGCTCCAGGCTCCGAGCTGGCAGTCAGCACAGAGCCCGACGCGGGGCTCAAACCCACGAACCACGAAATCATGACCTAAGCGAAAGTCGGACGCTTAACCGACTAAGCCACCCAGGAGCCCCAATGTAAAATAAAACTTAACAATATTTATTAGAGGTTATGGCAAACATTTTATGACTCAAATAAGTCTCCTTGGTAGTATAGTTCAGGTATATCAGTATCCTAAATCTTTGGTATCTAGAATTGCCAGTGGGCAAAAATACACTTAATTTTGACTCTCATATCTTCTTCTTTCTCTATGATTTAGGAGTAAGGTTGCAAACTCAGTTGTAATATCCAGTTATTAATGAAGAACCATTAAGAGCTGCTGCAGAAAAAAAACTTCTTGGGAACAGAGTGTGCTTGATAATTGTAAAATTCTGCCTTTCATATATTTTAGGTATAGTTGATATCAAGATAAAACACTAAACCCAAATATTACTGAGATAGATAAAGTTTGGCATTGAGGTAAAAAATGACATTTTACAACAAAGGTTTAAAGAACAAAAATGTTTTATATATACACTATATCCCTGAAATGTAATAGTTACATTAAAGGGCAATTTCAAGAAAAATATTTATTGGTGCTACCATCTTTCACATTTTTCTCCTAGACCATTTCATTCTGTCGTAACATAATCCATTTTCCATAGCAGAACTAAGACTCAGGGAAGTTCAGTGTCACACCCAAGGTCATATGTTAGACCAGGCTCCCACAGGCTGGAGAGAGCCAATTATACACATTGTTTCCTAACTTCAGTTTACCAATTTCTGGTCTGTCACTTTAAATTAATGACAGTGGATTTGAAAATACTACATGGAATTTAGCAAACTCCATAATTCAAGGCCTTTTTTGTTCTAGAGTTGATTGTTAAACAGTTCCCAGCACACCGCTGTACAGAGGTTATAGCTGGTAATGCTGGGAAATGAAACTAATGCTGCTGATTTTCTGAACTTTTACACAATCTCTTAGTTATTCAAGTACATTTTTTTTCATTTGAAATAGAGTTGTGTATTCTTTAAATAAAAGTATCATCATTAAATGGCATTAAAATAGCTCCTCAGATCAAGGAGACAGTTAAGTATATGCTTCAGCGAATATAGAATAAACCCTATAAATGTATAACATTTATAATTACATCCACTTCAAAAATGATAACCCTAAAATAACTTAATTGGAGAAACTCAGAACTTGAATATATCCTTAGGTAAAACTATTTAAAACCAAATGGTAGAGTTAAGCATGCTGAAATTTAGAAAGTAAGAGAGACTAAAGCAAATTCTCATTTCCAGCAGAAAACCAGGTGGCAGTGGAAAAAACAAAATGAATTCAGAAGGGACAGTGTGAGAGAATCTATTCTGCAAAATGATCAGAGAAAACAAAGAGAAAATGTTATAAAGATAGTAAGAAGCCTGCACAGGATTTGCCACATCAAACTAAGATATAAACCAATATACTACTACCCCTATAATTACAACTGAAGACATCTGAACTGATTAACTTTGTTAGTATCATTCCTAGTGAGCCCTCAAAGATATCTGAAATGAATTTAACACCAGCAGCTGCCCCTTCCTTTCACTACTAAATAGAGGAAGATTGGGGAAAATGTGCATTTGTGTTAAGAAGGATTCAGAAATAATTTGGTCTTGGTTTTTCTCTTTACTTGATTACCTTCACATAGGCAAAAAGGACTTCAAAAATTTGGAGAACAGAACAAAAACACTTCATGTCTTTCAGGAATTGTTGTAAGATCTGCTTAGGATTAAAAATATTACAGTGGAGGGGCTCCTGGGTGGCTCAGTCGGTTAAGCTTCTGACTTCGGCTCAGGTCATGATCTTACGCATTTGTGAGTTCAAGCCCCACGTTGGGCTCTGTGCTGATAGCTCAGAGCCTGGAGCCTGCTTCAGATTCTGTGTCTCCCTCTGTCTCTGCTCCTTCCCCACTCGTGCTCTGTCTCTCTCTCACACAAAAATAAAATAAAACATTAAAAAAATTTAAAAAATATTACAGCGGATAACAGATTCAGAATTCATTATACATAGGTGCTAATGCTTAAATATGAAATAGTGAACGATCAAAATGTGACCAAAAGTCATGTCAGTAAGCAAATGTTACATCTTCAGTCCATCTCACTTGAGTCCTCCTATGTTCTGTGCATCAAAAAATTCAGAGATTCTATTTTAAAATCCAGGATATCCTAGGCTGAGGGAATGTGAAGAAAGGGTCCATAATTAATTGTTAGTACCTATAACACAATATGGTTTGTGACCTTGAAATCCATAGCAAACCAAGAGTTGAATCTTCTGTGTGTATATGTGTGTGTGTGCATGTAAGCATGCATGCACCTAAACATCTTTGCTAAAGGGTCCTGAACAAATACACCATATGCCAAATAAATACGTCTAGAGCAAATTTTTGAGGCCAAGTCTCTGGGAGAATAACCAGGAAGGAAGCTTTGGATTGACTACAACAAACTTTTTCCCCTTCAAGTAAAGAGTCGAGAACATGAAGAGTAAGATCAAAGAGTAAACACTGGGAAATACAGCCTCTCTCCCAGCTTCTTGGCACCCTCCTCTTGCTATCTCACCAGGCACATGCTAATCCAGCCAACAGTATCAAGCCCAAAGCCAACTACTGGCTCATGGTGCATGGGGCAAAAGGGTGCTAAAAATGAATGAGTGATTATTAGCAATGGGCCCCTAAGAGAAACAACAGCCAGTATGCCAAATATCAACTCTTTCAAAACTCTCACTTACTACGCTTTTCCCCCTCTTTTTCTTGGTTCCCAAAGGAATTTCCAATTAGTATTTTAACACTGACTTAGATTTTTCAGAGATGAAGGTGGAGGGTGGTCAGTTTATAAAGGCACCCGAGAGATACCTGGATAAACATCCTCAGAAATACGGCTAGAACCATCCAGTTGAATTCAAGAGAGAATAAGAAGCTTCTGAAAAATAACCAGCTGACCTCTAGTTACACTTTTAAAAGCAGGTAAGGGCCTCATACCTGCTTGTCAAGCATCATAAAAGATCCAAGAAATTCAAAATCTGAGTCACTGTCTCCTGAATTCCCAAACAAAATATTCTGTTCTCCAAACAGTAAAGTCTTGCTAAATTTATCCTTAGGGAGACCTAAGAGGAAAGTAATTGGCAGCTCATCCTTCCAAAATCTCAGCATACTCTTCTGAGGCGTATTTTCTAAGATTGTTCATCCATTTACCTAAAAACAATTAAATGTGACTCAAATAAGACATAGTTTAAAACCAGAAGAAAATATTCTAAAACATATCTGACCCCCTTTCTTCTCCTGCCAGGAACTAAGTGATGCAGAAATAAGAAAATATGAAAAGGAGGTCAAAATTTGAGGAAAACTCCTACATTATTTGAGACAAGGATACAAATTATAAAGAAACACAGCACCAGCAGGTGGAGCTGGACAGAAAACTAGAAAAATGTTTACAGTCTCAAAAGATCTCTAATGTTAGTAAACTGTTAAAGGGGGGAGAGGAAAAAGGAGGGTGAGCAGAGCATGCTAAGGCATTTATTCAGAATGAGTTTCCCCTTTTAATCTTGTGGAACAAGTCCCCTTGTCTCAGTGGACTGTCTTTCGGCCCTCAGGAATCTGTGAAGATTTGGGTCTTGGGATGAAATGCGAGCACTGTATTTGACCAATGAGAGGCAGAAGTTGACAAAAAATTTCAGACTGTGGAAAATAAGAAAAAGCAGGGTAGAAAACTATTAGGTTATGTTACGCAGATGTCTGATTATTGCCTGCCTTAGCCTTTTTTCTTTCTTTTTGGTATGTTTGTAAGGAAACTCCTTTGAATAAAATTCTATGTAAATAAGGTGCACTAAGAGACGAGGAGTTTAAGTCTAAAGGTAAACAGCTGGAGGTCAGACATTTAACCAAAAAACTGACTGTTCCAGAATCAGTTTTTATAATATTCATTCCCTAACTACAACAGTAACATTATACACTTCACAAAATTTAGAATTGCAGTAAAATCCACACAAAATAAAAATTCCTCTTTTCACCATTACTCAGAAATAACCACATTTTCTCAGTATTTCAGTGTTTTTCTGTTCACTGTACACTCTAGACTATTACACTCAATGTGCTGTTGTGTTACTTGCCATTGTACTTAGGAAAACTCAGTATAAAGTCAACATTTTCAATCATCTTTATGAACTATTCCAGAATGTGATTTTTTAAAAAAAAATTTAAATATTCACTTTTGAGAGAGAGACAGAGAGAGAAAGAGGTGGGAGAAGGGGCAGAGAGAGAGGGAGACACAGAATCTGAAGCAGTTTCCAGGCTTGGAGCTGTCAGCACAGAACCCAACGTGGGGCTCGACCGCACAAACTGGGAGTTTATGACCTGAGTCAAAGTTGGATGTTTAACCAACTGAGCCACCCAGGCGCCCCCAGAATGTGATTTTTTAATGCTGCATATTATTTTGTCAATTGACTATAACTAATTTACAAAACATTCCCCTATTGTGACATTAAATTTTGGTTTACTCTTATATGTACCTACATCTTTAAACATTTTATTGGGGCAAATTTGTAAGAGTGAAACATCTTTTAAGCTTTTAACGTTCATTGCCACATCATGCTATACAACAGTAATGCCAGAGTTTTCATTACAAAGTGTCCTCATCTGGCAGTGGACATTATTCTTCTCAAATATTTCATCTAAACTGGTAAGTAAAATAGTTTTAAATAAAAATTTATTATCTTAATTTTCAACAAAATTATTCCAATTAATGTGCCAAAAAATTCTTCTAGGAAGGTTCTTAATTCTGATATATATCAAAGTATTCTTTAAAATGTGTTATATAATTCACTATCATTTTTTCCAAAAGACTCTATTATCTAATTGCTTTATTAATCCATCGACAGTCAGGAACCATTATTTAGGAAATTTTCTTTGTCCACAGAGAATAAATTGTTTTTCCCTTTCTATTACTTCATACTAGTACTCAAGCCATGCTTACTTTCATGCTACACAGAGAGAATAAGATTCCCAAACTCTTGAGAATCCACAAACTATAGTTTCCTCAATCACCTCCACATTTCATCAAACTCTGAAGGTTTACTACAAATACCTACATAGATGTCTGTGTCAACCTGAAACCAAATACCAGTCTGCTCAATCGTTTCACTAAACTGACTAAAATGATTAGATTAGTAAGTTAATTTTTTTCTCAACATAATGCCCCAATTTTAATTAAATGCTTCATCTAGGAGCTCCTAAGTGGCCCAGCTAAGCATCTGACTCTTGACTTTGACTTGGGTCATGATCCTAGGGTTGTGGGGCTGAGTCCACAGGCTCTCTGCTGAGCATGGAGACTGCTTAAGATTCTCTCTCTCATCCCTTTGCACCTCACCCCCTCCCTCCCTCCCTCTCTCTCTAAAATATAAATAAATAAATAAATAAATAAATAGCCAGTGGATACCTCCCAGAATGTAGACCCACTGATCCCAGATCAAACAAACAAACAAACAAAAATGCCCCATCCATATGGCTAGCTTCTAGCTTTGATTTCTAACAAATGCATAAAGAATGCTGTCTAGAATCCTATCCAGAATTCTGAATCTCATACATATATATAAGAGAGAGAGAGAAAGAGGTAGATATATAGAGAAGAGATATGTATAGATATATAAATATATCTATATATATGACTATGCCTAGAAAAATTAGTGTATGAGTGTGTGTGTGTGCGTGTGTGTGTATGTGTGTGTGTGTGTGTATCTGACTGTCTCTCCCCACAAAATATATTTCCCTCTTTCTGTAAATTCTATATTCCCTTAGGGACCCATGTCTTTCTCATGTACTTATTAGGCATTATCCACTGGTTCAAACTATTTTATTCTTTACATTAATATATTCCTTACACTATACCCCTTTATTCCATACATTAAGATTATCTAAGGAAAGCAAAATGAAGGCTATTTTTTTTAGTTGATGTAAATGGAAAAAAAAAAGAAAGTACGTCAGTTATCTTATATGGAAAAATGTCAATCTCAGATGAGCTATATAATAATAACAATATCGTCATAGATTTGCAGAGTGCTTTACCATTGGCCGAGTATACTCACACATAGCCTAACGTCCCATTCTGAAACGAGCTTGGGACAAGGTGCACAGGAGAAAATCAGAGGGGCTTGGTGTTGCCATACCTCATTCATTCCATAACTTTCCAAGGAAGCTGTGAAGATGACCTCTGACCCATACCTCCTCCAATTTAACGACTGTGAGTTCCCACCTGAAGCTGTTTAGTGGGCTCACTGCTAGCCTCCCTCTCCTGTCCAAGTAAACCCACTGAAATATATCACCTTCTATATATCGTCCTTAATAAGTCCTACACTCACCATTTTATTGAAAAGGAACTTAGGTTCTAAGTATGTGAGGAATTCACCCGCATTACACTATCAAAAATATAAGAATATTAGAATCTGAATTTGTACCTTCTGAATCCAGTGCTCCTCCTATGTGATATCTCTGTGATTTTCAACAGAGTTTTATCAGGATTACTCGAGTATTGCAGAACTACGCTTACTTCAAATGCAAATTTTCTATAAGAATAGTGGAAATCGGGGGCGCCTGGGTGGCTTAGTCTGTTAAGCGTCCGACTTTCGCTTAGGTCATGATCTCACGGTTCATGGGTTCGAGCCCCGCATCGGGCTCTGTGCTGACTGCCGGCTCAGAGCCTGGAGCCTGTTTCACTCTGTGACTCCCTCTCTCTCTGACCCTCCCCTACTCACGCTGTCTCTCTCTCTGTCTCCTAGAAATAAATAAAACATTTGAAAAAAAAAATAGTGGAAATCTAAAAGTTGTGCTTAGTCCATTATGTAATAAATATTATTGAAAATCAAATTAAAATTCATTTGTCTGGTTATATCACAGGATCGAACAAAGAAATCCCTACTGATTTACAACTTTTACATTTCATTATTTTTTTACTTTTTTTAATGTTTTATTTGTTTCTGAGAGAGAGAGAGACAGTGTGAGCAGGGGAGGATCAGAGAGAGAAGGAAATACAGAATCTGAAACAGGCTCCAGGCTCTGAGCTAGCTGCCAGCACAGAGCCCAACTCGGGGCGAACCCTGACTCGGGGTGAACCTATGAACTGTGAGATCATGACCTGAGCCGAAGTCGGACGCTTAACTGGCTGAACCACCCAGGCGTCCCAGCTTTTACACTTTATTAATGTACAAGCATTTCAAAATACATCTATAGTGATAGCAACTTAGTATTGCAAGAATTTTAAAAATAAATGTTTAGCATTATTAAAGTGTATGTATACTGAACTCATATTCACATTGTTTACTTTCATGTACAGTACATGAAGAAATTATCCATTAGCTAAACTGATTATTCAATTAAAATATATGCTTCCAAATATTCTATGTAATGTAAAATTTCTATAAAAGGCTTTATCATAAAATATGATTAGAAATACATGCATAGGCCAATAGCATTCTATTTCTATACTATACACTTAACTGAAATTTCCAGAAATATGACAAAGAAAAAAAAGTGAAAAATTATTTATGGCAAAATCTTCAGACACTTAAACAAAAACAAAAATGTCATGTTAATAAACTGAAATAATATAAGTGACCCTCCTTGCATATATTCATAAACATATTAAATCATTATAATGCTAGATCTTCAAATAATTGTCTGATTTATGATAGGTTAATAAAGAAGTACCTGCCCTCTGCACATCAAAATTTTTGTGGGGCATAAACACTTGCTTTGGAAAGTACAAAACAACAGAATATCTTGCACACTGTATATAGCTAAAACTATATATTTCCTGGTTTTGGTAGAATCAGGCTCTGAACAGGACTATGGCCCTCAATAATAATTATTAATAATTATTGTGATATGAAAAGGAATAGATACAAACCATTTTTACCGCCTTGTTCCTCCTTCCTCATCTACTCACCTGAACACTCCTTCCTTCTTATTCACTACCTTAGTGATTTTACAAACTTAAGATTTGCAGTGCTTTGTTCAGTCAAAATCCATTTTCCTTTCTCCTGGAAACAGTACCCCAACTTTTCCTTAAGGAGCCCCTCTCCATTATTCTCATTCACAAGATTCAATCAGAGAATGGATGTTTATTGGCACAGTGATGAATTCAGAGGTGGTGTCCTGCTAAACTCTTCAGGGAAGGGAAAGGAAGCTCTCTCTTTTCTGCTGGGCTTGACATTTAGAAAATGGTAGGCTGGTGTTCCTGTCCGGCTTGTAGACGTTACCTACAGCCCAAGAATAAATCCAGAATGGAGGATATAAAACCAAGAGATGCAGAAAGGACAGGAAATGGTGGCATGTTTTGAATGCTTATATCTTAGCCAAATGTTACCCCTGGACTTTTCAGTTATGAACAGACAAATTATTTGTTTGCCTCAGTACATTATTTTTTTTTTCTTTAAGCTGTGTTGAGTGGTATTATCATCATCAACAAAAAGAATTATTTTTCAATCCCTCTTGGGGGGCCCTGATAAAAACAGCAACTCTGTTTTCACTTCCCCTTTTCTCTTCTGTCTTCTCCCCAGATATATTCATTTGACGATGAATTTCTGTCTCTTCTAGGGAGAGACATTCCCTTTGTTTTATTGTTGTCATCTTTTTGTATGAGTTTATTTACATGTAACAGGGAGCCCCAGATAAATTGAGTTGTTGCATCTTGCGGATTAGGTAGACACCACTGTCAACATTGTGGAAGATGAATTAGAGAGCATTAACCCTGACTTAAAGCAATCACAATAGTCTTCCCTAGACTAGGGAAGCTTTAGTCTGGTATCTAAAGCTCTATCCTTTCCCCTTCTATCCCTATCTCTCCTAATTTTTTCTCTCCCACAGATCTTGTTTATGCTGCATGTTCCTGCTCACGATTTCCAGGCCATCATATTTCGTTCCATATCTCTATGGATTATCTTCTGCCAGGAAAGAGTTTCATTTTGTCTCCACCTGCCAAATTGAACTCATCAAACTGTGAAATCCTGACCTGAGTAGAAGAGCTAAACACTTACTGAACTGCGTCACCCTGGTTCCCCAAGATTTTAAACTCCTTAAGAGCAGAGACTGAACTTTACATATCTTTTCCACCTTCCAGTAAAGAGAACTAGGCTTTATGTAAGACATTAATTAGCACATTAGCCATTACTTGAATGTTTGAATGGATGAATAAATCTTTAAATAAACAAAACAGCAAAGACCAAAAACAAAAGAGTCAAAAATGTCCTATAAACGTCTTGACACATTTCCCTGAAGTTTGACAGGTGGCTGAGAAAATTACTTTTGTTTTAACAATGCAGAATGAAAATTGCTTTTGGAATATTTCTGCCCCATGCTAACTAAAGCACAGAAATGCTTATTGTCCCATTATTTCATAGAGACAACTAAAATCAGAGAATTCAAGAACCAAAATGATATCTGAGACAGTGGACCTACTCCATCACATACAAGGATCTAGTTACAGTGCTTATAGTTTATTTTATTTTATCTTATTTTATTTTATTTTATTTTATTTTAGTGAGAGAGAAAGGGAGGGAATGGGAGAGAGAGAGAGAGAGTATGTGCAGGGCAGAGGGCCAGGGGAGAGAGAGAATCTTAAGCAGGATCAACACAACATGGAGCCTGACATGAGGCTCAGTGCAGGACTCAATTCCATGATTCCGGATCATAATCTGAGCTGAAATCAAGAGTCAGACACTCAAATGATTGCACTACCCATGTGCCCAGATAATTATTTTAATGTTAATTTATTTTTGAGAGAGACAGAGCACAAGTAGAGGAAGGCAGAGAAAGAGGGAGACACAGAATCTAAAGTACGCTTCAGGCTCTGAGCTGTCAGCACAGAGCCCAACATGGGGCTCTAACTCACAAATCATGAGATCATGACCTGAGCTGAAGTCAGAGGCTCGACTGACTGAGCCACCCAGGTGTCCCCCCAGATAATGTTTCTAAGGAGGTACGAACCACATTCCATTTCTCTTCATACTGATTTAACCTTGAATAACATTCCTTTCCATCATTAACATTTACCTCTCCATACGGCTGTTTCTCAACAAGCTCAGAAGAAGCTCTTACTTCACCTGTGATACTGAAAAATCTTTGCTGTGATCTGAGCACCTACGAATGAGCCTATGATTTGACCTTGTGCCTGGAGAGGATGATACTGTTAAACAGTCAGTGTTACTGACTCCAGAAGAAGAAACCAGAGCACCCCCTTCTAGGTATTTCTTTATTTTGAGAGAGAGTGAGAGAGCAGGGCAGGAGCAGAGAGAGGGAGAAAGAAAATCCCAAGCAGGTTCCACACTGTCAGAACAGAGTCCAATATGTGGGCTTGATCTCATGAACTATGAGATCATGACCTGAGCCAAAATCAAGAGTTGGATGCTTAACCAACTGAGCTACTCAGGTAACCCCAGAACAGTCCCTTCTAGAAAATGGATGAGAATCAGCAAAAAAATAAAGTGACCTGATGGTTGTTCACTCCTTGTAGTTTGTGACTCAACTGAACTATCCAAACTTAACCTTAATGGGTTTTGTGGGTCAACACAGCTCCTGAAAATCACAAACAGATCTGGGGTTCAGCAACTGGCTAGTGCCAAACTACCCTACAACCACCCAATCAAGAATTGACAAGCCAAAGACCCGTTTGAATCAACCAGTCTCCCTCCCTTGTAAAATCTTAATCCTTTGTAAATGACATCCTTACCTTAGTTGGGGAGGTGGTATTTTCAGGGATTGTTTTCCTGTGCATTTACCCATTTACAAGCCAATTCACAATTCCCTCATATTATCTGATACTCTAAGACTCATCCGGTGCAGCCACACCTCCTGTATGTTGGACAAAAGTTCCCTGTGTTAGCCACCAGTAAACTCAGATTAACATTCTCAGTCTTTATTCTGATTTTATCATTTGGGTTATTGTCCAGACAGTTGTAACTTGTTAAAACTACTTCAATTCAAGCTAACATAATAGGCCAAGCCTCTCAGTTGTATAGATAATGCAGAGCTTTGATAGAGAAGTTCTGTTTAGCAACTTCAGAACACATGATAAAATCAGTGGGCCTGAGCTCAGCAGGGCGTGCATGTATCCTTGGGTAGTAGGATGAAGCATTTCATAGTCAGTGATGGAAATTATATGCAACAGTTACAGTTCAAATGTGGCTAAAATCTGCAACAACCTCCCCCAGGCCCAATCTTCTATTTACTCTGAGTCCTCTTATTCATTTTAGCAGGTTAGAACCAGACAGTTGCAACAAGAAGGCAAAAGACAATACCCTTTCTGGCATTCATTGGTGTTTAAAGAGAAAACCTCTGGGGCGCCTGGGTGGCTTAGTCAGTTAAGCGCCCGACTTTCGCTTAGGTCATGATCTTGTGGTTCATGGGTTCAAGCCCCGCGTTGGGCTCTGTGCTGACTGCCAGCTCAGAGCCTGGAGCCTGTTTCAGTCTGTGACTCCCTCTCTCTTTGACCCTCCCCTGCTCACGCTGTCTCTCTCTCTCTCTCCTCGAAATAAATAAAACATTTAAAAAAAAAATAAAGAGAAACCTCTTTAGAAACACTGAAGGCATCATCATAATTTTTTTAAATTAAACTTTTATGATTGTAAACTATCAACATGTGTCACACTGTTTACAAATCTTTGTTCAAAAATATTTTGAGGTATATTTATGAAGTCAAAAGGTTACCTTTTTACTAGAGAATCACTATTTTAATATGCTTTTTCTCTATGTACATAAAACGTATAAGGAATGACAAAAGCATTGTCATGTAATATTGTAGACACCTGAGTCATAGGTTTAATGTCTACATTTAAAAAGTGGCAAGTTTAAGAAACAAAATTATAGCTATAACAGTCTTTAATTGGCTTTATAGACTGAATTACTAGTGTTTTTAACACAAGAGTTATTATAGGACTATGAGATCATGAAGTATTAAGCATTCACAAAGTGGGTTCATGGAAAGGTGCTAATTAATATAATCTTATAAAATTATTATTATTATTACTAACAACAATACTAATAATGAGTGATATGAAATACATTTAAAATATAGTTATACCATCTTATTTTCTATTATAATTCTCAGTAATTTTAAGCCATAAAAGTTTGATTTTGTTGTCGTTTTAAAAATGTGACAGATTTATATTGGTAACAAAAATAATTAAAGGCTTCCTACTTAACAGAATTTTAATTAATTATACATTTTATTAATCATGCCATCAGTCTCTTTTTCCTCTTAAAATTTCAAATCCTCTTTTTAAAAAGTTTTGAAAATATTTTGAGGGTAGTCTATTCCCCTATTTCTTATGAGGAATACATTCAATGTACAGAAATAAAATTACTATTTCACACATTCTAATCTATAAATTACACAACTTTTCCTTGGCTACAGATCAAAGTTAAACACACAACATTCTGGAGAAAAAGGAAAGCACTGAGTCAGATCCCTTTCATGAAGCATAATCATATGATGACAAGAAATTTCATTTCAGTTATTATATTTATAAATTTTTTGTAAACGTAGCTTACAGTGCATGTAGAAACACAGCTTGTCCAAATACGAAACAAACATAAAGACTGTTTCATTCCAGTCTCTCCTTGTAAAAGTTAAGGGAACAGACTGAATGACACACTGGAGAAACACACGTTCAGGGCATGAGTGAAGACTTTATCAAACACTAAGCCTTTAATCATAATCATTTAAGTTAATGTACTTTAAAACCAACAGAACTAAAAAGATGGTAACATTAAGAAAATCCCATGTTCTGTTATTTTATAGGTAAAATTTTGTTTTGAACAATTTAAAAACTTGTGGCCAAAGAAGGATTCGCATCTGCTAATTGTGTCTCTCACCAATTTTCTAAATGGTAAGAATTGCTTCCATTATTTTTTCAAAATATCCTTCCTTTGTGATTTCTGCAATTCCTTGAATTTCATAGATCACGTTTAAAACATTTTATTAAAATCTGGGTGGCAGTCGGACAAGAAGAAGAGGAAAAGAAGATTAGTTAAAAATGTTTCTCTGCTATTTGGGAGGCCACTTAATGTAAAATATAAATTCTCTTCTCCAAGGAAATATCTTTAAAAAGATCTATATCAGTGAGAGTAAGTAAGCTCTTTACTGGCATTATCCAAAAGAAATACACTGTGAGATATATATGTAATTTTAAACATTTTAATGGCTACCAAAAAAAGTTACAAGAAACAGATGAAATTAATTTTAATTGTATATTTTACTAACACCAATACATCCAACATATACTTATTTCACCATGTAATCATTATAAAATTGTTAGAGATATTATACATTATTTTTACATATTAAATCAGAAATCCAGTGTGTATTTTATATCCCAAGCACATTTCAACTCATGCTAGCCACCTTCCAAGTGTTCATTAGCCCTTGCACAATGTGATGGAGCTCTAGATGATTGTGAGAAATCATGAGTATGCTAGGACTGCAGTACTACTTTAGAGCTAGTCAAGACCCTTGTGCTATCACAATAGAACAATGGAGCACACTGAACTTCCCCTCACCACTGAACCCCTAGGGAGTTGGTAAAGAACCTTTACCTCCTAATTTTCATCAACAAGTTGCAATGTAGAAATTAAATGGAGAAACCCAAAATTAGAGAAATTAAGGTGTTTATATAGAACAGATCTAGGCTGAATTTCTTTTACCTGGCCACAGCTGGAGAACCTTGCCTGGGAGCCTATTCTCAGCACTAGCTTTCGAATTCCATCTATCCTCTATGACTGTGTCTTCCCTGATGGATTATTCCATCAACCTGTGTCCACAGCATCCTGCACATAGCTATCTCTTGATAATGTGCCTGTAAGTGTCTGTTACACTAACCTGACCTAATTAGAATCTATAAATATGAGTGGAAGAGGTAGAACTTGGTGTCCCTTCGATTAAAAGAAAATTCATTCTATAGATGTATTGTTCTTACCCTACAGAAGTACCTCACAGGAGTACTTACAAATAAAAACCAATCCGTGTGAGTTTAGACAAGTTACTTAAGCTCTTTAAGCCTCCATTTCCTTATCTGTAAATTTAGGAAAAGAATACAGTAATGCCTAACTCATTGGACTATTGTTGAGGCCAAATTAGATAAGGCATAGATCACATGTTTAGCAAGGGGATGAGCACCTGGTAAATGCTCAAGCAATGGTAGCCATAAACATGCTTAATCTTTAAAAGATGAGTAAAAGATAGAGTAGGATAATGGTAGATAATATATCTGTCATGTTCTAAAGCTGGAAAAAATGTGAATCATGTTAATGACTGTTGATTTTACCATGATAAACACAATTTGAGATATATGGTCACTCTTAAAAAGAAGTAATGATTCTACTTCCTGCCAAGTCATTGGGTATAAATAACTTAGTAGCTTATATTCTTTAAAACACCCAAATTTACTGCCAAAAATATGTCTGGTCCTTTTCTGTTTGGAGACCTCTGTGCTGACAGACAGCATTGGCAATACTACATGATTGGAAAACAGAATGTAGAGTCAGGCTTAATGACTGATTCTCCATTCCTGAAACACATTCTCAGAATCACCTTTAAAACATCATTTGGAATTAGAGACTTTAAGCTCCTTTTTATCTTTTATGCTCTTTAGAACCTCCACAGTAGCACAAAGGCTTGGGAATCTAAGTATGCTTTGGAGAACTATCAATGTATGCGTGCTTTTATCAGATAGTACTCTAAAAACTATAATAATGACCACACTGTAATGAACAGTTGGGAGACAAAGGTTAGGTGAATTATAGGAAACTTTTAGAGTAAAGTGAGTTTCCTCTCGTGGGACAGGAATTTAAGCTAACTGCTCAAATGGCTAGACCTAGTCTCTATCCCTTTGTACCCATTTTAACAAAGTAGAATCACAACCCACTGATTTATTTATTTTTAAGTCAATTTTAAGAGCCTCCATGTTTTTAAGAACATCACTGGTTTTCTCAGTAAGTCCTTTTCCTACGTATAATGCAATAGTAGTCCGCAAGTCAATCCAACACAAATTATTACATTTACCAAACTATTGGGAAGTAGATCCATTTCTAAACTCATTTGGTAGCTTGACCTATTCATGTTTATAGCTACCAATGTCAAGACAATATGGTCTACTAGGAATGTCGAAATTATTAAAAAAACATAATTGGGAATCAGATGCCCTGAGGCCAAATTCTCACTGCCTCCTAGAAGCTCCTGTAACTGGCACAAGCCCGTTAAATGCAGTGAGCTTCAGTTTCCTCATACATAACCATGGTTAATCTTTCTGTCTCCATGTGCCACATATAACTGTTAGGAGAGCCACATGAGAAATTGTTAAGCATCCTATAGACAGATAACAATTATTTTATTTTTTAACAATTTAAATATTTTACATATATTTAATCACAATATGATATATTTTGGGTAGATGAGCCAAAGATTCATATAAAAATATTAATATCTATTTATGCCAAAAGTGCAGGTTAGTGAGTCCACTTAAAAATAATATCCCCCTTGTAAACATTTTGTCAATTTTTTTCAAATCACTTGTCTGCACTGTCCCAACTTCCTTCATGTGGCAATTATGCATTGGAAGTAGGTAGTGCAAACATTATTATTTTCATTCTTCAGATGTCAAAGTTGAGGCAAAGAAAGCAACTTAATCAGCCTAACTTAGATTTCCACTAAACAACACTGACAACAACAAAATCAGCCTTGCAAGAAATTTCCACTCCAACACTCATTTTCTGCTATCATAATTTTCCCAGGGTCAGATTCTTATAGCAATTTTCTAGGTTCATAATTACCTTAGTTGCATGCACAATTTGGGTAGTTAAGTAATTACTTGATTTGCACATGCAAATACTGCAATCATTGGCACATAAAAATAATGTCCTTTAAACATTTGGGTCCAATGGAGGACAAATGGTCAGGAAAATCAAAATTCCTGTGGTTCCCAAAAGGGATAACTATGAACAGAAAACATTACAAACTGTTCTCAAATGTTTAGAGAACCGGCTCACTTTAACCTAGAGAAAAGAAGCAACATGGTGGCATTCTTACTTCAAACTCCTCCTCTCTATTCAAAGAAGGTTTCCAGATACTGATATGCTATCTGGAACCATAAAAAAGTCTGAACTTAGATCAGAACACTGGAGTGTAAAAATACAGTCTAACCATTGGAGGGATTAGGGAGATTTAAACAAATCACTTAATCTCTAAACCATTTAGTACTAATATCTAAAATGTGGATAATAATATCAACCATATAGGGTTGAAAAGAGGAATAAATGAGATCAATTGTATGAAATTGTAAACCTTGTAAACCTGGACAAATAAAACAGATTATTATTAGGTTTGAGATGTATATGATACTATCAACTATCCCAACAGAGCAGACACACATTGTTTTTGTTTTTCTTGTTTTGTTGAACTACAAGCCACCTCTAAGGAAGCTTAGTAATTTTAGTACATTTAGGAGTATATCATGAAAGGGTTATGATGTTCCACTTATACCCAGAATTAATGTGGCATTTGTGTTATTCCTGTATCCAGTTTTTGATCCCATAATAGAGAGCGGGTGACAGAGAAACTAACAAGGATTTCAAGGAGAGAAAAAGTAAATGTCTGTGATGATTAGAAACTAGGCCGTCTAATGAAAAATAAAGGAACAAGATACTTTTCATTATCCCTCAACACTGATGAAAATTAAGGGGAACAATTTAGGGAAATTTTGCTATAACTTTTAAGGGATATGAAAAATTGCTGTACATTGAGTTGAAGAGGGAGCATTTGCTGAAAACACAGTCAGAAAAATGTTATTGATGATACAGTACAGAATTGTCTAAAACTAAAGCTGCAAGATAAAAGAAAATGTTTTCATCAGAGAGTCTGGACTATTTTCTTGGGGATGATTAACAGATATATTTACAACTTTTGATATGGTCAACATATGAGAAAGCCAAAAAATGAACTGAGGAACAGGTTTAAAGATTTTGCAGGAGATGTGATTTTACTTTTATTGTATTTTATTATTTTCTAAATTTAAATCCAAGTTAGTTAACATATAGTATAATAATGGTTTCAGGAGTAGAATTTAGTGATTCGTTACTTACAGAAAACACTCACTCAGTGCTCATCCCAAGTATCCTCCTCAATGTCCATCACCCATTCAGCCCATCCCCCCACCTAACACCCCTCAGCAACCTCAGTTTGTTCTCTGTATTTAAGAGTTTCTTATGATTTGCCTCCCTCTGTTTTTATCTTATTTTAGAATTGTCACACTTCATCCTCCTTTGTTCACAAAGGAAAACTACATTGTTGAAAATATGTGACAATGTCCTTTTTCTGACTCAGAAAGCAGTAGGAATCCATGGAAAAAGAGTGGCTTTGGAGACAGAGAGACATCATTATACTCTTGTCTCATGACAAGATGGGTGCATGCATGGATCTGGAAAGGTATTAATACACAACTTCTTGAAATCTTTAGTTTGAAAGTACCGAAAACATTCTCAAATTCCTAAAGTGAAGCACAGAGTGAGATCACACACAGCTGTATCAGGATTACAGCAGTATCACTGAGACCCAGTCTCTTTCTGTCATTTAGATATATCCAGATGGCTACATATGGTGGCAGGATGGCAGAAGTAACTCCAGCCTGCCCTCCTGACTCAAGGACAGAGGGGAAGGGAAACTGTTGCACAACTTCCCATAAAAATATGTGTTTTAGTTCAATGATTCTGATGGGTCCAAATGTAATCAGAGCAAACAAGGCATCTGAGGGACTGTAATTCTACCAAAACATATGAGCTGAATTTTGGAGGTCTTCCAAAGAAATTCTGCATATGTTTTTCTAGAATTCTGGGAAATAGATGCTGGTGGGGAAACAATAGATACCCACTATAAGAGATTTAGGGCTAAACCTATCTAGGAGCATAATAGTGAATAGGGAGGGCTTCTTTGATAACTTTTCCAGGGTTTATGTTCCAAAGTTCTTATTTTCATTTTTATCACTTACTCACAAGGAGAATCTGCATCCATCAAATATTGCCCCTCATCAGAGGTCTCTAGACACTTTCAATTCCACAAGAAAGCTGTGCAGCTACCTGGAATGGGCAAGCCCTTTGTAAAGCCAAATCCATGTGGGGTCATATCCCACACCTTTAATTTAGCTGTTTGCCCTTATGAAAGTTGATGACCACTGTCTGTATGCCTTAGAAATATTAGCAGTAAAACAGGAATAATAACCCTTATTCTGAGGATAATGGTAAGGACTAGAGATGTAAGAAAATCCTACAACTGGGTCTGATAGGTAGTGGATACTCAATAAGTGATCATGATTACTCTACATAGTTTGGTCCAAGTCTTGTAAGCTATTTTTCTTGGGCTTCCTCTCCCACCCTCAGCACTATATCCCATCCAAATGCCAAAATTCAAAGTGGCTGTCATCTGACTTTCAGGATTTGGAAGTCAGTGGTCCAAACAGAGCTAGAGGCACAGCATATCAGTTTGTGAATCACTGAATGGGGCACCAATTGTGCAAAGACCAAGGAAAGAAAGGTTGCCATTATAGAACAAGTCCTCATCATTTTTGTTGATGAAGATTTCTCTAAGGTGTTGAAATGCACACGTGAAATTCTGAGAAAGAACCAAATTCAAGTGTTTTATGAAATGAAAGCACTGTAGGAAAGCTGGTTCACTAAAAATTAGTTGTTCCTTATTTATCAGCAAATGACCAGCTGCAACAGGTTAGCCTGAAACCTCTTGCTACTTGACCTCATCAGCAACCACCCCGCAATAGGTCACCATTGCTTAATTAGACAAGGGAGTTTTCAAATGTAATCTCTTTGCACTCAGCAGGCTCTGGGTCAAACAGAATCTGACTAACCTGCAGCTTGTGTTTACACAGCTTCCAACAGTTCAAAAAGCCAAGGGAAGATCAGAAGCTTATCTTCCAGCCAACAGGGGAGGGAGGATAAGTGGAATTTGACAGAAGGTTGTAATCATCCACATTGGGGGTTGAGGGGAAGACCTGCTCATCTGTTTTTAAGCGTGTTAGGACAAGATGTTACATTTCTAGAAACCCAGATGCAGAAAAAGGTGGGCAGATGCCATTCTTGTGGTTTAATTAAGAAAGAAAGTAAAGATCTAACCTAAGTCCAGCTTTCTTAACTGAGCCTCCTCTGGAGAAGCGAGGGTAGAGGTGGGGAAGGCTGGTGGAGAGGATGAGCCCAGTGGGATGTGCTGGCCAGCGTGTGGCAGCTGTTCACGGTGAGTCCTATTCTAGCTCATGGCCATATGTTCCAGTTCTTTTGGAAAATTACCTCCAAATAACAGATCACGAAAGAGCAACTCCGACAAGCCCTATAATTTACTCCCAAGAGGAAATTCTTCATTCATCAAGTGTACAGGAGGCTAAATTAGTTCTATACCCACGTGGGCCCTGGTTGGCAATTTTGTGATGGTAAGCCCTACCTTGGGGAGGAGTCCAGCCAGAAGAGATGGTGACCATGGCCAGCCTGTTGTCCAGCTGGATCAGACCACATATTGTACCACAGATTGGGTAGAATTCCTGGGGAATATCTCTGGGATATCTATGTCACTACTTTTTTTTCAGATGCACATTTTTAGGGTTTGTGGGGAATGAGTGGATACGCTCTCTCTCAGCCTGAGGTTGCCAGGGCATTCTTCACCAGGAGGCAGATTAGACTTGTCAGAGTACAAGGTGGGATTAAAGTTAAATACAACCTTTAAAAGATGCTTCCATTTCATTCTCAGCTATTAAGCCAATATACCAATAATTATAAATACACATATATTATACATAACTTTTTAAAATTTGTTGTTTTGTTTTATTTCAGCATTTGTTCCATGAATCTATTCACAGCCTGGAGTCCAGCTCCACTGCTGGTGCTCATTAAACATGAGACAAAACAAAACACCTTAGGAAACATTTAAAAGATAGATATATGTTTGAGAGGACACCTCTTTTCCTTTAGACAAGTCTTTATTTTTATGGACTTTGTTTTTTTCTTTTAATTGAGAGGTAGTTGAATTCCTCAGCTGTACTGAACATTTCAAGAAGTCTATAAATAAACCAGAAGTTTTCTTTGTGCCTAATCAACAGGTTGCCTAAAACAAGACACTTTTTTTATATTCCCTACATTTTAAGAATGATGTTGCTAAAATTGGGCTATACTCTGAAGTTGAAAATCTTGTTCCTCTTCTTAGAAATCGAGTTCACTGCCTCCATCTAAGAATCTGAATAAAATGACACACTTCTCCTCGTAGTATCTTTTCAGCAAATCTCATTTGTACCTAAGAGACTTCTTTATGCTTAGGTTTTATGAGTAAGCAGCCATTCCTTCTGTAAATCAAGTCTGCTTTGTGACTTCACAAACCATTACAGGCAGAACATGTTTGAAAAGAAGGTTTACTAATTTGGGGAGAAAAGGATTCTGTAGAAATAGAACTAAATGCTTTCACAAATAGTACAACAATTCAAAAGTAAAATTTGGATAAAAGTGCTGCATTATAAACATATATAAAAGTTCAAATAAGCTATGCAAATAGAATGTGTTGATTGGTACAACTTTGTCAACTTATTTCCTGTTTTTGATTCCCAGGTGCCCATGAAGACTGCTGCTGGCATCAGATCTCTAAATTTGAACTCAGAGACTACAAAAATGGTCAGCTATTTGAAGTACAGAATTCTCTGCTCTGAAAAAAAGTTCACTAAAGAAATTCCTTAAAGTATTCTTTAAAAAATCCCTGAAAATGACTGAATTTATTACCAATTGCAGAGACTAATAAAAGCAGTTTAGTATATATAACTTGTTCAATGTATTCATGTCTAATGAGGCATTCCTGTCATGAAAGACTTACCTACCTTCTTAATTTCTATTTATAATTTTTTTTTCTTAGAAGGAGTGGGTAAGAAGAAGAGTTGGAACTCACTACAAACCATGCATGGTCAAGTAGAGGAGAGGATGAAGCTGAATTCATTGCTCCCTCACCTGGGTGCCCTCAGCTTAGTCTATATTTAACAATTCACCACTTAAACAGCAAACAGAGACAGGGATACTGGTTAGGTCTGTGAGATAAGCCAAGATTCAGAAGGTGTGTATCATTTAAAGTCAGATAAAAAATAGAGCATAACCACTGGTCTTGACTCACACTGTAGACACTGTAAACCCCAGGCAGACAGGGTCAGATCTACCATAGAAATGTAAATCCTGAGTATGGCAAATGGAGGGTAAAAGTCAAGAGAGAGCTAAAATTTCCATTCTTCTTTGACCCATGCATCACATATTTTTCAAGTTGGACATTTGACATTGAACAAAATCTCTACACATTGTTATTTTTTGGCAAGAGAGCTCCTCTAAGAAAAATTTCATCAGTCTGTGATAAATAAATGAAAGATTCTGAAGTCTGACATCTTCTAACTACTAAGAGCAGCTTGTGGGTGTGGAAGAAAAACTGTCTCAATATAACTGCAAAGTATACTCTCATTTATTTCACAATCACTGGGCATGCATTATACACCCAAGTACTATTCTATTTGACAATAATTTGCCAAAGAATAAGACAAAGACAGTCAATAAGAAAATATATATACCCACAAATTATATCATGATATGCACTAATGGGAACAGAATCATGTTCCAGAAAGTGACTTGATTGATGACTGCAATGTATGGGTAGTCATGGAAGCCCTCTCTTGGGAGGGGACATCTAAGTTGAGACCTGAATGACAAGAAAGTGTAAGCCACATGAAGAACTGGGATAACAGGGCAGCCAAAGGAAACAGCGAATACAGAGGCTAAAAGACAGGAATAAGCTTGGTATATTCTGGGAATGAAGAGTGTGATAAGGTGCCTTTGAGGAAGGAGAGATGATATCAGAGATAAGGAAGGGCCAGAGCATACACAGCTTCATCAGCCTAGGTGATAGCATGACTTTTGTTTTAAGCACCATGGCAAAATACCAGAGGGTTTGAAATTGGAAAATCACATGTGATTTAGACTTTTGGAATATTACTCAGGCTGCTGTGCCAGAGTGTATTGAAGGCGACATGATGGACAAAAGGAAAGGCTATCACAGTGGTGATAGAAGAAAAGATGGTGCTTGTACAGGAACAAGAGCAATGAAAAATATGAGCCAATGTATGTAGGACATACTTTCTTAGTAACAAAGGTAACTTTTTATTGATAAATAGGAAGTCATATGTGAAGGGAAGGAGAACTAAGAGCTTGGGAAGGACTATTTGGTTCTCTTTTACCTAATTTATTCTGCCTATTCTACCCACTGACAGAAGAAAAGTTAATGAAATTATATTCATAAAATCTTTCTCTTAGTGCTTACCAGTCTATATTTCAACAGAATTTCACATCCTTTACATTATATTTCAAATAAGAATGGTATGCTTCACTTAGGACAATAAAAGACTATGATTTATGTGGCTGTTTAAAATTTTCAAATAAAAGCTTGGCAGTCATCACAAGACACAAGCAATTTCATCTCCTAATATGTTCCTTTAAATGACATTGTGTTGAGCAGGAAGAAAACAAAATGATGCTTACTCTGACCATAAATTCTGGAAATTGGAAAATGGTCTTTATGTATAGCTGATCAGCACTGAGCACAGAGGACATGCCATGTAAACCTGCACTGTAAAAGAAATATATGTGTAGCTTGGATCTCTGAGGAGTCTCTGAATGGGAGGGTTCTCTGCCACCTTTTGAACTAGGCAGATGTTTCCAAAAAGCCTTATTTGTTGCCTGACCACGTGGCAAGCTCTCTAGAGCAGTGTTGTCTGGCTAGGAACATAATGTGAACCACATATGTAAATTTACATTTTAAAAAAGTGAAATTAATTTTAATAAAATATTATATTTACCCCAATGTATCTGAGATAAAAGCATTTCAACATGTGGTCAACAGGAAAATTGTTAATGATATATTTTACATTTTTTTCTACATACTAAAACTTTGAAACCTGATATATAACAATCTAGTTGGATTAGTCACGTTCCAAGTGTTCACAAGCCACAATGGCTAATGGCTACTGTATTGGACATCACAGCCCTAGAATATATACAATCCCCTGTCAGCAACAATTTGCTCTCAAATATCCAAAAATAAGATAACTGATGTCACATCATAGACATGAACTATTGGTACTTCATAAACAGGCAACTATGAACTGCCTAAAAGATCTGTAATAACATAGCCTAAGAATGACAATCTTGACCTGTGAGAAAATACAGCCACATATTAATAACTCATGGCTTCATTTGGACTATGTTTTGAAGTTTCAGTTCTTTGCTTTATTACACTTGGAACTGAAAAAAAGAGACACAGGGGAAAAAAAGAAAAATTAGAAGCTGATGGTTTTATTCTATTTTTTGAAAGGATGAGTTGCAAAGGACAATATAATTATCTCTAAAGTTATTTTTCAGAGCTGCTGAACATCTATGTCTGAACTTACCCTTCAATGTTTAAGTGATTATACCTAATGTGTCTCAAGGAAGAGATTCTGTAGGACAAGATTGCAGCTGGATGCCAAAGAGGCATATTGGTACTTCTAGGTTGCAGGGAATTGATATGATTCCTTTGGCACCACTATAAAGGCCGACATGGCATACACCTAAATAGTACATGCCTCCTGAAATGGAGGCACTGTATCAGTATCATCTGCACCATGGTTACCAGGTGTATCCTGGGATGGGCTTGATGACCAACATCTCTGCAAGCTAAGAGGCTTTGTGAACTTTCCATGCAAGGTGACATTAACTGATGATACCAATATAACTGTTTTTCCAAAATCAGCCTGAACATCATATTTACAATTACAATTTATTAAAACTGCAATAGCTCCTGCTGACAATGTATTGATTTAAGAAAGAAACAAACACAAGGAAACTTTAGAACTAATCACCCTGAATAAAACAAGAAAGAATGGTGCCACATGGACAGAAACTTCCACAGAGTGGAGGAATAATATATGGATGTTTTCATATATTATTTAAACTGGACACACAATCTTTCAGTGAAAATGCATTTTCTAGGAACATAGCTAAAGACTTCACAATTTTCCAAAGCCTCAAAGACTCTTATAGAATGAAATAAAGAACTGTTAATAAGTCAGAAACAATGCTTGGCATACTCAGGCTACCAGGTAAATATATGAATAGTAAGGACATAAAATTAGGCACATTTGTTTTTCTCAACCAACATTTTAGTAAATGAATGAATGAGTTAATATATGCGTGAATACATACATAGTAGGATTTAGAGTGAGCCATTAGCTTTTGTTTTTAGAGCTTTTTACTTTATTGTAGATGCATTTCACAAGGAACAGGAGGTTTGCAGAGTAAAAGCCTAATAACGGTAGCTAACTTACTTGGCTGGGGAGAGATTATTATACATTCTCCCTTTTCTTGCTTACTTCATGCTTTTAAAGGCTAATGAATACTTTTTATACTCATTATACATCTCTGCAGGCAGTTATATATGTGTTCATGGTGGGTTAGAATGAGGATTTCCTTCTTTTCACTTCCATTCCCATGAAGGAAGCTGTCAGAGTGGATGTACATAAGGAACCAGCATTTGAGGCCTCCAGACAGGCCAAAAGACCACATTCTGCCTTAATGCAGAGATAAAGGAATGCATCCATGCTTATCTTCTTCATTTCTGAAGTTAGCACATAGCCACAAACCCAGCATCCTTTTTCTGTTAAAATTAATAATTCTTTTCATAAGGAAAAACTTGATATATCAAAGAATCACATTTTAAGTGAAGAAAGAAAGAGACTGAATTAAAATAAGTTTGAATCTGGTAGCAAGTTTTATTTGCTTTCCACTATCTGAGGCAACAATCTGCACTTTCTAATATGTATGAAATAAAAGTATCTCCATTTATAAATATTCTCTGCGATGCAAAGTAATAAGCAATTTCTAATATGAGAAGATGACCTTACATTAGGGATTGCTTTGGGAAGAAGAAGCTGCATTTTAATAAGTATGATGGAATTGATTTTACCCTTCCTCCTTTATTCTTTTCTTTCCTTGGAATATCCACTGTAATAACATCATTTCTAGGCCCCAGGCTCAGAAGACTCTACTCTTCGCCAATTGCAGGCTTGTTTCCCTAAATCCCTTTTAAATGTTCTTCAGTCTCTACTTGAACAACCTTACTGCCTCTCAACATAGTTTTTGTTTTCCTCCTTCATGGAGAACTCTTTTCATTAAGAAAGTTTTAACTTATGTTGAGTCCAATGGTTTCTACATATAAAATATATCCCCTGGTCTTTGTTCTTATTAAATAATGTACAAAGATAATCCCTCATTCTATACCCTTAAGAATAGCTATAGCAAACATAGAACAAGTATATAACATGATTATAGCACTTAAGAAAGATGGAATCTAAGGGGAAAGGCAGAATTAACAACCAGTGAAAAGTTAGCTACTGGAAGGGGCCCGGCCTATGGCTCTGTGTATAATAGAATTAAGCATCCATAAAGATAGGTATAGTAGGAAAGATTGCATGGAGAAGAATAAGCCCAGATAAGAAGAAGTAAAATAGAAAATCTCTGAAGATGCAGCAGGGGGAGGAGCAGGAAGGAGAGACAACTGCTGGAATTTGGATAAACTACAGGTCACACACAAAAGAACACTTAGTAGACACCTACTGATACAGATAGACTGTTTTCCACTAGTCAAGTGATGTACACAGAAGTTAAGATATATGGCAAGTCTAAATCATTTTAGGAATAATGTTTCTTGAAAAGTAAGAATTGAATGCAAGTATTGAACATTTAATTCTGTTTTACTTTTCAATTATGTTTTATGCTTGCTTTAGCATGTACATCAATTTACATCAATTTCACAAATTTCTATGGATATCTGCAAAACTTCAGTTTATGCTTTTCTTATCCAAAGTATGTATTTTAAATGTATTTTACATTTTTGTTTTCTCAATACCTATCAGCAGTAGGATACCTGAGTTCCTCATTTTACTCTACACCTTTGCAGAATCAAGCTTACATATGCCATGTAGGATTTAAAAAATTGTAGTCGATCTGCTTTTGATTTAAAAGAAAGGCTTCCTGTATATAACCACAAGCCCAGCCTTTCTAACTGACATGACAGCAGCTATATTAGCCAAAAATATACAATATTAATGCATTTTCTTCACTGCATCCAAAAAGATATTGAATGACTCTCTAAAATTCATTTTTCATCTTATCTCCCACCTCTTCATTCAAAATCAATGGCCAATAACATTTCAAGGAGGTTGGTAGACAGATACTTATGTTAAGGAAATAGTACAAAATTAAAAAGAAACTTTTGAATCTCATGGGATTTTTGGCCACTAAGGTATAATTAAGTAGGCCCAGGACTGCATAGGCCTAGATTTGAATTCCAGATTTGCCATTAATTAGGTTATATGAACTTGGGTCTACCACTCTGGAGGCCTGTTTCCTAATCTGTAAAGTGCAGATAATTATAATGAAGATTAAATAAAACAATTATATTTAAAAAGGACCTTATGGGGCACCTGGGTGGCTTAGTCAGTTGAGTGTCCAACTCTTGATTTGGGCTCAGCTCATGATCCCACGGTCACAGGATCAAGCCCTGCAGACAGCTCTGTGCTGAGCATTGAGCTTTCTTGAGATTCTTTTCCCACACACCCACTCGTTCTCTCACTTGCTCACTTGCTCTCTCACATGCTCCTTTTCTCTCTCTCTCAAAATAAGTAAATAAACATTAGAAAAGAAAAGAAAAAAGAAAATTAAAGAAAAGAAAAGGGGCTCAGTCATTAGGTGTCTGACTCTTGGCTTCGGCTCAGGTCATGATCTCACAGTTCATGAGTTCGAGCCCCATATTGGGCTCTGAGCTGAAAGAGCAGAGCCTGCTTGGGATTTCTCTCTCCCTCTCTCTATTTCTCTGCTTCTCTCCAGCTTACTCGCTCGCTCTCTCTCTCTCAAAAAATAAGCTTAAAAAATAAATAAATAAAAGGAAAAGGACCTCATAGAGCATCTGGCACACTGTAGTCATTCCAGGAAAACCCTACTTCCTTGATTCATTTATTCTTTCATACATCTCCACAAATATAGACACCCAGTTCTTTCTAAATTCTTTTAGACTTAAATAAAACTGAAGAAGTAGAACCAGTTTATGTGGAAAAAATTGCAATTTGGGCAGTTTGTCACATACTTTACTTCTGACTTGCTATCAAATGGTGAGGCCATCTGAGCTGACTTCAATCTTTTAAGCAGGGCTGCCATATGTTTTGTTCTGATATTGCTACCTGGATTTGAAGACAAAATCCTGGATGTCTTCCGAGGAGAATTTTAGGCAATCTAATGGTGAGGTGTAAGGGAAAGCTATTATTGAGTCTCTCATGTGGAAGAAATTGATCATATTTATTTCTAAGGTAACACTGTAAAGTATGGCTGCCTGGAGGCAAAAGTTTAATTCCTAAACCATTTCACTTACTCTTTGCAAGTCTGATTTGCCTCACAAATGCTAGCAAAAAAATAAATGTTTTCTTTAATATATGATACAGTGTTCCACTTACCATCCAACTCTAAATGTTAATTTTACTTTTTTATTCGGTATTCTAAAAGTTTCAGATAATTATCGTCTTATGATTTCAAATCTGATCTGTCCTCTAATTTCTGGTTTTAAATTATATTAGCTCTTCTTCAGAAATGCTTCACAATGGCTTTATCTTTATTCTTTTATTATCCACTACAAGGCCCACTTCTAAAACCATCCAAATGCCTTATGTCCAACAAAGTTTACATGACACCTCTGTGAGCAGGCTTTAGTTTTGGATTTTGATGCTCAAAGTAATGTAGTATTTCAGACTCTTAAAAAGTATACTTGGTCTTAATCTTCACATAAAATAGGCAAACGCTTACATGTAACTTTTATATAAATCTATGGCTATAGAAATATTTCACATCTATATATTTAAAACTATGTAGGTTTAGAAATTAAATGGAAAATTAAACACATCATCTTAAAAACTCGGAAACCTTAATGTAATTTGTGTAGCTTTCCACATCATCAAACTTTAGCTCTTCAACCTTAAATGACTATGATTTTTGGCTCTTGAGTTGCCAATACAAATCAAGGACTACAGAAATCTTCCCCACAGACAATATCTGTGTCCACAACTTCAAGAAGTTAAGAATGAACTTTATCTCAGCCAGGCTGACAATGATAAGATTTGAAGAAGGAGAGAAGACTGACCACCCACAGCCCTGCTGTCTCCAAAGCAAATCTAGCCAGACTTGCAAATACCACTATCACAGTACTGGTAGCATCTTGAAACTAACTGTCCTGTTGATTGGCAGGACATCAGGGAATTTTATCTAAATGTCTAAGAACAGGAAGGAAAGGAAAGCACACACTCATTTTCATTTAAATGTAGACAACTTCTACCTTTGACCCTAGGGTGGAGGAATGGAGCACATATTTATTCACACTGTTTTGTTTTTTTTTTTTTTCTTGGAGCTAATATGCTCTAAATGGAGCTAATATGCTCATAAATATCTCTCATGATTTGATTCTTTTTTCTTTTAAAGAATGCCTGGGAGATACTAAACTGAGGACCTCCCCTTAGAAAACCACTTAGGACCTGAAAAGAGGTGAGGTGTCTGTATGCTTATGAACACTGCCAAAGGTAATAGGGTGGCAGCTGACAGCCCAGGAAGTGAATCACTGCCTTTGTTGGTTTCTATTTTGTCAGCAGAAGGAAAACTTCAAAAATAACCCACAAAAAGAAATCAATAAATAACCTATCATCCATTTCTGGGACCCTTGTTTCTAGTTTCCTCCATCTCTCCCATCCCTATTATTAAATGAGTCAATGGTGGAAAAACTCCAAATGTCTCATGTTGAGTTAAACTGGTATTTAATCATCTTAGTCTCAGTGCATATGGTAAAAAAGAAGCCAACAGAAAGAATATACTGGCATTGAGAGAAGTGAAAAATTTGAGCAATATACCATAGTCTAACAAAATAATCCTATAAATTGAGAACATGTTCAGCCCCTGCACAGCACAGCACATATTATAAAAAGAAATTTAGTTGCTAAAGAACATGAGATATCCTCCTCTGCCACTGATCAGGTTTCTGGAAGGACACACTGTGGTTAGTAAATACATTTTTTTGGTTTATAATTATGTCTAATTGCTTTCCAGTAAAGCATGATGAAGCCTTCATCACTTAACCCTCCAAAACATCTAAAGTATCCAAAGATTTAGTAAATCATTGCCAATATACTCATACATCCAACAAAAGTAATCCAGAAAACTGTATCAGCACCTTCTCAGGCAGAATAATATTTAGGAGACTTACTCTTACACAGCCATGTTGTGCCATGTTGAAGATATTTCAGATTTTACCTCCTTAACATTTAGATTCACACACACTATTTTTACCTTCTTCCAAGTTTCCTGGATGACTGAAGTCCTTCCAGTCTTCAGTTAGTCATATCCCACAGTCAACTAATTTTCAGATGCTGGGATAATGACAAAGAATGAGATCATGATGAACTTCTAAGACTGAAATCCTATCTTTATCAATGAGGACACAGTTACTATTTCGTGAGTCACCCCAAACTGCCTCTTGCATTTCGTGGCAGAAGGTCTAGAGGGCAAGCTTCAGACGCCTTTCTTGAGTTACTGATGTAGGAATTGGGAAGGTTGTAAGTTGTTTTGACCATGTCACTCATTTAGAGTTCACTTCTCACACAGGTTACAAATCTATTCTATATTCCTAAAGTAGTTGGTTACTATTAAGATGGATAATTCTCCACCTCATTATATGAAAGAGGCATCATTTTCAAGATCTCGTAAAGTCCCATGTTAAATTCTGCTGAAAGTCACAGATTCCATCTAAAGCTCAAGAGCGATTTAGGGGCCATCTAACAAATTTATGAGTCAGCCAGAGGTGATGGAGAAGAGAATACATTCTCCTCTTCATCCTGCTTCACCAGGTACAGCCGCAAATGTCACCATCCAACTCCTCTAGAGCAGTCTTCACTGGCTGCATCTTCAAATAATCAAATTTGGAGATTTGCTGGCACACTCCTTGGTGAGACCCACTTTATATTTGGTCTATCATTGCACTACATAAATTCATAAATGCCCAGGGGTCAAAGTAGCTCTCCTAAATGACAACAACATCCATAGTACTGTGCATGAGGCTGGCGACTGCCTAACTCCTGTACTTCTATTTCATCATAAACCAAGACAATATGCTTTAGTCTAAAGACGAAAGGATGGGGAATGGCTGAGAAAAAGAACACAGGTTCACAAAGGAAGCTCTAAGCTACTATCAATGAAATTATTAAAAGATCAATGCTGTTCTAAGAAACACAAGAACAAGGAGTTCCCAATATAAAATTAAGTGTAATCAAAGGAGAGAAAATAAATAATTCACATGCCAGAGAATGGTAATTCCACATGTCGGTCAGTGGCAAACAACTGGCTTTGTGAGATGGATTTAACCATGTGTATCTCATATTTTTGTGGTATGTCTCGCTGTCATCATGCTTCAAGCTACAATATTATAAGTTACAGGAAAGAGTAGAAGAATTTATAGTGCTTTGGAATCATAGTTCTTGTGTAAAATTAACGTTTAGAACTACTATAAAGGGGTTGCCTTTCCATATTTCAACAATGCAGAATAAGGAAGGAAAAAAATATATATATACACATGCTGTATTACAAATTGAGGCTAGAAACCCCTTAAAGTTAAGGGGTGCCTGGGTGGCTCAGTCTGTTGGGGGTCTGACTTTGGCGCACGTCATGATCTCACAGTTCGTGGGTTCAAGCCCCACATCAGGCTCTGTGCTGACAGCTAGCTCAGAGCCTGGAGCCTGCTTTAGATTCTGTGTTTCTCTCTCTCTCTGACCCTCCCTGGCCCATGCTGTCTCTCTCTCTCAGAAATCAAAAAAAAAAAAAAAAAAAAACAAAAAACAAACATTAAAAGAAATTAAAAAATAAAGTTAATTAGCAGTCATAGCTCTAAAATGCCAAAATTGTTTAATGTTGATTTGGCATGTCTATATTATATTTCTATTACTATATTCTACATTATTATTCTATATCACTATCTGTATTTGTGATTTACATATATCACCATACATTATAGTACAATATAGAATATGACAACATACTATATAACTAAATCTGTATTATTATATTTTGTAATATATTTCTCTTACTATAATCCACTTCTTTATCTTTGCATGGGTTTAATGGAGAAAGTTCAAAAGCTAAGAGACTTTTCTGACACATAAATTATAAGAAAATTTTATTCTTTTCACTGAAGGAACCGAATACACACTGCAATGGTAAAGCACACCTGAAGAGGATTCAGAATGAAATCTTTTGACATTATTGTCAAAGTCAAAACATTATAATTCCCCTATCCCATTCTTTTATTGGCGCCTTCATGATATCAATGGTTCCTTAACTTGTGGCTTTTCTGCATCAGACATTTCAATGACAATTACTGCTGGGCAAATTCTAAGTTTATAACACTCACCTCCAATTCCACTCCTAACAAAAATTCTAAAATAAGGTTAACTGGAAAGTGTAAGCAGCTTGTTTTGGCCATGTTAGTTCTGATCTGACCTCAGAACCTAGGTACTGAAGTGGAATATGGCAACTACTAGATGATTATCAGTGGACTATTGTGTTAGAAGTGGCTAGCACTGGGCCTGAACTATAGGAATCAGCAGTATTATCAAACTGCAGACTACAGTAGGAAATCCTAGAGTGGGAGAAATTATTCTGAGTAAAGGAACAGCCACATAGCAAGATCAGTTGACAGTTTCATATTTAAGTTGGCCATTGAACACATACATTTATCTCTTCTCCTGCCCAAAAACCCATACAAAAAGAAAAATAAAAAGAATAAATTTAAGGCAGCAGTGGAAAACCGAGTTACATCAACTGACTTAAACAATGAGAAACATCCAGAAAATACACAGTTGACGTGAAGCCAAAATGGTGAAGAACCCACAGCACAACACAGGCTTAGACAGAATTGGTTTTTAAAACCTGTGAAAAGTTCTGACTAGAACTTTACATTAATCTGATACTTAAGCTTTAGAAGGAAACTGTGATAAGGAGTAGTGGAGTATGTCAGTAGACAACAGAGCAGTCTAGCCCCTAAGGTAGCTGACAACTAAGGCATTTGCCTTCAGGGGCATTCAGTCTTTCTGAGCAAAGTTGATGATCTGCCCAGCAATAATTCCAGAGATGCACCGGGGCTGTGAGAAGGGAAGCAGTACTGCAGGCAAGTTTCTGTCAAGACTAAGGATAAGAAGACTTGTCCCTTAACACTCCAGAGGGCAAATTCTCTCTCTGCCCTAAAGGAGAGCCAACCTAGCTACATCACCTGCTCCCAACCTGCCTCCCTCGTACCCTACCTGCTTCTCTTCAGAGCCAGAGAGCTTGTAATTACCCTCAGGGTATAATCTTTTCCCATTTGTGTCACAAATACCTACTTCAATCACTGATACTGATAAATTAAGCCATCATTTGCAAGTATAAACAGATATACCAGAATAATCAATTGAAGAAACTTGTATGCAAGAGAGACAAAAACTGAAATAATGAACTAAGTCAAGAGAAAAGGAAGAAGCCAGAGCATAGAAGATAACTATAAAATAAATGTAATCAGTCTCTGCAGATCAATAATAGTACATATCATGGAAATAGGTTTGGGTGTGAGTGCCTAGTATCTATAATTAAATATGATTATCAGGGATTTCTTGTATACATTAACATTTATAATCACAGTCTTAGATCATCTTTAAAATCTCCCAATCTGAAGACTCTTGACTCTATTTCAAGTGCAGTTCCTGTGTCTAATACTTCTCATGCAATACAAACAAAGGTAAGAAATTAAAATATTCTGAACTTCTGAGAAATCACAAATAATGCACTGGTCCACTGAATGTCAAGCCCAAAGGCATTTAAGGATCAGCAGTGTGGAGACTGGCTTGCTGTAAATAGCACACATGTTCTTTCAGTCTTTGGATCATTTATCATTGTCTCTCTCTACGGTGTTCTCTGCTGAGATGGCAGGGAAATTTGGGGTCTTGAAACACAAGTAAAAGACTACAGTACTTGTAAAATGCTTGGCCAGAAGTTAGCCTTCAATAGAGTACCTGGGAATACTACCTGGGAGCAAATCACACATAATGCTTTTTCTCAACACTTGATTTATCAGGCTAAAGGGTCTTTTAAACAATGCTGGACCCTACAGCATGGAGAGCCTAAGGCTAAGTGGGACAATTGTTAGAATAGTCCACATGGAGGAACTGCCTGAGAAAAGCCAGCTTCCAAATGGGGATTTTCATCTGTGTTTTGTATTCACTTTAATCCTCTAAGTATTTTCAGTTTCCTATGAAAGAATTGAAATTTCCTGAACAATACTGCCAAGAGTTATTATCCCTTTCACTTACTTTCAAAGAATCTTTCTCTATTAAAATGGCTTATATCAAATCTGAGCATTATTAAGATTACATGCAGCTCCTCAGACATCCACCTAATTGAAAAGAACAGTCCAGAAAGAAAAAGACAGACTTCTATATTCACAGAACTTGTATGGGACAGGTTAACCCTGGGGGGAGGGGGAGGAAGCTAATGGAAAATCACTGGAAAAAATGGCTTTCCAAACTTTATTTTTCAATTTATTTATTTTGAGAGAGAGAGAGAAAGAGTGAGAGAGAGAAAGAGATTGAGACTGAGAGAGGGAGCATGAGCAGGGGATGGGCAGAGAGAGGAAGAGAGAGAATCCCAAGGAGGCTCCGCACTGGCAGTGCAGAGGATGACGGGGGCTCAAACCCATGAAGTGATAATGACTCGAGCCAGAACCAAGAGTCAGCCACCCAAATAAGCCACCCAGGCACCCTGGCTTTCAAACTTTTTATGTAGATGCTGTTACCAGCCTTTTGGTACACATATGCAGATAACTTTTCCATTAAAAACAAAAAAGGTTTTCTGGAATAGATGCCTCTGTGTTTTGCTCTGTTTCATTTATTTTCATGCATAGGATTTCTGCATCATTTCCAAATTGTTCATATTGAGTCCACTTCCCTCATCCTGTAAGGCCCTTGAGTCAGATTTTACATACACCATTTATTGGCTGATCACTTGGCATCAGTTCTTTCAATGAGTCATTCATTTTTTCAACAAGAATTTATGGAGTTTATCCTCTTTGTCAGGCAATGTTCAAGGTGTCAGAAATACAAAGCAGCCCTCAAGCCTCATGCACTAACACCAGCCTTCTGGACCCAGGCCTCCCTTCCAGATATCTGAAACATTTGCGGGCAACAGAGAACCCTAGCAAGTGGGAATAGTGAGTATTGGTGTTCAGTTTTAATGAAACATCTATGAGCACGATTCATGATTCTACTTCCACAACTTTTAGAGTTGATTTCACATCCGTTTTCTCAAAACTTCCAAGAGTTACAAAGTCAATTTATCTGAGGACCAAGGAACCTGGCCTTCCTAATACATTTATGTGTTAACTTCTAAGACCAGGTGTTAGAGTGACAGACACCTGTGGCTCCTAAATGTTAAGATTTTATATAAATTCTCATTAGTTGCTAAGGAAAAAAAAATGTTCTTTTTAATGTATTTTTAAATAGAGAAAAAAGAGACTAGAAGAAGGACTTGCTTGCCTCTTTCTCTTTATTCTAGCTTTAAAAGGCTGGTTGTAACTTTGGCTCAGTGGCCCAGATGATCGGCAGAGTCACCAGAGAGGATGAAGCTTCCCTAAGACTAAAGAAAGAAGAGCGACCAGGAGGGGGTTGTGTCTGGTATTTGTAACAACTCATCCTCCGGGAATGCTCCTGCCTCTGCTCTTCCAAGCCCTCCCCATTTGGTAGTGGGGAATTTTCCACTGTGGACTTAGGACCCTATACTAGCTTCCAGCTCTTTGCCCTCTGCATCATTCCCAACACTGATGGGGGTTGGGCCCCCAGGATGAGGCATGGAGTCTGGAAGTCAGCTTGGTAATCAGCTCATTCTTTCCCGAAGAATACTCACACCTCATAAAAGATGAGTACGCTACACAAATATAACGGATGAAAGATACATTCAGTTATTTCCCCTTATACTACAACCTGACTAGTTCTGTCTACTAAGTGTTCTGATAGTTGGCATCGTGAGGCCTACCCACTCATCTCCTCTCAGCCAATAAAACTCCTAGGTCAGAGAGAACACTGATTTCCCCAAGCTGCTCCATTCCAATTCCATGGATTTTATTCTTCACTATTAGGATCACCTTACCAGTAGAAATATTTACACAATAGTTTTAAAAGGCTGTTGCCATTGTGAGCCAGTTAAAATATTATGTCGTCTCGTCTTTTGAGAGAAATTCAAATGAAATGTATACATTGAAAATCAAGAATTACATATCACATTAGAACTGGAAGAGATTTATGAGATAATCACCATCAAACACCATGATTACAAATGGGAAACATGAGAAGCAGAGCAGAGGTACAACTTATAAAGACCTCAGAGCCAGCTGCACCTAGAGTTTTTCACTTTGTCATCTCCCAGCACTCCATGGGGAAGATGAGTTAATTATTCTGCTTGGGGACCCCATCTTGTTAACTGTCCTTTTGCATTACCTATAGTAACCTACTGTGAATAGTCCTTTTTTATGTTTTGAAAAAAGAGGTGAAGTTGGTAGTTTTTTCAGGTGAGCTTATGGCAAAATTGAGGAAAAGAATCGATGGTTAACTTACCAATGAAAAAGTCAATTGCTACAACTACTTAAGTAAAACTAGGAGTAAGTCTAGGATTATGGTGTGATGTTAAAGTCCCCTCTTCACTTCCTTGCTTGAAATAATAGGAATGTCGCCAAGAAAACAGAGTGCCTGACTGGCAGTTTCCAGATAGCAAAGAGAAAGCTGAACTGACGTGGTGAAGTTAAAAGTTGCAATATAAGACTCTAAAGTCAGTAAGTGTAGACTCTTAATAGGTAGCTCCACAGATAAAACAATGAATATCTAAATTGCAGCTAGAGGAAGGTGAGCATCTATCTTATGAGACTGGTTGGTTAGGCCAGTAGGTGTTCTGCTGCCTAGGAGAAAACCAGGGAGGACCCCTGGTCAAAGCTATCTGTAAGGTGATGCAGACGGTTACCACATGGTCTAGGGATTTTTCTAGCTGTTGCTACTGAGTAGAGAGAATGAATGAATGAATGAATGAACGAAAGCACAAACAAACAAACAAATAATCAAACAAACCAGAAAACAACAATCAGAGAAAAGGATCAAGATAAACAGGGGTAGGCAGGGTGTGGGATTAGAAAGAAAAAATATGACCAAGGTGACTTCGGCTCCCTGTAGTTCCTAGCTGAGATTTCTTATTCCAAAATCAACTGCTTAAAAGTTTTTCTTATTTGTTAGGAGGAAATTTAAGTGGAACACATAAGATGGAGGCAAACTAAATTACCAGTCTGAAATTTCTTCCAGGGGGCAGTGCAGATCCACCATGAGGCCAACTGGAGTTAAGAAACAAATTTGCTCAAAATGATTCCTGTTTGCAAGTGTCTAATTTGAACCTCATTTGAAAAAATATTCTTTAAATCCTGATAATATCCCAGGGCAATTCGTTTATATATATATATATATATATATATATATATATATATATATATATATCCTCCCCTGAATTGGGAAAGCCTTGGGTGATAAGCTACTGAATCTTTTATTTACCACTCCTCTAGGCCTCTTGGGATTCCTTAAATTGGTAGTGATTTGAGCAAAATGGACAATATATTCTACCTTTTGAGACTGATATTTCTCTCTAGGACACCTCTCATTATCAGTGGATCCTCTGCTAAGATCAAAGGCATTCCCCCAAAGCAAGGAACAGGAATACCTACTTCATCACTATTGGTTGAAATAGTGGGACTGACATTCCAGGATTTCTGCTGCAGGAGATGAGCCTCATTAGGAATCTAATCTCCGATAAAGAGCAGTCATTTTTGCACTAATATGAAAAAATATTTTACATCAGCGATCAGCAAGAGCTGAAAAAGAACTTCAAGGGGTATTCAGCTGAGATCAACTTGAGTTATTAAAAAGTAAAATTTACAAATGTATGCTGACTCTTTTGTTTTCTTGCATACTTTTAATCTTGCTGACTTAGAAGAAATCATCTTCTCAAAGGCAATATCCAGGAATTATGAACACTATAAATTCAAGCATAGTGCTGTACAAGATAAAATACTAGTTATTATAATACAAAGTGTCAACAGTGAAGACCTGTTTCATAAAAGACTACTTGCTTACACTGTTGCTATTTTACTGTACCTTATGGACAGGTATACAGAAAGTGGAAACAGACCATCACCAATTGCTCTGAAAATTGTTTGATCAAGAGCATGTTCACCACCATATGGAGGTTGGTGCATATGGGCTTCTCTGGGTACTTCTTCCTGCCCCTTCATCCTCTAAATTTTTAATCTACCTATCAAGGTGCATTGAGTGAGTCAACCAAGAGCACCTGTGCTTCAGCAAGCTAGGGTGTCCATGCTTAAGAAATCACAAAATGAGATGTCAGGGATTTATATACCATGTCTTACCATATATGGGGTGGGGGTGGATTTAAGTGTTCAAATTCACTGACTGATAATATATTCAGATATTTAGAGAAGAGGCAAAAATAAATAATTACATAAGTGATTGCTTTTAATTACCTTCTGGTTGAGTTTGCAAGAATGACATATGAGTGAGATGCAGCAAGCTCCACCTCTGTGATTTAGGGAAACTACACCTTCTTTTCTAGGCAGACCCAGTGCTTTGCCAGGAAGGAGGTACAGCTGGGTGAATGGCACATGTGCTAAATTTCAAGCCTCACTCATCCCATTGACTGGGTGTCCTGATGCAGTGGCACAACTGTATGCAGTACTCTTGCTTAAGAAAATATAAGGAACTTAACGGAGGACCATGGGGGAGAAGAAGGGGAGAAATGGTGGGGGAAAGGGAGAGAGTCAAGCCATGAGAAACTCTTGAATGCTGAGAATAAACTGAGGACTCATGGGTATCTGGGGGGGAGGGGGGAGATGGGTATGGAGGAGGGCACTTGTAGGGATGAGCACTGGGTGTTATATGGAAACCAACTTGACAATAAACTATTTGTAAGAAAAAAAAAAAAAAAAAAAAAAAAAAAAAAAAAAAAAAAAAAAAAAAAAAAAAAAAAAAAGAAAAATTACTCAGGACGTCCATTAAATACCTGCATGGATTTTTAAACAGATTTCTTAGCCAGGGATGAGTGTCTGCTTCTTAGAATACTAGTGTGAACTACTAAGAAAGAGAACATGACTAAGGTAAAGTTTTATTATCATAGAGCATGTAGGTGAAGCAATCCAAGTTTTACTAACCTGTTGATTTTTGGAAACTCTTTCCAAAAATATTTTTCCTTTTCTGTGTGGCTCAGCTAAACTAAAGATGATAGAGAGTTTTAAGAAAACAGTGAATTACTTAGGAAAGACAGGATTATCAAATGGCAATTCAACTATGCCAAACAAAAGAACAGAAATCACTGACCGTGTACACACATACACACACACACACATATACACACACACACACAACATACAGGGCTTATGTTTTTCCTACTAGATGGCAAAGTGGACAGAATTTGTCTTAGAGGAATATAAGCTTTTTCTAAGAAGCTTGGAATTTATTAGAAGTAGCAAGAAACATGGCATTGGGTATTTTAGGCTGCTTTGACTCCCTAAAGGAAGAAAACACAAAGGGGCTCAAGTCATGGCTTTTACACTTGTTGTAGGCGTCATTTCCTTGAACTGTCTCAATATAGATTCCATTTTTTAAGAAGGCAAGCTGAGACTTTTTTCCATTACTCTTGGCTGGGATCTGGATTTAGTCAAACTGGCCACTGTCACTACTTATGTCTAATTAGAACCACCTGTGAGAATTTTGTGTCAAAAAAGAGAGAATGAAAGCTAATGTTCATGATGATTACAAGATTTGAACGTAAGGCTCATTTTATTTGTTTTCGGTCTGATAATAAGACTTTCCAAACACCTCTCGCATTTTTAAAATTGATTCTCTTTGGATTTTGGCTGAAAATGTTCATCTGTTACCTGTATATGTGTGTACAGACAGATAGGTCCTCTTAAAGAGAAACTTCGCACCTCTCTAAAGAAAAAGCATACAATCTTGAAATCTGAGCTGGAGTGAAAAAGTATGGCTTGTTTGGCTTTCTGTTTTTTAGAATGGTACTGAGAGAGCTGAACTGACCCCTTGTCAAAGAAATAGCATCACAGCGTTCAGTCTCCTCCCACCCATTTTCCTTCCAATCACATTTTCAACATTTCCTAAGGGGAATTCTTTCCAGTATTAAACTCACTGACTTTGGTCTTATCACAACAGTATGAAAAGTTTTGGAAATTTTGAAGGGGGAAAAAAATTGTGTTGAGCCAGGACAGAATTATGAAAGCAGAAGAGGGGTGGGAGGTTGTGTTTTTTCCATTTTCTGTCATCAACTGTAAAATGTCAAAGCCGTCAAATGCCTGGTTCTGAGTATGAAAAAGTCAACTTTGGGGAAGCAAATGAAATCCTCTGTTTCATATATCACTTTTTACGAATAGTATAAATACTTAGGACTGGACTTTTGGTTATACTAATATGGCATAAAAGAAATGTTTATATTGTATTAAGAAAGCATACATTGATTTTAAAATTCCATAAACAAAATTAAGGCAAAGTTCCACAGAATAATTGTAATTAAATCTTTTATGTATCCTATTCTTTCCTTTTCTTCTTCTTATAAACTGAACCATAGTTAATGTCAAAACTGAGAAAAGGCAATATTCAGAAAAGGAAAATAATATTCAAGCCTCTTGCTCCCTCCCTCAAAAAAAAAAAACATTTATTATAACAGCATGAATGCACTCAATTAACATGATGAAATTTGCCCTAAAACTTTGGATAACTTCCCTTTTGAGACAATGGCAGCATTGTCAAATCATCAGGGAAATGAGTAGAAATCACCAAATGTCTTTATTTAACTTGCAACTTCTCAAAGCCTTTGATTTCCCTTTATAATAACTTCATCAGCTCCAAACTCCATGCTTTCTCATTAGCAGCCAAAAGGAAGAACACAGGTATTTTTGCCTCCTGAAGCTGATCAAGAAACGGAGGCTGACACTGCTACCACTGGGATATTGCACACTCTGGTTATAAAAATGCAGATTAAATTTTGGCTGTGGATTGCAAGTACTCTTTAAGAGCCCTATTGGAAATTATAAACATCCTCAATATCTGGTTTCCCTACAAGACTGTTTAAGCTCTTTTTAAGACAGGAAGTGAAGAACTTACAAGCCGTAAGCGAGGAGGCCAATTTAGGTTTGAATCTTGCCTCTGCTTTGACCTAGCTGAGAACTTAGTCAAGCGAGTTTCTTGACTTCTAGAGTCAGTCCATTCATCTGAAAAATGAGCTTGGGCATTCCCACTTCAAAGAGCCATGCAGACTGAATATGAATATTAATGCAGAAATATTCAAGTAAACTTAAAAGCTACATGGATATAGGCACTGTCTGAATTTTTTGTCTTAGAAGGTCTCCTGTGTCTAGCTTACCTTTACTACATACAAACCCAATGTTAGAAGAGGTCAGAGGGAAAATTTCTATGTCTCCTGGTATCTAAGTCCCTTCTTGTCTGTATGATACCATATGCTCTTTTCACCTTTGGGATCCTCCTTTAAGTTGAAGGGCTCTTCCCTATCCACTTCATCTTTCATAACCCGCAAAATAAAAGAAATAATGTTCACTCTATACTCAACCCCTGAATATATGGCCTGACCTATATAACAGTTCACTGTTATGCATTATGTCCCAATTCATTAATACATTCTCATTACTTTCTTTTGGGCATCCTTTTTTTTATTCCACTCTTCTGTCTCTTTATACATCTAGATAAAATTCATACTTACTCTTTCTTTAAAAATATTTCCTTAAATCCATCCGTTACTTTTATGTAGATTTTTATTCACTGAACCAACTGACATATATAAAGGGCTCCCCAAGTCTTATATGATGTTGAAAAGCAAAGCTGTCTCAATAGCTGAAAAAAAGATGATCTGAAAAATGTTCCTAGATCTTGAGGAAGCATATACTTTTTGCCAGTGCATCTCCTGGATGATTCAATGAGCACTGACTGATAATCTACAGTTGACCCATGTTTAATTAAAACCCATGAAAGAGACAATAGAAGTTCTTATCTTCAAGGAGCCTATAACCATTTGGAGAGTGAAAGGAGATACATCAAGTCAAAATGGTGATTTTGGCACCGTGGACTACATGTTTTGATACCTTGATACCTGCTTTTTTTCTCATAAATAGCATCTCTTCCTATAAGCATATATGGTCATGTGAGATAAAAACAGATGGCTCAGATCCCAGACAATATCTAGAACAGATAATGCAGGGATGCTGAACAATGGAATTGTAGAAGTCCACTTGTACACAAAATTGGTCACTTAAAGAGATGTGAGATGTCATATTAGAAAAGGCAGCTTCCAGTAGATATTATCAAATTACAAAGCAGTTACGTCAGTGGGTGGGAGTTTGGGATGGTGTGGTGGTGATATGGGGGAATTGCCTAAACATCCTGCTATATCCTGGCCATACCTAGATGTAGCTCCTTAGATGGCTCCTGCTGCTTTTGAGCCCATGAAAGTTCCTTTTCCTTGGTTTTTTCATCATATTGGGAATCATGGAATTTTCCTGCACAGGATGCTTATTTAGGTTTTTATATCTGCCTACCTATTTTATTACCTTTTCTATCGCATGTGAGGTTGGATCAGTTTGCAGCAGAACAAAGCTAATTACAACTTTCATGGTCTAAATATAGCATAATGACAGAGTGCCATTCAAGGGTAGCACTGTGCTGAGAAACATTTTGGCAGGCCAAGGCAGAGGTTATTCAGCTTCGTGGTGACTGCTCCAGGGGTTGACTGTCTGCAGGGCTCTAAGCCACCCCAAAACTGTGAGCATGTCAGTGGGCAACTTGACTTTGAGAGGAAAGTTACTCTCATGTCCACTTTGTTTTGTGTTGATCCTTATTTTCAAAGAATTAACTGCAAATGTACAGTGAGCTGATATTTGAGACTGAGGGTCAACACCAAATTCAGGAATGAAGAAGCCCTGGACTGAGATAGAAGAACTGACAGAAACAAGAGACCCAAAAAAGAATAATCCTGGGAATGCTGTGTGAAATCTCCCAAATAGCATATCTGGTATAATTTCCATCAGAGATTAACTTGTTATTGGGCTTAGTTATTAAAGATGCTCCCTTTCCAAACCCTTTCCCTTATGTGACTGTTTTAAAAATTCATTTTAGTTGGTGCCTTTCCTCACAGTTGCTACCTTGACTTCTATGGTTATATGTATATCAATTGTTTCCAATATGTAAACATATCGCTCACATGTGGGAGTTTCTATGGTACAGATGCATGTGCAGTAGTTGGTGGTCCCGATCCTTTTACAGTCTCTATGTCAAACTCAGAAACAATCTTGCTACCCTCAAGACATGTCTGTCATTGGCAGTTTTATTTCACTAAGGATGTCTGACTTTAGTTACTTTGCTTGTCTCACATTCTCCTCGCTGTTCATTCTGCTATTTGATTCTCCCTGGAATTTCCTAGTCATGCTTTGTATTAATGCCTGTTAATAACATTTAATGAGAACCTTTCAAAGACTCTGACTGAACAGAGGAAACAAAAGACGTGCCCAATGCTGTCACCAGATTTCCACCCCCCACCCCAGGGACGAAGCCAGTTCTTAGCCTTTGAACCCAGTCAATGCATGTGCAATTTCTTACTAACTACTTTGCCTTCCCTTGTGAAAAGGCCTTGAAGAGGGCTGGTCTACCACACACAGAATGGGAAAAAGGCAAAGAAATTTTTAAAAGAAAACTTAGTTATAGGCATTATTATTTGCCTCGACCAATGAGAATCCCTTATTCCAAACCACAATGCTCTTTGAGGAAACAAAGATGGCTTATATTTGGGAGAAGATGAAGGATATCTGTGATGATACCTTATCTGACCTGAACCTCAACACTAATCTGCCTTGAAATTTAGGATGATTTCTTCTCAACGGTGAAATTAATATTTGTTGCTTATATGTAAAGATAGGATTCAGTAAACAAATCCTAAAACTGCCTCTTGTTAAATGCAAGCATAATAAAAAAGGACTAAGGATGTTGCAGCATCAGTACTGGAAATTTTTAAATTGGTTTTATGCTGTGGAAGTGTGTTTTTTGTTGGAATGATGAATAGTATTATATTTTCCACTCATCCTAGAAAATTTTACTCATTTAAAGATGCTGTCATATTCACTGAGTTTTCTTTCACAAGTAATCTATTCTAAACCATTTTATGGGTTACCCAGGAGTGTAGCTGCTCCTTTTTCTACTCCCCTCCTCTACCAATTCTATGTCCTTGGGCCTTACTATTGGTTCTCTACATATTGGTGCTTCTACAGGAGACAGAAGGCAGAAGAAATAAAAAGACATGGAACCCTACCAGTCAAATTACCTCCTTTTCAGCAGTGCTAAAGGGGAAATGGAGGGAAACTGTTGAAAATCTTGACCTAAAAGAGGTTTAGGCGTGATATGGTGATTCCACCCATAGCTCCTCTATTCACCACACATAGTTATAACCCAAATTTTATCTTTTCCTAGGCGTTAAGTTTCCCATCTTTGCTTTGTGTAATCTATTTATTTTTGACAACTTTGCAACAAAATCATTGCTGTATCAACCTTCCACCTACTGAGGAAAAAGCCAAAGAAAAACTTATAAACTTTGCTACCAATGCAGCCATGTCAATGTGGGAAGTGTGAAATACAACTTGTTTGACAGCTATAAAATTGTCCCATAATGAAAATAGGGGGACCTATAATTTAGTTTTATATTTTTCACATTAACAATAGCATGAGTGGCTAAAAATACAGTTGAAGTCATCCAAGTAGCACTTCTCAATATTATGTCTGGGTTAAAAAAAAGTCAGGTTTGTATTTGGCTACGTGAATGTAAACAACCATAGAATAACTTCTTTTCATGCCCCATCCCATATTTATAACACAAGCATAGACAGAGTTTATGAAATTAGGCCTTCCTAGAAAACCACTATAATAATGCAGGAACCATAATGCAATAAAATAACAAAAATATATTATCTCTGAGAGTGGTTGCTATTCTCATAAACAATATTCTTAGATGTACAACAATGTGTTTATTTTTCTATAATTGATCCGGATGTCTTCCTGAACTTTTACTACATTATAAATAAAGAAAGGTGCCTAAATCATAAGAGGATAGCTGGACGGATTTTCACAAACTAAACACCTCCATGTAACCAATTCCCAGATTTAAAAAAAAAATGGAACATGAACACCTCCACCTCCAGAAATTGTGTTGGGCTCTGATCAGTTTACCCCCATACCAAGTACCAAAGATAACCCTCTTTCACATTGATTAGTTTTTCACCTTTGAAATTTTTTTTTTTTTTGAGAGAGCAAGAGAGAGAGAATATGCACACACAGTGGAGGGGCAGAGAGAGAACGAGAGAGAGGTAATCCCAAGCAGGCTCTGTGTGTCGGTGCAGAGCCTGATATGAGGCTCAAACTGACAAACTAAACTTGAACTCACAACCACGAGATCATGACCAAAAGTTGGACCACTTTTGCACTTTTTATGAATTGAATCAATAGTAGCCAATTTTAACAATCAGCTCACATGTTTCAATAATATACTCACCTCCTATATAGAAAATTCTGTGATATAAGCTGCATATGATACACAATTTAAATATTTAAAAGATGGCAATAAACTATTTGTAAAAAAAATAATAAATAAATAAATAAATATTTAAAAGATGGGCTAAACCTTTGATCTGAATAAAATTTTAAAAACACAAAACATGTATTAATGAGAGAAAGCCTAGACCTCTTTCTGCCTTTGACAAGATCCTGAGGATTAGATAATGTCCAAAAGGAATAATAATGAACAATTGCTGATATTATCTGTGCTAGATACTATTCTAAGGATCATTGGAAGTGGTGGAGAGGGATGTGGGCTCAGGAGCCTTCTTGTTCATCCACTAAACTAGAACTGTCTCTATAATATGAGCATCTCTGTATCTTTCTATAGGCCATGCTCATAATGCAACCACTGAAGAATAATAAGACTCATAAAATTGTGAGCTCACCTGTTAGGATAATTAAGCAGAAGATGAATGTCCTTTTTTGTGAGAGTATGGACTCTAAGTAATTGGAGAAAACAAACTGGCAGCAATTATGGAAGGCTTAAAGCCTCCATTACCTGGAACTTTTAAACAGAAGGGGGCAGTCTCACAAGGAAGACTTACACAACAGAGAGACTCAGACTAGAGATAGGAATAAATAAAATCACATATACTTCTAGGCCATTGGCTCCCAATGAGAAGGGATGTGGGCCCCAGAGGACATTTTGCATTGTCTGGAAACATTTTTAGTTTCACAGTGGTGGGAAGTAGGGCTGGTGAGGGAGGGGACAACAGGAGAGGTGGAGGAAGGAAGATGACTGAGAGGTGGGTGGCTTGCTACTAGCATCTAATGAGAAGTATAGGATGCTGCTAAACATTCCATAATGCACAGGATGGTCCTCCACAACAAAGAATTATCCAGCCTCAAAAGTCAATAGCACTGAGGCTGAGAAACCTGCTCTAGATGATGGCTTAGAACTAAAGTGTCATCATTTTTCTGAGTTGCCTCCCTTGCAGAGTGGGCCTCACTGAGCATGGACTCAGCATTGTGTTGTACAATCATAATCTCAATGGGCTTCCTGTGTTCATGTGGGAAGCATGATGAGTGAGAGTCACTTCATGTAGTTTTTGTTTAGAATAAATATAGGAAGCACCAAGCACAGTACACACACCTATCACAATCCTGTGTGCTGAGTACTTTTCTTGTCAGTCAGGATTATCAGAGTCTTATTTCTTAAAGATTTATGACTATATTTTCTGTTTTATTTTAACATTTTTACACACAAAAAATTACTAAACAGTAACTTATTTTCTCAAATAAATTTGGGAAAAAATTTTAAATCCATTTATCAGAATAGTTTCTATGCTGGGCCATCCAGTTATTTGTGTATACAAAATCATATTAGATCCTTACTTCATAATGTAGTAATTAAGAAGCACTGACTAAATCCTCTCTAATCTGAACTTCCCAAAATTTAAAATGCACTAGAATCACCTGTGGATTTTGTTAAAGGGCAGATTCTGATTCAGCAGGTCTGGTGCACCACCTGAGATATTACATTTGTAATGATCTTCAAAGATCATTCCAGACCTCTGATGGTCCTGGAATACACTCTGGATGAAAATCTCTGAGCATAAGAATTGTTAAATCACAGATAAATAAAGCGGAGATGCCTTTTGAGTTACACACAGAATCTGTTAACACTAGACCCAAACCTTGTGTAATGGTTGAATATACACAAATGCTGATCTCCCTCTGGACAGTGAAGTTCAACTTTCTAGGCTTCTATTGAAAATCTTAAGAAAACAGGTTCAGAATCTTTTAGTGGGGGGCAGGGGAATTGAAAAGAAGAAGGGCAAACATTAAATCCAAGATTCCTTAGATACAGCCTGACCATAAGCCCAGGACACTGTACTCCCTTGTCGCAAGCTTGGCCAAGACTGCAATGCGGTCTTTGTTAAGTGGCTGAACATCAGTACTTAAAGCTCCAGACAAGAGGAAGCCCAGAGCTCTATAATGAAAACATTCTGTGGCTGCTCAAGCCCCTAAGCTCTGCAAGGAATGGATTACTGTCAGGGGATGTGTCAAAGGGTTTATGTTTAGGGCAATGGAATTACTGTACTTAAAAAAGTCCCAAAGGGCTAAAGGTTGACTTCTTAAAATGACTGGGAAGACAATGACACTTCATAAGAAAGAAAGGAGGGCAGAAAGAAAGGCCAGAGGCCTCTGTAAACCTACTGCATTGTCACCAAGGTTGCAAACACGGAGTCCTCAGATACCTACAAATTCTCCAATCAGCACGTGCACACACACACATCTCTGAGAACAGAATCCATAAATCCCATTAGAGTATTAGAGTGGGTCTGCTCCTTGTTTCTCACTTTTCTTCTTTTGTAAATTCTGTGGTTCTATCTCTTAACAACTAATCAATGCCATCCCAACTCCTATAGCTCCCCTCTCTCCTGGGACATATGTAACTACAAAACTTCTATTCTCACTAAAAACTTCAGTCTCCAGGACTCTACCCTATGGCTCTCTGGAACTGTACACCTTGGAATATCATCTGCAGAGTAAGGCTAGATTAAAGGGGAAAGACAAAGCTGACATTAACCAGCAAAAATCATGAGAGTGATGGGATATGGACATCAACATGATCCTTCATCTTCCATCCTTAAGCTCTAGTTCCTGTGTCTCATGAAAACAGGTATTTTTTTTAATCTGAAAAAGAACTGTTCAAGTTTTTTTCATGTAAAAAGAATGAGAGTGTTTTATTGGGAACTTGAGTTTAAAATGATATTTATAAAAATATTTAATATTTATGTTTATTCCCACAAATACAAATAATGGTTGCCTTAAAATGTGGAGCTTTGAAAAAAGTCATGTATTCACATTGTGAACAAAAATAGTATAAGCTTGAGAAAAATCTGTCATGATATGAAATATAACACACATGGAATGCATTTCCCATCGAAGACAATATTTCTTTCTTACACAAATGTTTCATTTGCCATTGAAGTAAACGGAAGTTCATGAAGGTTGGCCAAACAAAGGGGTCCATTTTTTAACACTGTACAGAATAAAGTGCATTCTAACTGCCACTTACCCTTGACTGCAAAGGCTACAACATCTCAGGGACACAGGCAAGGGTCAGAAGTGGTATAGGTACACCCCTGAGCAACAGAAAGCACGAAGTGACAGTGACACTCCAGATATGCTTTTACCAGTATATAAAAACAAAGAGCACACTATTATAAGAGAACTAATACAGTAGGAGAGAGAAAGAGTAATGATAAGTTGTTTTTAGGACTTTTTTTTCTCATATTTAACCACAAACAGTAATAACCTGACCATGAATTAAAATGTAACCAGAATGTCAAGTTGTGTCTATATTAAGGAAGTAGTACTAGTTTGATTACAAGTTCAGTTTAACTCAACTCAATAATCTGGATTGGTTTTATAGGCTACCTAATTACAAACAGCATTTCAGAAACTGAAAAACTCAATCAAGATGTTGCTATTTTGGTTAAGGTAGCAGACAGCCACCAATCATTATTATTATATTACTGAATTTTAATGACATAAGTTCAGGTCATATAGATTTGTCTCTAAAGAAAATTTTTAATCATTGGCAATGAGTCACAGTCACTTCCTTGAGTCTCATAAATACCACTGGTTAATAGTATATTCCAAAACAAATAGTATACGACAAAAGGCTACTTAATTAAAACCATCATATGTCATACATGATATATCAACTGTCCTGTTTCAGAAGCAGATTTACTCTATAGGTACCCCTGCAGCCCTTAGACAAAGCTGTTATCCCCAATCTCATTCCTTTAAAAAGCCTTTTTATTATAAATAAATAAACAAATAAATAAAATTAAGCTTACAGAAAACTTTCCAAGAAGAATACAACAAAATACCATATACTTTTCACCTAGAGTTGTAAATTGTTATTATTTTTATCAGCTTGTTTTATTTTTTCTGTATATAGATAGATATATGTATATAGATATCAGTGTCAATGTGGGTACCAACTTATCATATACCCATTCTTAGGTCTTATGGTTTGAATTTGAGAGTAAGTTGAATTTACCTGACTCTTTGCCTTTAAATAGTTCATATATTTCTGGAGTGCCTGAGTGGCTTAGTCGGATAAGCATCTAACTTTGGCTCAGGTCATGATCTTACAGTTCGTGAGTTAGAGTCCCCTATTAGGCTCTCTGCCTCAGATCTCCTGTCTCCCTCTCTCACTGTCCCTCCCCCTCTAATCCCCACTCATGCACTCTCTGTCTCAAAAATAAACATTAAAAATTTATATAAATATACACAAATTATATTTATATATAAAATATATTTCTATGTATCTGTATAAATATGAATTATATTAAAATTTTATAAAAATTCTTCATATTTTCCATATGTCTCTAATATATGTCTTTATATATTTATATGACTTTAAATACTTAATTATATTTCAGATAAAAAGTATATATTTTCTAAGAACAAGAGTATTTTTTTCCAAATTTTCCATTTGATACAATGATCAAATTTAGGAAATTTGGCATTGCTGTAATGCTACTATCTAATATATAATCCAAATTCATTTTTTGCCAATTGTTCCAAGTGTCATTTTTCTTCCCAATGATTTGGAATCCAGCCAAGGATTATACATTTCATAAAGTTGGGGTGTCTCCTTATTCTCTGTCAGTCTGCATCAGTCCCTACTTTTCTCCATCTTTCATCCAATTGATATTACTGAGTACATGCTAGTTATTTTGTAGAGTGATTCTCCATTTGGGCATGTATGCTAGTTTCTTTATGATTATTTCTTTATGATTATTCAATGTCATTTTCAAAGTTATGTATAACACTGTTTCCCATAATACCATGTTTCTCAAGATTATTAGCATTTTGAAAGAAAAATTGGTATCAAATACACACACACACACTCTCACCCTCAATCCCAGCATTTTGTTAAATAATAAACATTGTACACATTCTCAAATGCAACCAGAGGTGGGCAGGCAACTACCTCCCTGAGTGAACAAGTGGATGAACAGGTATAGACACAATCTGATTTTGACATTATTTTTCACTAATTACAATATAAAAATGAATTCCACAAATATTTGCTTCTTAAAATGACTTTCCATGACCTTTCCTCTCCATTCTAGTTTCCATTCAGTGAAAATAAACATTTTCTTATTTTAACGTATCTCACAACTCAGCCTATTTTCCTTGTGACTCATAGGTCCAAATACTTTCATAGAATTAACATTTCAATTATGCTTTTTGACAGGATATTTAATCCAGAACTCTTCCACATTAATCTGTATTTTAAGTCTGGATTTTGTCATATGCTATGGAAGTAAAGCACTGGATAAAATTCCATTAACATCAAAACAGGGAAAGAAGTAAAGAAAAGCAAGGGTGTCAGAGGTGCAACAGAGTGGTTTTGACTTTGAGCTCCATTCAAACAACTATAATACTTGTGGAAAAATAATCTGACAAACTTCATAGAAATTTGTAGGAGCCCAGAAGTTGGTCCAACACCCTTTACTGGCTTGCTGCCACTAGTAAGGGAATTGTTGTTTTCTCTCTCCCTTTCTCTCTCTCTCTTCTTTCCCTCTCTACCCCCTGAGCTCCTGCTATCATCTCTACAGTCACTTCCAGTCATGCCAACAGTCTCAAGGCCACTGCTGTCCTGTGATCATCCAAAGTCCCATGCACCCAAAGAAAATAATTCCTGACCCAGGTATAAAATCTTATCCTGGAAGCAAAGTCCATTTTATTTTAAGACTTCTGTTTTAGCAACTCCTTGTACACTGCATGAAATATATACACCAGTAGTCTTTTGAAATTGCAGCCTTCTTCCTTTTTATAAGAGTAGAGTTTGGGCATGTTACAACTTTGAGGTGTTAAGTATTTACCAAATACATTAAATTATTGACTCATTTATTAAGCATGCATGTACTATATACTGGGCCATGTGCATAATAGATAACTATCGCCATGGATACAACAAAGTTTCTCCATTCAAGCAGCATTTTAGTAAAATAAGCATTTAATTTCTGAGGAGATTATACTAATCATGTTGATTATAGCAATGGTAACCTCTAGAAAAGCCAACTAATTACCAGAGTGATTAACCATAAATAGTAATCAAAAGATAACATGAATTAATTTGAAAGTGATTTTTTTTATTATTCTCCTAAATAAAAAAAGATAAAAAGTACTTTGGCAAGGCTATAAAAGTATAATACCAAAAACTAAGTTAAAAGCCCATTTTCAACATAGCATGTCAAAAATAACCAAGGAGTTTAATGACCAAAATAAAAATGTTAGATAACATGTATTGTTTTATATGTGATATGTTATTTTACAAATGTTTCAATCCTCATAAAACTATAGCAGGTATAATTACTACAGGGATAAAGATTTAGGGAACTTAGGCAGACTTGCCTAAATTCATAGAACCAGAAAAGAACTGAGCCTGGATTCAACCACAGTGGATGTCTTGAGCTCATCGTATTACACAATAGAGACTACTACCTTCTTTTTACCCCAAGCTACTCCCACCTCACTCACAGATATGACATAGACATTTGGGATCCAGTATGGAATAACACTACTACTACTACTACTACTACTACCACCACCACCACCACCACCACTACTACTACTACTACTAATTAGTACTAATAGTACAATTAGCAGATATTTTTAAATTGATGCTCTATATTCATTAGTTTATCCATGTATTCATTTATTCATATAATAGTACTTTACTGGAGTATAATTTACATACAGCTAATGCACAAATCTATGAGTACTATAGCTCTAGAATTTGGGACAAATGTATATGCCCATATAACTATCACTCTGACCGAGATACAGAATCCTTCTAGGAACCCCACAAAGTTTCTTTGTATCCAACCCAGTCAATCCTTATACCATCCTCAAGACTCAAGAAACCACCAGTCTGTCTCCTGTCACCACAGATTAATTTGTCTTGCTTTTCCAATTCACACTGGTAGAAGCCTTCAGTATTCCAACTTATGTGACTGGCTTGTTTTTTAACATTAATTTTTTAAGATTAATTTATCTATGTTGCATTTATCACTAGTTAATTCTCTTTATTGCTGTATTACATCCAATTGTAGGAGCATATCACAGTTTTTCTTGCCACTCTTCTGTTGATAGATATTTGTTTATTGATGAATATTTGCTTACCACTTGGCTGAGGTTTCTATGAACATTTTTGTGCAAGTTATTTTGTATAGGACTGATAGATTTGTGCATGAACTCTTTGATATATATGTAGGAATGGAGTTCCATAGGGTAGGTATACTTACTATAAGTTTTCCAAAGGGGCTGTACCTTTTTATTCTCTGGCTGGTAATATATGAGTTCCAGATACTCCATATTCTGAACCACATTAGCCATTCTGGTGGGTGTTCAATATCCCACCAGATAAGGCCTGCATTGGAGTTGCACGGGCTATGAAACTAAAGCATGACTTCCTTGCCTCACTTGACTAATACTGGGTCCATTCCATGCTCAAACTGTCCCAGGAGACAAATATTATTGAATCATTTTGCAGATGAGAAAAATATAAGACATAATGCTGCTTTTAATGGACAACATCCATTTTCATCAATCATTGCCTATACAGAAGTGGTTGTTAATTATGGTGGAAAAGACTTATTTTAAGTGTAAAAACCTTATGTCTCAATACATGAAACAGAATTAACAATTTGATGTTTTTCTTTTGTCTTTATTATGTCTCTCCCACTAGAAATGTTGCCACATCCCCATTCTATTTGTACACCTTCTGCCTATCTGATCATCTTTTTTAGTTTGTCTCAAACTCAAAAAATTTAAGTAAAAAGTTGTTCTTTTTGAAATGTTAAAAAATATTTTATTAAATACATATGTCTACAGTAATAGTTACAGAGCCTAGTTACAGAGGGCTATAATTTATTAATATATTCAACAAAACCTATTTATATTCATATATCAATTTTACTTGTCATATTGCTATTCTGATCTATCTGTAACTTTAACTTTTAAGTAAAGATAAGCCTGAACTAAACACCTCTCTGCAGCTTAATGCCAGTGGCAGATCTATTTGGAAAAAGGCTGATGGTTGTTAATTCTCAGCCTGTGTGCCTACTACTAAACTTTTCTCAAGACTTGGGTAGCAAAAGTTTTAAAATGTAATTTTTATCACTCTCTCCATAAAATGTCATCTTAAAAAGTACTGAATTCATCATTATTAATGTGGTTTCAATCATTTTAAAAAGAGTTTATTTTTTCTACATTTGATACTTGTACTCTTATAAGAGCATTACACAAGTTTTCATATTCCATCTCTGGCATACCACCTTCATTGCCTAGGTGCCAGCTCACACACATACACATACACAGGAATGCACTGATGCATTACTATCACACTAGGTTAGAATCTGAACATCTGAAAATTCTAGATTAAGTGTCAACAAGATATTGTGTTTTCCTAGAATGTTTCAGGGAAGCCCACAAATTGAGTGTTGGAATTCACTTTAAGCAAAGTCCTCAAGGAAGTTTGTCTATAAGAAACTTAGGAAGGAATAAGGACAATGAAGTTAAATACCTTAGTAATGTGGAAATTGTTGAATTCTCTAGTTTCCCCCCCCACCAGAGTTACCAACTTATAGGGAATCCAATTAAAATTTAAAATTCACAGTAATCACTATTTTGCATCTGATTTTTGCATACCATGGAATGGAAATAAGTATTCTTATTAAAATCATGACTGAATAATATGAAGACTTAGGCTTGGCCACCAGTTCATTCAGTAAAACTTCAATCTGATATATTGTTCATAGGGCTGTGGTTTAATTAAAGATAATAATGTGAAATTAAAGACATATATGGAAAAAGAGATAAATCATTTTCTGAAGGGTTTATTATGATTTGCCTTGTTATATTAAGAATTCAACTCTGAATGTTGATGTTACACAGACATACTGTGGTAATTGAATTCTTAAAAAGGAAAGAAGGAACTGCTGCCTGTCTTTCTTAAAAAAAAAAAAAATACAGGAATGAGGAACATTATTTGTGAATGAAGAAGTGGCCTTATGTTGACAGTTACTGTCTGAATTTGACCAGAGAACTACATGCCCCATTTACAACTTTGGAATTCAAGATATATCACTAAAGGAACATGCAGCTTATTGGACATGGAAAGGTAAAAAGTGTATTTAAAAAAGATCTAACTTCTATTTGAAGATATCTGAGTTATCAGGAATGCACAAATGAAAATATATTTAATATTAACAAAGGTATAGTGAGGGCTAACAGTAATTTCAAAAGCTTGAAATAGTTGGAACTCACAAAATCATACTGTCAAAGTATGCTTATCACTGAAAGGTATATTCAGAGATGAGAAACAAACAATTAAAAACTGATACAGTTCACACCTCTGGCTATTCAGCTTCCACTTGTATTCTTCCACACATGTTCAAACCCTCCTGCAAAAAGACACAGCTATCCTTTTCACAAATGAGTACATTCTCACTTTTTCTCCAAGCAGGAAGGCACAGTCCCAACAGTAAGTGTGTCTGTCATGTGATATATTAATCACTCTTCATATTCAGTCATAGTCTTACAAAATATTCTGTTACCTAAATTTCAGTTGATTTATAATTGTTACCACAAAAACCCCACTGATTTATTACCTCCGATAAATTTGTTAACCTCCAATAACTCATATATGAACTTTTTAATGGGAAGAAAAAGAGTGATTAACATATGCAAATAAACATACACATATAACAAACAAAAAGGACATTTTTTGAGGCTACCACACTCCTCATTTCTATAATTGGTCACAAGGTCAGGGTTGATATCCATGGCATCTTTTCTACCATCCTATACTTCCTTTGACCTCAGCGATCCTTAGCTGTTCTGGGTTCTTTACTTGATAGGTGACCCAAACTTTCATTCCTGAGTCATCAGTCATCCGATTAATTTTCAGCTGATGTAGTTTTCCATTAACCCTTATAATTGGATGTGGAAGTGCACCCTAGAGAATCCTGTAATTTCTCAGACATAGCTCTCCTTATCTTTACTGTATAGCAGCAACCAGATTTACCTTTTACCTTTGATAGTCAAAGTCCATCACTCCAGCAAGTAAGTTTGCTCCTTTTTAACACACACCCTCCACCTTTTCCCTTCCTGGTTTGGTGGTGGGAGGAGCTCAAACCGTCTAGGTGGGATTCTCATTTCCCAATTTGGTGGAGCCACTGTTGTGGAGCCATGATATCCACTGGTGGAAGCATTACCCCCCTTGTGGTAATCCAGCACAACTCAAAGTTGCCAGAATGAGAAGCAAAAGTTCTGCAAGGGGTTATAAGTGAGAGTAGCTACTTTCATTTCCACCCCTTGACTGAGGCTATGGGAAAAACCATACCATGCAATGGGCTCTGATTCAAAGCATAAACTGCACTCTGTAAAACAGAACTATGTCCTTTCAGAGTATTATTTCCCAAATGACACCATAACTTAGTCTTCAGTAAACCATTCCATCTGTTAAATAAGCCAACTACTTTTGGGTAATGAGATACATGGTAAGGCTAGTTGATTTGCAGGCATGAGCACATTGGTGCTCTACCTTGATTGTGAAATACATTTTTTGATCTCATACAGTGCTGTGTAGAATGCTAGGATGGTGGATCAGGTATTCTGTGAATCCATAGATGGTGGTGTTAGAAAAAATACTACTGGCAGGGAAGACAAATCTATATCCAAAATATATGTCTATTTTAGTGAGGGCAAATCCTTTTGCTTCCATAATGGAAGAGGGCCAATGCAATTAACCTGCCACTAGGTGGCAGGGTGGTACCCAGGAATGGTGCCATATTGGGAACTCGGCATTGATCTATAGTGCTGGCAGATTAGGCTACAGATTAATGGTAGCCAGGTCAGCCTTGGTAAAAGGAAGCTCATGTTGGTTCTATGCATAGCCTACATTGCTACCATCAAGGCCACTCTGTTCATGGGTCCATTGAGCCAAAAAATAGTTTGCCTGGGGAAAGAGGCTGACTGACATCCACAATGACATTATTCTGTCTACTTGTCACTACATGTCTTCTATGCAGTGGACACCCTTTTTAGCATTTATATGCGACAGAAGTATCTTAATATTCTGTGTCCATTCTGAGATCCATCCACATATTTCTTCTCAATACTTGTCACTGATCTTCCAATTTTATTCCTTCAAAATCCCCAACCATTCAGCCAAACCATTAACAAGTGCCCCATAAATCAGTATAGCTCTTCAATTCAGCTAACTCTCACTCCAGATGTAGTGGACAACCAACATACTCTATGAAATACACTCATGCCCCCAATGAAGACTTTTCTTCACCACAGTCCTTCAGTGTTATATTCCTTCCCTTTTGTTCTAATAGCTTTAGAACCATTCCCACACACATTCCCCAGGTGTCTGCCAATATATGATAGAAAGGTCCCACTATTTTGTCCTGGGTTAAAGTGTCTAACTGTCATGCTGGACCATGCTGATATTTGACCCTATTTATGGGTTGCCTTTTTATTTACTCAGTGTTCTTTTCATTGTAAGCCTCTGACAATTTTCCAGAGGTCTGAAAAAGTATATTGTGGTGATATTTGCTCAGTTTTTTGGTGTCTCTCCATTATTTTCACTGACTGACTGATGTCACTTCACGGAAGAACTATCTTTATTCTTTGTAGTGTTAAGGTTATCCTCAATTATTCTCATTTTGCCCCTTTAAGATAACATATGTATACTTTTCATCAATAATGGTTTACCTCTCTTTCAGTTTCCCTACCTGTATTGTATAACCACTTCTCTTTCAGGGTTTTGAGGATTAGAGGTTATATTCATATGATGCTTAGCACAATATCTGGCATGATGAAAAAGTTAATAGTTCTCCATTATATGGTAATATCAGATCTCCTTCATGATCTGTACAGTTACTTTTTTGCCTGAGTTATTCAACACATATTTACTTGCCACCTTTAGGTGCCAGTGCCAGTCACCCTGCTAGGACCCCCAAAGTGGTCTGCAGCCTAATGACGAAAAGTCAAGTAGATGTGCAGGTACCATATTGAGAAGAGGAAGAGTAGAACATTAAGGGAGAGCTCCACAGGTGGACCTAGTGTAGTCTTGAAGAACTTTAGAGAACTTCCTTTGTAGAGAAAATAGCATTTCCCATGTTTTTTGAGAGAGAGAGAAAGTGAGAGAGAGAGAGACAGTGTGAGCAGGGGAGGGTCAGAGAGAGAGAGACACAGAATCTGAAACAGGCTCCAGGCTCTGAGCTAGCTGTCAGCACAGAGCCTGACGCGGGGCTCGAACCCACGAACTATGAGATCATGGCCTGAGCCGAAGTTGGAGGCTTAACTGACTGAGCCACCCAGGGGCCCCTTCCCATGTTTTCTAAAACGACTATAAAGGACAACAGATGTCAGCCACAATAAGGTAAAGAAAGAGAACACTCCAGGAAGAGCAAATGTCTGAGCAAAGGCCTCCAAAACTCCCAAAGAGCATGACATATTTGGGAAACTTCAAGAAGCTCTTTAGTTCTAGAAATCAAGAATGGAGAGAGGGAGACTATTAGAGAATAAAATATATTCTATATTAAATATAGAATCATATTTAAATATTTGTTAGACATTTTAAAAAGCTCACCTATTAATTAATCCACAGAGAAAATGTTACCTAGTGCCAAATATTAGAAATTACAGAGGCTACATTCTATTTATAACAAACATTAAAAATGTATTTTTAGCAAAGTATGAACTAAATCCATTTAAAAACTTGTATAAATAATATAGTTAATTAAGAGTTTGTAAAAATAATATACAAAAAACTGATATAAAAAAGACAAATAGAAAAATGGGCAAAAAACTACTAGAAATTTCACAGAAGAGAAACTAGATATAACTGATAAATCCATGAAGAAAATGATGAACAGTAGTCAAGTAACTACAAACATGAAGTAATACTATCATATTGTTTGTACTTGGGATTAAAAACAAAAAGAAAAGGTCTACTGAGTTTGGGATGAAAATCAATTCCACAGCCAGGTGTTAGACTGACCTCCAAACCCCTCATTTGGTTCATTAGTAAAACTCATCCCTCTGAGTAACTTTGCCAAGTCCTCCTTAGGCATACATAAATGGCTTCCTGGTGAGTCAGCTCTTCAGTTTCTTAAACATGCTTATACAGCTCTAATTTGTTTACAGAGTTAATCTCAGATTCTAATAACAAATAACTACTATGAATAAAGTATCCACTTCTACTCTTCATGGATTAAATGTTCAAATAAATATCTCACTGAAGTCATTCAATATACATTTACAATGAGCCTATTATATATGATGTTTTTCTCTCAGTGCATATATATGATGGGCTATATCAAATGCACATGTTAATTATTGAAAAAACATACCTATAATGGCAGCCACTCTCCAAGATACTTTCTACTAACTCCTGGATCTTGGTCTTCATGCCTTGTGTGTGTGTGTGTGTGTGTGTGTGTGTGTGTGTGTGTGTCTGTCTGTCTGTCTTTTAATGTTTATTTTGAGAGAGAGAGAGAGAGAGCCCATGCACATGAGTGGGGAAGGGGCAGAGAGTGAGGGAGAAAGACTCTTAAGCTGGCTCCATGCTCAGCATGGAGCCCAATGTGGGCCTTGATCCCAGGACCATTAAAATCATGACCTGGGCTAAAATCAAGAGTCAGATGCTTAATGGACTGAGCCACTCAGGCTCCCCAGTCTCCATGCCTTTGAGAAGTCTTTTCCTACATTAAAACAGACTGACCAGGTGATCAACAGAAAATGGTAACAGTGACAGTGTATGACTTCTTAGTCTAGGTCATTAAAATCATTAAAACTTCCACTGTGGCTTCTTGGATTACTTGCTTTGGGAGAATGAGTCACATGCTGTGAGGACACTCAAGTCACCCACTGGAGAGACTCTACTATGAGGAACTGATACCTCCTATTAACAGCTGACCCTACTGGCCAGCCACTTCAGTGTCTGATCTTCCAGCTCCAGTCAAGCCTTCAGATGACTACAGCCTGGCCAACATCCTCATGAGACTCATCCTCATAAAACCCATGAGAAACTCTGAGACAGAATCACTCAGCCAAATGATTCCTGAATTCCTGACCCATGGAAAGTATGAGATATTCATTAGTTGTTGTTCTTATAAACTACTAAGTTTTTTTTAATGTTATGTATTTATTTTTGAGAGAGAGACAGAAAGAGAGAGAGAGAGAGAGAGAGAGAGAGAGAACAAACAAACTAGTGGGTTAGGGGCAGAAAGAGAGGGAGACACAGAATCTGAACCAAGCTCCAGGCTCTGAGCTGTCAGCACAGAGCCTGATGCAGGGCGTGAATTCGTGAACTGCAAGATTATGACCTGAGCTGAAGTTAGATGCTTAACTGACTAAGCCAGCCAAGCACCCCAAGCACTAAGTTTTGAATGTTTATTTACTTCATATTTACTGTCATTATCAGGCAATGTTTGATGCATCTGGTTTTCTGGTATGAAATGCCAAACTTCCTATGTTCAAACATCCTATGATTTTCTTTGGCAAAGATACATAATGTAGGAAGAAACTTTCACTTTAGCAACTTACCTCAGAAACAGATATGTACACAGATAAACAATTCATCATGGAACAGTTCTTCTCTCTTTTGGACATTAATCATCCTTCAGAAGTTAAATAAGACATTTACACAGGTAGTGTGTACTAATGTCCTTTACATGAGTAAATGGCAGTTTCCAGAAACTGTCATTATGCTAAGAACAGATGAAAGCCCATAAGGGGTTTAGACAGGAGCACTCAACTGAATATTGTGATTCTGATAATAAAGAAGATTTCACGTAATCAGCACGCTTATATATGGAGCCAGTGCTTTAAAACTATTCTTGGATTAGATACATTCAGTACCATTGCCCTTGAAAAGTCCAAAGCAACCTCACCTCTATTAATTTAATTTAAGTACATTGTTCTCACAGTTCTACAAAATAAGATTTACTTGATCTTTATTTTACTCTATGTCTTCTAAGTACATTCCCATTTACATTCTTGATTGCATTTTTGTGTACTCCTTTGAGCATTTTTTATTATATATAACAATAAAAACAGTCTCAATGTGCAAAGATTATGTCCAGATTATGTCCAGATGTTAACATAAGAAAGATTCACAACTGGAATATATATAGCTCTGATTGCACGAGAGACTCCCCTGCTGCCAGAAGCTGAACATATGATCCTTCCTTTGTTCAAGCAAATAATGAATATTATTATGCAATATAAAGTAAAAGGACCCTCAGAAGGTCACAGTAAGATTCTGGCAGTTTTTATTTTACAAAGCCCCTTATCCTTGGATCTGATTTATGCAACACCCTGGGTGGACAGGGTTTTGTGTAGATCTGCACTTGCAGCAAGGCTGCTGGCTCTCCATCTCATACTTCGAATGTGAAAAGCACCAACTGAGTGCGAGGTGCCGACAATTGTTGTATAACATTTTGCTGTAGTTCACTCCATGCTTTCACATTTATTATCTCATTGATTTCTGTCAAACAGATACGTTTTTTTGTGGAATGGAAATTTAACTATGTGTAGAGTTCTGCTTCATTGAGCTGTTTAATCTACTTGTCTAAACCATTTTAATATCCTCGAGTATATAAAATGTTCACTACTGATTTGATTTAAACAAGCCTTCTCCCAGATATTAGGCTTTAAGGATCTTTTGGCCTCAACCTAAAACTTCTCATCATACCTTCAAAGGCTACATCAGCTAAGTGACCTGAAGCTCTCTTCCCTCTCTGTTCACACCCCATCTCTTGTTATGCTGAGATGATAAGGAGTTGCAGAAATAGAGCCAACAACAGGAAGTGTGATCCTACTTATCTGAAATCACAAACCTCAAAAGGCTTATGACGATTTTGCCTTTAAGACAACTGGGAAGTCCATCTTCTCTGAGTTGTTCTGCAATATGTTAAAGTGTTGTTTTCTAGTCTATAAGGCTGAGATGAAGACGTTGTCTACACAGGAGGGTTCAGCCTGAGAAATAAGCTCAGCACACAGGGCTGTAACTCCAATCCTCACTCTCCTTCCCCTGCTCCCATCTCATATGCTGTTCCTCCCTACAAAGACTGCTGCAGAGTGCATTCTGTCATATTCCAAATCATGAAAATGCTTTGCCTTGCGTTCACAACACATATGCTCGTAAATTTGAAAAGAAAGGAAAGAAAGAAACAAAGTGGGGGAAGAAAGGAAGGAAAGACTGAAGGAAAGAGGAAAGGAAGGAAAGAGGGAAAGAAGGTAAGAAGGGAGGGAGGAAGGAAGAGATTGTGATGAGCTTCCATTTGTTCCCTTGATGGAATGTATTTAATCATTTTCCTCAAGATATGAATGGTAGCAGGATGTTTATACCAGAGATAAGACTGGACTGAAATCCTAGTTTACTCTGGGAGCTAATAAAAGTAAAGATTTGAATTTAAGTATCACTTTCTCCTAGAAGCACACGAACAAGGAAATGGGGGTCAAAAGGGCAGCGACAGTGTTGTAAGCACTTTATCTGAAACATAAACATCACTGGAGTGCATTTTGGACCAAATTACCTCTCTCAGATCTGAGATGTTAGTATTCCTGCCCTATTTAAGCATGCCAATTTTACTGTGGCTTTGAGGAGGGTTGATCAGGGGGGCTTTGGTTGGACACTTGAGAAAAAGATCTTACCTCAAGCACTAATATAACTCAGGCAATTAAAAGGCATCCTACTGAGGAGGATCTAATAAAACCCCAAATCCTTGGAAAAGAGTCTTCCCCGTAAATATCACAGGCAAATGGAACATGTGTCATTCCATTCCTGAAGATAATGCAGTCACCTTTCTCTCGTAAACAGACATAGTCAATAGATCCAGAAACATAGATATTCTGCACCACATAAAGGCTTCCAGGAATATTTTATGGATAAAATAATAATAATAATAATAATAATATCATCTATGATTTCAGTATAATGTATCTGGATCTCAGTTTTCCAAGGGATTTCACCATCCCCAACTCTACCATGAAACACTATGATGAAACTGTACCTTTTTGGATGCAGAGAACTCTTCTTTCAAAACGAAGTGGATATATCTTTATTCATAATAGTCAAAAGGTGAAACCAACCCAAATGTCCATAGGCAGATGAATGGATAAACAAAACATAGCATACACACATACTGAAATATTGTTCAGCTTTTTTTAGAAGAAAGGCAATTTGGACACACACTATCAAATGGATGAAACTTGAAGACATGATGCTAAGTGAAATAAGCCAGTCAGTAAAGGACAAATACTACATGTTTCCACTTATATGAGGTACCTAGAGTCCTCAAATTCATAGAGTAGAAAGTAGAATGGTGCTTGCCAAGGACTGAAGGGTAGGAAGGAACGGGGAGTTGTTTAATAGGAACATAGTTTGAATTTCACAAGACAAAAAATTTCAGCACACCTAAAAATGGTTGAGGGCAGATTTTGTGTTATGTGTATTTTATAATAAAAAGTAATAAAGCATTTAAAGTAAAGTGTAACATGAAATTACATCTTTCTAATTTATTTTAGGATATTTCAATTCACCCCACTCCAAAAGAGCGGTCTTGCTATTAACTTGAGTAATAGCCCCTTACAGCAGTTCCAGCCCTTATACACTTCTTGTTAGACTGTCCTTGACTGAGGAGGCAGTTAGTCGCTATTATAAATTAAATAGAAGCAATTTAAAATGTTAAAAATAATGCTTTTTGTGTTATGTTGGTAAGACACTCTCAGCACAGAGTCTTGCGCCTGGAAATGACACACATGTAACCTGAAGGATCACTCGGTTGTTAACCTTACAACCTTACTAATGAATGAGGAGACAAGGATTGTTTTAAAACCCAAACTCTGCAAAGCTGTAAATTGGTTGGAAGTATTGCTTCCAACAGTATTAGCCAAAAAGCTGCTCAGCCAGTCTGCTTCTTTGCTCATTTTGTCTGTTTCTGACCCTGTCTAGAAATGCTTCCTGCTGGAACTCTTCCCTTGGATTAGCAGCTTTGGTTAACCAGCCATTTTACTTGCTATAAAATATAGATGTTCTAGGAAAGATTACAGCAAGCAAATAAATGAGGATTTGACCAAGGGAGGGTAAAAATTGCCAACAATAAAAAACAAAAATTAAAACATAAAATATGCTGCATCTTACATTTGTAAAGATGGGAGAGTTTAAGTCTTTGAAATAGTGTAGCTCCCACTAGCATTGAATTTTCTTTAAGAATCTTCCCATTTCTACCTCACTTATTTCTGCTCCATGCTTCCCAAAGATACTTGTTAGATAACAGTCATATTTATACTGTCTTAACTATGGCGGGATTGGGAAGTAATAAATAAATGCAGCCCATTGTAACCATGATTTGATGTTGTGTCAAGACCCATGTGCATGCTGAGTGCTTGCAAAGGTTTGGCAGAAATACAATGTATAGGCTAGAATAAGAATCTTGACCTTTGCTCTAAGACTGACATCAGTTCTGTCTTCCTGTTACCACTGGTTTCAAATGTTTTGTGCTCCATACACCTGCACAGTATCTCTTCTGTGGCCCCATTCTCTAGTTGAGATAAATAACTCAAAAGCTCAGTGCAGGACTGCCTACTGCTCTTCCTATCAACAGAGATGGGAAACTTGATGATAGGGTAGGCAGGAGGATGTCCCACATAGGATAATAACTTCTGGAATTCATCATCCTAGTTAAAAATAACAACAGTAATGTGTGCTCTGCCATACATGTGTCGGTCACCATACAACAGAGACGCAGCCCATGACTTCACAAAGTGCTGGCTCTCTCAACACTGGGGAAAATCAAGTCCCTTTATTTTCATTTTTTAAAAATGTTTTATTTATTTTTGAGAGAAAGACCCTCACAGTGTGAGCAGGGGAGGGTCAGAGAGCGAGGGCGACACAGAATCTGAAACAGGATCCAGGCTCTGAGCTGGCTGTCAGCACAGAGCCCAACATGGGGCTCGAACCCACGAACTGTCAGATCATGACCTGAGCTGAAGTTGAATGCTTAGCTGACTGAGCCACCCAGGCACCCCTAAATCAAGTCCCTTTAAATAGTTTGCAGCTTAATGAATGAGACCAGACAAATAAAAAGGAAGAAGATACAAGAATTCTTCCAAATAAAGATAAAAAATATAAAGTAATATGCTGCCAAATATATAAGTAAATGCAGAGGGCTTGTGGAGCCACAGAAGGTATAATATCAAGGAAAAGAGTAGGGAGGGAATTCTTAAGACTCATCACATTTTGGTTAGACTGCTTTCCTTTCATACCTCTCTTATTTGATGAAGTTAATTTATTTCCATAGTTCAGGAGTAGACAATACAAATACATTGGAGAGAATGGATGGCAAATGAAAAATAAGAAAACAGAGATAGGTGCTGCAGAAAGTTCATCATACAAGACACATGAAGAACCCTGTTATGCTAAATTAATTTACACAATTATTTGCAAATCTGAACATCTTTGAGGAGATAAAAAAAAAAGCCTCAATTCTTACAATAAAAATTAACTAGTAACAGCTAAATGTCCTTAACTGAAATTCAGACAAAACAACTGCTTCCTCACAATACTTTGATTTGTAAAAATATTTTCACCTTTTTCCTATGACATTTAGAAGCCAGAAACATTTTTAAAGCCAATAGTATAGGTACCCTTGATAGCTAACTCCTGTTCCTAAGTCCACAGTTGTTCTATTTTCTCTTAAATAATTACTTTTTCTTGCTCTTACTAGTTTGCTTGAAACCTTTTTTCTAAAGATAGTCTAAGACTAAGTCATTGTGTGCATTTATCACCAGACAGCTAAGGTAACTGATGCAAACAGCCAGGAAAACTAAAAGGAAGAAGCTGGCAAGGATCAATGCAAAGTATTTCATTCTTTTGTATAAATATAAATTCTTTTTCATAAATGACTGAAGCTTAAGTCTTCAGTCCTTAAGTCTTGCTATTGCCCAAAATTCTACTGATGACAAGTGGACATAACCAGACAACTCCAAACCCTCAGATATGAACATTAGCTTTCAAGTCATCAATTGGCTCACCAGGGAATGAGAGAGAGAGAGAGAGAGAGAAGATCCCTGAAGGAAAGTATGAGGGTTCATTAAAACTAATTCAGCTCAGTAAAAAGGTAATTCCCAATGGTGTGCACAGACATATATAGACACACACACACACACCACCCAGGAAATAGCCCCTTATATGAAATAAGCACTTAAAAAAAGACTTTCTTAAATCTTGAATAAGAATTTAATCTGCCAAAAATCCATTATTTTTCCTGAAGAAAGACAAGTTATGTTCTTCTGTAAATACATTCTTTTACATACTACCACATAGACAAACCTTGAAAATATGCTAAATGAAAGAAGCTCTTCACAAAAGATCATGTCACGTGATATTCTATTTGCATGCAAAGTACAGAATAGGCAAATCCATAGGAACAGAACATAGACTAGTATTTACTAGGGCTTGGGTGAGAGGGAATACATAGAGATTGTTACAGGGTACTGGGCTTATTTTGGGGTGATTAAAGTGTTTTAAAATTTGATAGTTACACAACTAATGTGCTAAATCTACTGTAGCTAAATATACATGCTGCATTGCATGTTTTAAATGGATGAATTTTATGTTGTAAGAATCATATCTCAACAAAGTTGTTAAAATAAAACCTAAATTGGTTTATCTGATGCTTCTCCACTTTTTCATTTTCACTGAATATCTGAAGTTGCCTATGAATTAGGGAACTCAGGGCCTTAAAAAAAAAAAAGGAGATGAGAAGCACTTAAAATAGACTAGGTGGAATTTAGCAAATGTCCTTACTCCTAACACACTGAGCTTTAAAGTACACTCTGTAACTGTGAGATTCCTCTTTGTAGGTAACTCCTTCTGAGGGACCTCTATGTCCTCAGGTACGTTCCAACTCGTGCTATAGAATATGAATCCCTAAGCACAATTTTTAAAAATTACCTTGGAGTCCTATCTGGAGGCATTCTTGTCTCTGCAATGTTAAGGCTGTGAATCAGTAGAGTCAGTTCAAGGTTTGCTGGTCTTCTCTCTCTCTGATCTGGAATTAGAAATAAAAGGATGGCAGCCGCAGTAAGACCCTCTGAAATTACATTATTTATCAGCAGAGTTTTGAAAAATGGAAACGTTTCATGAAAATATAATTTACCTGTCTCAATAATATGAGGAGAAATCAAAGAAGAGAACATTTTTATTTATAACAAAAGCTCCTGTTTCCATAGTTTCAGAGCATGTGGATCTGCTTTGCAAAGTTACATACATTCCGCTTCACAGAAGAGAGGAATAGAGGGGAAAGGCACTTAACAAAATTCTGCAAGGAGAACCCATGTTGTAAAACTGCCAGCCTCTCTGTAATCTGGAGAGGTACACGTAATGGAATTCATGAAAACTGTACTTCAAAAACTAAAACTACTTACTGTGGCCAGAAAATGCCTTACAATTGCTAAATTTACTATATAGTGAAATTGATTATAAACTCAACCATTCTAGTTATAGCTAATAAATTACCAAAGAAGTGCACATGTTTAAAGAAAACTTCTGAAGCACAGAAGACATACCTCATAAATCTCAATATCAAGTCAAATTGTCTTTTCTTAGATATGCCATAAAATATTACCAGGGGAATAACATAGTGGATTATTGGGTTCATACTAGAGATTTCTCTGACAGATTTTAAAGTTGTATTATCACAGTTTGTTCCAGAAAACTGAAGTCTTTTCCTTGTAGTTCTGCTAATTCTCCTTTTAAGGTGAGTTATCATGCAACTTCTTAAGGGCCCTCTTTTTCTCTTTTCCTAATGAATCATTTTCTGTATCAGCCATGCCTTTCTTGTAGAAGTTACTGCTTTCCACACCTTAAAGTACATATGAATCACTAAGGATCTTCTGTGCATGTGTCTTTTAATGTTTACTTATTTTGAAAGAGAGAGTGACAGAAGAGAGAAGAGAAGAGAAGAGAAGAGAAGAGAAGAGAAGAGAAGAGAAGAGAAGAGAAGAGAGGGAGAGAAAGGAGAGAGAGAGAGAAGAGAGAGGAAAGAGAGGAGAGAGAGGAGAACAAGCAGAAAGAGGAGAGGAGAGAGAGAAAGAAAGAGAGACAGAGAGAGAGAGAGAGACAGAGACAGAGAGGAGAGAGAGACAGAGAGAGAGAGAGAGAGAGAGAGAGAGAATGTGCATAAGCAGGTGAGGGGCAAAGAGAAGGGGAGAGAGAGAATCCTAAGTAGGCTTCACACTCAGCACAAAGCCGGATGCAGGGCTTGATCTCACAACTGTAATTCCGACCTGAGCCAAAATCAAGAGTCAGACATTTAACTGACTGAGCCACCCAGGCACCCCAAAATGGGGATCTTGTTGAAATACAGTTTATGGTTCAATAAGTTAAAGTGTGGCCTGAGAATCTTATGTGTCTATAATGTAGTCAATGCTTATAGTCCACAATCCACACATTGAGTAGGAAGGGTCAAAGCCATATATTTTCATTGTTTTCCTATTATTCTTTGAGATCAGTATATCCAACTAAGAGTTTATTGAATACAGAAACAACTTCCTTTCCATTTCTATTTGCCTCCACCTGCTAGCATAATAATCATTACCACTGTCAGTGAAAAAAAAGTATTTGTCAGTTGGCTCAGCTAGAAGCAGCACAATATTTAACCATTGGTCACAGTAACCTGGGCAGTTTGTAGGTGAATTTATGGTGACTACAGAATTATTTTTACTTGTTGCCTCAGTGACAATCATAATTGTGTCAAGTGTGCTGACTCTAGTCTCAATGAAGTGATTTCTTGGGAGGCAGATAAATTGAGTCAAGTAAGAAGACTGAGGTGACAAGAAATAGCTGTCCTCCTCTTATTAACACTTGGAAATTCTGGATAATGTACCTATGCTTGAAAGAAAGGAAAGACCATTTTCTTGTGCTCAGAATGAAGAAAGAATATGGTAGTGAATAAGAGGTAGTGCTGTGGCAATCCATGTGGGTATTAGAGCAGAGTTAGGCCTTTGTGGGTGTGAGTAAAGGTTTTTACACTAACTCAGTGATAGAACAAGTGATCTCTGAAAGACTCAGTGCCAAGATCTCCCTTGGGGGGAAAAAAAAAGCCTATGTCCCAGCTTCAAGGAGTATTGTTAGCCAAGAGCCCTTAGGTGTAAAGTCCACCAGGCCCACCTCAGCTTTATAGCCTAGGGCAGCCCCAGCCAGTGATCCAGCCAGCCAGCTGTATACAGGCCTGGCCTTGTCACACACGGTATGGAATGGGTCATCCATGCCCTAGCGCCCCCTGTTGGATTAGCATAGACTTTGTTACCAAGGGCAGAGGACTCTTCCCAATCAGTTTCCCGTTTGTTTCACAAATGTTAAGCATTTGCACTCCTACCTCCATCTCAGAATCTGCAGCCCAGAAGACTCAACTAATACCTTACTATCAGTGCCTGAGAAGTGGGAGCCAAAACCTGCTCTCTGAAAGGATCATCCCCTTTAGTCTAGCTGTGGTCACTGTTGACTGAATTACTCACACTCCATTACACCTTTGTTCCAACTAGAGGTGTTGAAAGCATATCAAAACAAAATAAATCAGAAACAAAACCAAAACCAACTACATTTCCCAGATGTCCATGCAGCAAGGGATCTGGAGAATAGGGTTCTACCAGCCACTGCAGCCACAAGAGACTGGATGGTGAAAAAGAGTTGGGCTCACTTTTCAACTACTTTAGCAGACAAAGCCAAGAACTGTGGGATTTCTGCAGTACCAGTCAGGTGTCTGTCTGTTCTCTGGCTTTATAGGAGAGAAGCACCACAATAAGAACACTGGCAGTAGCTTCGTGATTCTACCATCTCAGTGATGGCGATTTTCAGGCTAGGAATACTTTGTTAGTCTGGGGGCCATTTCTAGAATCCACATCTTCAAATCTTCCAACCTAATTCACTCTATTAAACTCTTCCCTGTATTTCTTACAATGAATCTGGTTGATCTGTCAGAGAAACAATAAGAAAACATATAAACGGACGAATGGATCAAGAAGATGTGGTTTATCTATACCATGGAATACTACATGGCAATGAGAAACAATGACATCTGGCCATGTGTAGCAACATGGATGGACCTTGAGGGTGTTATGCTGAGCGAAATAAGTCAGGCAGAGAAGGACAAATATCATATGTTGGCACGTATAGGAGGATTAGGAGGAACTTGACGGAGGAACGAGGGGGAGAAGAAGGGCGGAAATGGTGGGGGAAAGGGAGAGAGGCAAACCATGAGAGACTCTTGAATGCTGACAAAAACTGAGGACTGATGGATGTGGGGGGGGAGGGGGGATTGGCATGGAGGAGGACACTTGTGGGGATGAGCAGTGGGTGTTATGTGGAAACTAATTTGACAATAAACTATTTGTAAAAAAAAAAAATAAAAAAGAAAACATATAAACAAGACAAGGCCATAATATTCCCCTGTGATAAATGGAAACCCAAAGCCCACACCATATTCATATGTAGGAACATCAATTCATAATCTTAGCAACACAATTCATTCATAGCCAGTAAAACTACCCAAGCCCTCCTAACAAAAACAAAAATTACTCTATAGAGATGCCTCCAAAACCCACGGCGTTTAGAAACTGCACAATAAAACAAATTGTGCTTAAGGCAATAATAGCACATTAAAAATTCCAAACCACATCAGGAATCATATTCCCAAGGGGAAAAGCAGGGGATGCAAAAAGCAGAAGAAACAGCACTTCCAAGAACTAGAAAAATTAAGACAATCTGGAATTTTTTTATATAATAATGATTTTAAAAATCCAAACAAAAAATATAAGGAAAAAAACTTAGAATAATGTGGAGAAAAAACAGATTCAAAAACTTCCTAAAGAAATTCTAGGTGTAAACAGTTAAATGATAATATTTAAAATTTTTAAAAGTGAAATCATGGTCTCATACAAATATAAAAATAAATATATGCTTGAGGTTTTCTTTTTAAATTCATGAGAGAAATAGATATTAAAACTACTTCAAAAAAGGGACACTTGCCTGGCTCAGTTGGTAGAGCATGGGACTCTTGATCTCAGGGTTGTGAGTTTGAGCCTCACATTGGGGGTAGAGTTTACTTAAATAAACTCCTTCAAAAAAGAATACTAAGAACAGATGTATTTATAGATTAGAAGCATTAAAATAAATCTCCAAAAAGGGGCAAAGTAGGTGGGTAGGAGGGAAGGAAAGAAAACTAAAAGAACTGCCAAAGAAGAGTCCATGTGTCATTATTCATAGATGAGATATTCATCTAAATAAAAAATCCTATTATAACTCATCGAAACAATTAGAAAATATTGAGGTTAGTTGACTATATGATTCTATGAGCTAAGAATTTCCCTGCAAGGGTACACAGTCTAGAAAATTTCACACCTGTTCAAAAGAAAATAAGTACACAAATATGTTTATTACAAAATTTTAATATTTATTTATTTTGAAAGAGAGAGAGAGGGAGAGGGAAAACATGAGTGGGGGAGGGGCAGAAAGAGAGAGAGGAAAAAGAATCCCAAGCAGGCTCCACGCTGTCAGTGCAGAGCCCAACACAGTGTTCGAACTCATGAACCATGAGATTGTGACCCGAGCCAAAATCAAGAGTCAACTGAGCCCCTCAGTCGCCCAGGAACCCCTCATTACAATTCTTAATAGTAAATTTTGAAAACAACATAAATGCCTATGTGGAGAATGACAAATAAATTCCTGTGCATCAATGGAACAATAATGTATCAGTTAAAATAAATGGACTAGATCCACCTGCAACAAGTTAACTACATTTTTACATATACTATTGTTGAGTTAAAAAAAAATTAAGTGTGGATGGTTATATACTGTATCATACCATTTATGTATGTTTAAATCCCCCAAAAGTACCACACAGATTTTTTAAATGCTCCAAAATATTACATAGATTTTCAAAACCTGACTGGGAGTGACGCATAAATCTTGAAGACAGTGGTTAACTCACAGAAGGAGAAAAGCAAGTGGCTTCCACTGGGAAGCAAGTGGCTTCCACTGGGAAGAGGAAAATTTGCAGCTTTACCCATATGTAACACTTTACTGCTATTTAAAATACATCTGAAGCAAATCCAACTAAACATTATTCTCTACAACATCTGTGTCATGGCTGCATGCACTGGAAATTTTACGTTATTCTCTACATTTTTCTATATGTTGGAAGGATGTCATGGGAGGAGGGAAGAAGAAAAAAATAAAGCAATAAAGAAAAAAAGAGAAAAAATAAATGAAAAAGAGAGAAGGCAGTATCACATTTTAGAAAATAAATCTGAAACCAGTTATCTCCTCCAAAGTGCTGGCGAGCGGCTCTTACGTCCCTTTTCTCAGTAAAACACATCTCCAGAAAAATAATCAGTAACTTAAAAAAAAGCAAGGGGGGGAATGGAAATTGAATTACCGAGAGATTAACATAAATGCAATGATCAAGGGGGAAAACACCATAATATGTTAAATCTTAGCCCTTAAGTTTTCAAAGGTCTTTGGAAACCATTAGCCAATGAATCACTTCAAGGGCACTTGAGGAAACAAAGTCCAATCTTTCTCATTTTAGAAACTGAGAAATGAAGTTAAAGACAGCAGCATTTGTTCAGATTTGCAAAAGGAAGTCTGGTCGACACTGAAATTAAAGCTCCTTTCTTATGTTTTTTGAGTCTTAAGTTCAAATAACTTTGAAACGGTTTCATTTCTGCTTATTTGGCTTTTCTTCCACCTAAGAGCATAACTGATGGACATTATGTAAGCCCCTCCTCCATCCTTTCCCAAATTCTTTTTGGGAGTTTTCCAGCCCTTTCATAAAATTGCCTATAATAGCCTTCTAACTATGTGACATTTTCATTTGATTCACCATATCCTGGGGTAGATATTATCATTTCCCAAAGAACTAAGGTATTGTTAAGTATTTATTCTTCTTATCATAAAAATAAGGATCTCCGACTATGCCTTGTGTCTGTTATGCCATTGTTCACCTTTGGGATAACTAGATAGTTAATGGGGATTTTACAAATTACTGGCTGCAACATCAGACTCAGGTTACAGTTTCCTACCAGAAAATGTCAATCTTCTAATGTGCTATGTATCGATTTTGCCTCTTCATCAACTTAAGTTATGATTAACTTAAGTTATGATTTAGGCATTGGGGGCAACTAAATTCCCAATGCTTTTAATAATGAAGACTCCAGTTTCACAGAGTTTTTAAAAAATGTATATATGTATATAAGATTTAATGCATACATATTTTAGGTAAAAATATATTAGAAATGTTTTGTTATCTCACTGACCTACTGCTTATATTCTATTCTCTAAAATATTCTCAGGATAAGAAAGCCATCTTTTTTCAATTAAATTTGACCCAGCAGGATGTTTGAAAGCCACATGTTAGAACAAACAGTTTGGGCAATTAAAGATCTAGCCCTTGATGGCTTGGTCTGGGAATTCGACTGGCTGTTAAATAATCATCTAATTGAGACTGTGGAGAGGACAGTGGGAAGTCAAGCAGGGATAACTCTCCTGCATCTGGAATTGAGATGAATTATGTGCCCATAAAATATGAGGTGGATATCAAGTTACTCATTATACTACACAAAGAATCAAGAAAACAGAGCAAGCAGTGCAGCTAGTTAAGAGAATCCATAAAATTAAAGCTCATCTGTTTGAAAATCAACTTTGACTAGACAGAGAATACCTATAATTATAAGTACAGTAGGTAAATTGTGATTTGAGTGGAATGTATTTGTGTATATAGTCTTAGCTGATATAATGTCTTTTCGTAAATTTTCACAAATTAGGGTCTCTAAACAAGACTGATTAGGTTTATTCTCTATCATTATCTCAATGGCTCAAAAACATGAAATATTTTTTTTTAATGTGGCAGGGTCGGGTGGGGTAGTAGAAGTCCACTGCTGAAGAAAGATAATGGCTGGACAAGGTAAATGAAGGTTTCCTTTGGTTGGAGATTTGGGATCCATCAGTTACAGTATGAGGAAAATAAATTTCTGTCATGCCTTTCTGTTCCAAACTAGTCTTTGATGCCCTCATGACTTTATCTTTGGAAACTCCCAGATTAAAAGAAGAAACATTAGATTGACTTCCTTTTACTATGGGTGTGTGCTTCTACCCCTATTCTGAGGAGCTTCTTATACTGAGAGCTGATTGGGTCTGGTTCATGTAACAACATCAGTTGCTCTAGATATTTTACAGAAATTAATGTCAGCATTTCTCATAGGGCTGGAATTTCCCACCAACTTTTAATGACTGACAAAGGAAATTCAAGGTTGGAAAGCTTTGTCTTTCAAGGGTGAATTTCCAACAGAGTGCTAGGCTAGCTGCATCCATACTCAGCCTTGCTATGGCAACAGAAAGATAATCCAAAGAGATAAAAAATGTATAAATTACATCTACACACATCTATACAGACGCAAACATACCTGAAAACAGAATAAGTGACATTTTAGTTGAGTCATTGGGCACATTTTACTATAACAATAAAAAACTTGTATTCTAAAATTATAATGAAGGTGATAATGATAGTAATGATGAAATATAATAAAAAAAAGTCAGTGTTCTTCTGAGAAACACATACATTACTGGACAAAAGTATCATAATTATTCACAGCTTCATAGTTTTCATGCCCATATAATCTTCTCTACTAAGTAGAGAAACAGGAGAGCTGCATCTAAAATTCTCTTTTAAGACTCCTATAAGATATTCTAATTGGGAAAGAGTTTATTATGTTCTTTAATAGAGACTAAGAAAAAATGAGGTATAATGCCTTTTCTGATATTTAAAGTGAGTATTACATAGTCCAAACAACTACTTTGAGCCTTTTACTCCTGATGAATAAAATAGGCTAGTGCTGTTTGACTGATTAGAAAATATTAAGAGCTGAGTAGAAAGTAAGTGAAAAACACCAAAGGCTTGTTGAATCTTGAAACTTCTAGAATGCTTACAATTTCCTGATACTATTCCAGTAGTTTTGGTGTGGGAACCCAAAGAAGGCATGGATCAATTTCTACTATGTCATCATCCAGGGCACAGACCAAAGACTCCATTTCCAAAGCCCATCCTTGCAAGAAAGATAAAACCATATTTGAAGTTTACATTCCATCAATGTCAATGTCAGAGGTGAAAAGAGATGAAGGAAAATGATGACATCAATCCTAAAGGAGAAAGAAATAATAAGAGCAACCTATAGATTAAAATAATTTCTTGGCTATCAGAGCAAAGGAAACATATGATCTCTCAATAATTTCTTCAGTACATCACTACTATGCTTAAAGGAGATGTGGCTGAGACTCTGGTCGCCATCCAAAGTCACATCCTCCCCTTCCTTACATAGTTGGCAGTAGCAATGTTCTCTGTTAAAAATACCTCCTTTATATTTCATAATTTTTATATTTTATATGGCTGTTAAAATTGCCTATTTCACATGAGGTGAGTTGTGATAGCTTGTACTTCATGAAGAATTGTTCCATTTCATCTAAGTTGTCAAATTTATATGTAACAGAGATTTTCTTGTGGTATTCCCTTATCATTTTGAGGTCTGCAGCATCTGTAGTGATATCTCCTGCTTCTTTCCTGGTAGTAATTTGTGTCTTCTCTATTTGATTTTGTCATTCTTCTTAGAGGTTTGTCAACTTTATTAATGTTTTGAAGGAATTATTTTTGTTTTACTGATTTTTTCTTTTTTTGTTTTTAATATCACTGATTTCTGCTCTTGTCTTTATCATTTCCTCTCTTCTTATTCCTTTATTTTCATCCACTTTTCTAATTTACTTCCCTTGAAACTCCCTCTTTAACCCATAGATTATTTGAAAACGTGTTATTTCATTTCTCAATGTTTGGAGATTTTTCTATTATCATTGTGTTACTGATTTCCAGTTTGAGTCCACTGTGATCAGAGAATATATTCAGTAGGATTTCAATTTTTTAAAGTTTGTTAAGGATTGTTTTATGGAACAGGATATGTTCTATCTTGGTACATGCTCTATAGGTGTTTGAAAAGGTGTAGTCTGCTTTTGTTGGATGAAACATTCAATGAATATTGATTCTATCCTATTGGTTGATGATGATGTTGAATTCTTCTATACCTTGCTGATCTTCTATCTGGTTGTTTTAGCAATTGTCAAAACATGAGTGAGTCATATATTTTGTAGCTCTGTTGTTTGATAGACACAGCAGCTTGGTTAAATCTTAAGGGCATTATGTATGCTAAATGAAAATAAAAGCCAACTTCAAAAGGTCACATATTATATGATTCCATTTGTATAATAGCCTTCAAATGACAAAATTAAAGAGATGGAAAACAGATTAGCAGTAATCAGAGGTTAGATATACTCGGGTGGTGGGAGTATGATGACAAAGAGATAGATAGCCTGAGAAAGATTTTTGTGGTAATGAAATAGATCTCTACCTTGAATGCAGTGGTGGTTACATAAATTTACGCATGTGATAAAATGACAGGGAACCACACAAACACATTGTACCAGTATAAAATTCCTGGTTTGGACATTATACTATAACAACATAAGTACAATCACTGGGAGAAAATGAGGGAAGTGTACATAGGATCTCTCTGTACTCTCTTTACAACGTCCTGAAGAGCTAGAATTATTTCAAAGTAGAAAGACAGAGAAACAAGGTGGCAGATTAAATTTGAATTTAAGATAACACAATGAACAATTATTTAGTATAAGTATATCTGGTATAATATTCAGGACAAATATACAGTTTATTTGTTATTTACCTGAAATTCAAATTTAACTATGCATCCTATATTTTATCTGGCAATCCTACCTGGGATACCACATCTAATTTCCTTAAATGGAGGAAGAAGACCAAAAGAGTTCCAAAATACTTGGGTCTGGTAAACTGAGGGAAAAGAAAGAAAAGAAAGAAGGATGGTCAATAACACCAATTCATTTAACCTATGAGAACTGCTCTTGTTCCTTTCTCCCAGCTTTTAACTTGGCTTTGCCCTAGACTAAATTTAGCTGCTGGTCCTTAGTTTTCAAAAATCTCAAATTTCACTCCTAAAAGTTAAGGCTCCAAGTTGAAAAAAAGAATCTGGAATGAATTTAAATTACCCTGTTCCCTTCCAGAGGTCCAAAAATATACAGACTGTCTTATACCTTTCTGAAAGCTTATCCTGTACACAGAGTTTAGTCAGTCTCCAAGCACTGTTCTCACCTAGAGCTCAGTGATGCACTGGTATAGGAGAACACAGCCCTCAGGGTCCCACATCTCCTCTCCTAAAGCTAGGCTAGAGAGGCAGCAGCCTTCCCCACAGCCATATGCTAATAACACTGAAGTACTAAATCCCAAACCAATACTCTCACTACAGAAATGCCTATATTACAGAGAAAAAGAGGGCAATAACAGACACTGTCTAAAGATCTAATACAGGAAGACCTTACTTCCTGTATAAAAAAGAAGAGAGCCCTCTCCTGGTTTTTCCCTGGCAAGAGGACAGTGGGGATAAGGTGGGAAAACACTTCTCCAGCCTAGTTCCCAGGATCCAGGACATCAGGGTGCCTGTCTACACAGCTGACATCTCAGTAGTCACATATATCCCACAACTCAGTGATCACAATGCATCTACTTCAACCACATAGTATCAGAGAGGGGCCCATATCCATGGTCAGCAAAGCAGATGGTTCATACACATTTAGAGACTGGCTGTCCATTCTGGTCCTGAAGACCTAGGTCCTCTTTTCCCTATACGCCCCAAGTCCAATCAGCACTGAGTCCTATACATTCTACTTCTCAGAGTCTCTCTAATTAGTCCACTTCCAGACATCCCACTGACATTTTGTTTAAATCACACACATTTCTCACTAATGTCTGTGTAAGTCTCATTCTTATCATCCAGCCACTTTGCTACCATGAGTAGGACTTGACATGTTCTCTCTTTTATTAAAACCTGATATACAAGGAAGGTCTTTTGACCAATCATGCCTCTGGCTTCTTCTCTCTCCCGTTTGTACTTGGGACACACATTCACACCCACTTCTATTTGCTTGTGTAAGCTCTTTCCTCAGACTTATAATACTCCAGCTTCCTTACCTTTGCACTCAGGAACCTATCTTACTGTGCAGCTGTGTAGTTTGGCAGCCCTTGCTAAGAGAACAAAAGTCTTCTGCATACTTTCCCTAAATTGTTTAAATCTTTTTAAATGTTTATTTATTTTTGAGAGAGAGAGCCTAAACAGAGAGGAGTAGAGAGAGAGAGAGTGAGAAAGACACAGAATATGAAGCAGGCTCCAGGCTCCATACTGTCAGCACAGAGCCTGTTGCAGGGCTCGAACTCACAAACTGAGATCATGACCTGAGCCAAAGTCAGATGCTCAACTGACTGAGCCACTTAGGTGTCCCTTTTTCTAAATTGTTTAAATTTTAACCTAAAGCATTTAAATGTAGTGCCAAAGCCTTCTATTCAATCTCAGAAAACTAAACTTTTAAAAAAAGGCCTTGAAATCTAAATGTTACAACTCGACTTCATGCTTATATAGAAATAGATTATCCAGTGTTATTCTCAAGATCAAGGGCTTGGTGCCAAGTTTGTAGCAGAAATAGTAACAAATGTGATTTACTACATGGTTTAACCAAATGTGGTATGCCAACATATATTATAGCTTTCTAAAATATACCCCAATCAAATGTTTACAAATAAGATAGTAGGATACTTTATTGAGATATGTAGTATGAAACAGTGAAGATTCTATTTGTCTTTTTGTAAAATCCTAAACTCAATGAAGAGATGTCCCAGATGATACAGGATATGGAAGAGGGATGAATTTGAGGACCATAAATGGTGAATGCAGGAGAGAGAAGTTTTTTGGAAATCAGGAGGAGACTGTCATCTAGACTTGATGATTACATTATTATCTATGACCTTGTCTCTGAGCCAGAGCCTAAAATTCCAAGCAGAGAGAAGCCAGGAGTCAGAGAGTCAAGAAGAAATGGTGGCAAACCTTCTTAATTAAGAAACCAATCAGTGCTTTAGGCGATCTTGTAAGATTAGGTCTGTAACAATTTAGAATTCAGGGGCGCCTGGGTGGCTTAGTCGGTTAAGCGTCCGACTTTCGCTTAGGTCATGATCTCGCGGTTCGTGGGCTCAAGCCCCGCGTCGGGCTCTGTGCTGACTGCCAGTGCAGAGCCTGGAGCCCATTTCAGAGTCTGTGTCTCCCTGTCTCTCTGACCCTCCCTTGCTCACGCTGTCTCTCTCTCTCCTAGAAATAAATTAAAAAATATTAAAAAAAAAAAACAATTTAGAATTCAGGTCTTATCAAGGAGGAAGAAACCTGACATCTGCCACAGACTTTCAGATGAGGCCCAAAAGGGTTAAAACCTAGTAGTTAATCCAGATTATAAATACACGAACCATAAACAAAGATTAAGTGCAGGCCAACTCCACCCAATCTCAGCTGGGATTAAGTTTAACCACATCTATCCAAACTGAATGCCAGAGGCAAATCTAAATCCCATCTAGAGAAAATCACCTCCATTTATGTCTATTTTTTTCATACATAAATTCCTAAATTATTTTGTATACCATAAGGCAAGAATTATTTTGTACACTGTAGGACAAAATCAAACAACTAGAAACAGAGAAAATACAAATATTAGGAAAAAATCCATGAATCCTAGATATTGAAGGTATTAATCTTTTTAAGAAAATAGAATACAAAATGAATTATTTACATAGGCATTCAGGATCTATCAAAAACTAAATGGAAATTCAAGAGTTGAAGAACACACTGACATAAAAAACCCAATCCAATAGATGCAATTAACAGATAAACACAGAAAATTACAAATGACTGGCTATAAAAAATACCCAGACTGAAGCCTAGAGAAAAAGAATAGAATCATTCAAAAAAGTATAATAGACATATAGGGCTTACAAATTGAAGAATTAATGTCATTGAAGTTTCAGAAGGAGAGAGGGAAAAAATAATGAAGAAGTAACACATGAATATATAATAACTAAGAGTTTTCCAAAATGTTGAAAGACATCAAGCCAAGATTCAAGAAGAGATATGAGCCCCAAGCAGGATAAATGCAGAGAAAAACATTAACACGGTATATTATATTAAAACTGGTGTAAAACCAAGGACAAAGAGAAAACTAAAATGAGTCAGATATACTAATGAGTTAATATAATAGAATGATAACTTATGAGTGTCAAAAGAAAATAACTACTAAACTAGAATTCTGTTCTGTAAGTCTTCTTTCCAAAGAAGTCAAAATAAAAGTATTTCAAAACGAGAGATTATTTGTCATCAATATACCTGCACTAAGTATTAAATACTACTGTTAAAGGGAGTTGTTTTGGAGAAAAATGATCCTAGATGGAAATATGAAGATCAATGGAACACTTAAAAAGCTATGGAAAAGGTGAATATGTGGGTAAGCATAAATGAATACTGAATATAGAGATTAAAAGGATAGTTACCTTTTTTTTTTTTTTTTTGAGAGAAAGAGGACCCAAGTGCGGGAGAGAGAGAGAGAGAGAGAGAGAGAAAGAGAGAGAAGCAGGGCTTGAGCTCACCTGATGTGGGGTTCAAACTCATGAACTGTGAGATCATGCCCTAAGCTGAAGTTAACTGAGCCACCTGGGTGTTCCAAGAATGGTTATCTTTTGGGGTTCAAAAAATATATATAATTAAAATCTGTTTTAAAATAGCAAAAAGGTGGGAAAAAAGTAACTGGAGTTGAATGTTATAAGGTCTTTGAATACGTGATAAGTGGTAAAGGAATACATTCCAATAGACTCTAATAAATCAAAAATGCATATTGTTATCAACAATATATACCTAAATGGTAAAAAGGTGAGCATAAATTAATAAAAATAAGTTGATTCATCCAAAGAAAACCAAAAAAGTAGAGAAAAAAGATTATAAACTATGAAATACAGGAGACAAATACATGGTAAGTAATAAGATGGTAGATATAAACCAAATAGATCAATAATTCGCTTAATAAAATTGATTAAATAATCCAAACATAATGATCAGACTGATTAAAAACACTAATAAAACCATACAATATTGTGCTCACAAGAAGCACACTTGAAGTATAACAATAAAGGGAGCCTATGAGAAAATGTAACGAAAGATACACATCATGAAAAACATAATTAAAAGAAATGTGGCATTATTACACTAAGAGACAAATTAGACTTTAAGGAAAAAGAGGTGCTGGAGATGAAAAGGAATGTTTCATATGTTAAAAAGAGTTTGATACTTAAGGAAATTAAAACAATTTTAGGTGCATAGATCTAATTACATTGTCTGAAAATACATACAGCAAAAAAAGAACTAAGAGGAGAAACAGACAAAACCAAACTTATGGTGAGAGCTTTTAACACACTTCCCTTAGTAACTGATAGAAAAAGCAGACAAAAATTACCAAGAACACAGAATAAGCAACATGATTAACAAACTTAATCTAACTGGCATATAGTGAACACTGCACTCCAAGTTTGAAAATCATACTTTCTCCTTCACTTATTTCTTAAAAATGCACACAGCAATCTTGGTCATAAACAAATTCTCAACAAATTTAATGGGTTAAAATAACACCAGTATTATTCTGTGACCAAAATGGTACTGTTTGAAATCACTGAAAAACAAGAAATATATAAGGTATTCAAATATTTGGAAATCAATTAATAGACTTATAAATAACTCCATGGGTCAAAGACAAAATCAAACAAGAAATTAGAAAATACCTTAAAATGAAATATATGAAAAAACAAGACATAAAAAATGGTAGGTTGATATCTTGTTCAGAGGTAAATTTATATACTTTTGCATATATTTTAAAAAGGAAAATGTTTGAGAATGATCTCAGCTTGCATCTCAGGAAGCTAAAAATAGCAAATTAGACAAAAAGGAAAATAGAATTTATAAAATAATAAAGGTAAAACTTTAATTTAATTAAATAAAAAACAATTGTATAATAGAAAAAAAACAAGAAAAATTTGTTTCTTTGAAAAGGCTAATAAACTCCTGAGAAGAATTATGAGACAATGCATAAATTACCAACATTAGAAACAAAAAGGATTTATCTCCAGATTCTATATCATTTAAAGCATTATTCTAATATACTTAAAAATTTTTGAGAAGTGTTAATAGTCCCTAGAAAAATACAACATATAAAAATACCTAAAGAGAAATAAAAAATCTAAATAATACCATGTCTGTTAAACAACTTAAATCTGTATTTTAGAAAAGGTTCCCACATAGAAACTCCAGAGTTGGATACTTTCACCAGAAAATTTTATAAATATTTAAGGAAGAAATAAGTCCAATTTTAGACAAATTTGTTAAGAGAATAAGCAAAGACAGCTATTTCCTAACCAGTTTTCTGAGGCCAGCATACTTTTTATAACAAAACACACTAAGGACAATTAGAAGAAAGGAAAACTGCAAGCCAATTTCTCTCAGCATAGGTTCAAAAATTTATACAAAATATTAAAAGCCCGTATCCAGTAATCCAAATTCAGAAGATACATTATAAACAAGTTGACTTTATTCTATGAATATGGGATTTACCAGTCAGCATCAATTAATGAGATATATTAACAAAATAAGGAGAAAATGTGATAATTTTAAGAGATGATATAAAATCTCATAGCAAACACACACACACATCTAATGGTGAAATATTATTTCCATTGAGACTTGGAAGAGAAAAAGAAATCAACATTCCCATTTCTATTGAACATTTCAGTAGAAGTCCTACAGTCCAGTAAACCAAAAAAAAAGTAAGTAAAAGTTTGGAGAAAGAAAGGAAGAAAGGAAGGAAGGAAGGAAGGAAGGAAGGAAGGAAGGAAGGAAGGAAGGAAAGAAAGAGAAGGAAGGAAGGAAGGAAGGAAGGAAGGAAGGAAGGAAGGAAGGAAGGAAGGAAGGAAGAATCTTGTCTTTATTTAGATACTACATGATTATTATTAATAAGTAAATTTATCATGACTTCCAAGTATATATCAATTTATAAAAATAAAATGCTTTCAGTTTATCAGCAACAAATTCATAAAATGAAGTTTAGCTTTAAAATCAAATAAATGAGAATAAAGCTAATTAGAAATAAGCAGCACCAAAACATGGAAAAAAAAATGAGAAGATAACTGTAAATGGAGAAATACATACTTAATATATTAGACCATTTAAATTATTCTACAGATTTAATACAATCTTCATCAAAATCCCTTCAATTGCATGTATTTGCGTTATGTGTGTATGTGTGTATATTAAGAAACATTCTAAAATGTATACTGAAATGCAAAAGTTCAAGAATATGTAAAACAGTATAAAAAAATAAATTTGAAATCCTTCTACTACTAGATTTAAGGATATTACGAAGCTACAATATATAATATAGAGTGGTACTGGCACAAGAATATACAAACTAATGTAACACACAGAAAAATCAAAAAAGATATCTATGCGTATGTATATGGACACTTAAGACAAAGGCAAAGTAGTGGGAAAATGATAGTCTTTCTCAATTAGTGTTATTGGATTAACAGGATATTTATACAGAGAAATTAAAATTTTAAATGTTCATTTATTTATTTTGAGAGAAAGAGTGTGTATGAGAGAAGGGAGAAGGGCAAAAGGAGAGAGAGGGATTGACAATCTTAAGCAGACTCCATGCTCAGCAAGAAGTCTGATACGGGGCTCAATCTTATGACCGTGAGATCATGACCTGAGCCAAAATCAAGAGTTGGATGCTAAATGGACTGAGCCACCCAAGAACCCTAGAAGAAAACAAATTTTGACCACTATTCCACACTATTTAACAAATGAGTGCCAGATAAATTTTATATCTAAATATGAACTGTAAAGTACTTTTAAAAGAAAATATATTTGTGATCTTGAAATAAATTAAAATGTCTTAAATGAGAGGCAAATATCACTAACCAAAGAGAAAAAAAACCTAAAACCATTTAGGCTACATTAAAATTATAAACTGCTCATTAGAAGACATAGAACATGAATATAAAAGCCAGAGTGGGAGAAGATGCATACACTACATGTAATTGACAAAGGACTTTATATGATATGTATGATGGATTCCTGCCAGTCTATAAAAAAAATACACATAACTTTCAAAAAAGAGGATATCCAAATGATCAATATATTAAAATATGCTCAACCTCATCAAGGAAAATATATAAAAGTACATAGTGATATGTATGATGAAATGTCATCAAGGAAATATATGAAAGTACATAGTGATATAACCACGTCAGAAGACAATCAGAGTTTATACATAACAAATGTATAATTTATGACCCAATTCCACTTAGAGGCATATACAATAGAGAAATACTCACAAAAAGACCAGTATATAAATGATCAAAAAATTATATCCATGGAAAACTCAAAAGGAAAACAATACAAATGCCCATCAATAATAGAGTAGCAATAAGTTGCATTATAGTTATACAACAAAATACCGTATGGCAGTGGGAAATCATGAAACTATTACTTCACAAAACAACTTGGAAGGATATCAGAAACATAATATTGTGTGAAGGAAGCCAGATGCTAAAGGACCCATACAATATGGTTTCATTTATATGAAGTGTAAAATTTATCACTATGTAACAAATAGTTCCAAAATTTAACAGCTGATAACAACAAATACTTATTATCTCACATAGTTTCTGAGGGTTGGGAATCTGGGAACAGTTTAGTTGGGTCACTGGTGGCTCAGGATCTCTCATGAGGTTGCAATCATCTAAAGGTTTGACTGAGACTGGAAAGAAAATATGTTTCCAAGATGGCTCACTCACAGCAGTTGGCTAGAAATTTCAACTCACTGCCTACTGGCAAGGGACCTCAGTTCCTTGCTACATGGACCTATCCCCTGGGACTACTACAGTTTCTTCACAAATGGTGACTTCAAGTTGAAGCCAATGCTTATTTACCATTTTGAAAATTCTAGGGCCCTTACAAATTATGCTACATGTTTCTGCCTGTGCTCTATAAATAGAACATGTGGGTGACAACAGATCTGTTTATAACATGGTTTACTAAATATTTTAAGCCCAGTATTAAAACCTACTGTTCAGGAGAAAAAAAAGAAAAAAACAAAAACAAAAAACAATTCCTTTCAAACAATTACTGCTCATTGACATGGTCACCTAAGAGTTCTGACGGAGAGGTACAATGAAATTAATGTTTTGTTTTGTTTCATGTCTGTTAATGCAACATCCATTCTGAAGCCTATGGATCAAGGAGTAATTTCAACTTTCAAGTTGTATTTAAAAAAATACATTTCATAAGGCTATTGCTGCCACCATAGATACTGATTCCTCTGATGGATCTGGGCAAAGTAAATTAAAAACTTTCTGGAAAAAAAAAAAACATTCTAGGTGCCATTAAGAAAATTTGTGATTCATAGGAAGAGGTAAAAACATCAACACTAACAGGAGTTTAGAAGATATTGATCCCAACTCTTATGAAGGACTTTGAGGAATTTAAGACTTCAGTGGAGGAAGTATCTGCAGATGTAGTGGAAACAAAGAGAACTAGAATTGGAAGTGCAGCCTGAAGATGTGACTGAATTGTTGCAATCTCACGATAAACCTTGAAAGGATGAAGAATTGTTTCTATGGATAGGCAAGAAATGGGTTTATCAAGATGGAAATTACTCCTGGTGAAGACACCATGTAGACTGTTGTAATGACAACAAAAATTTTAGAATATTACATAACCATACTAGATAAAGCAGCAGCAGGGTTTAAGAGGATTGACTCCAATTCTGAAAGAAGTTCTACTGTGGGTAAAATGCTATCAAACAGCATCACATACAACAGAGAAATTGTTCATGAAAGGAAGACTCAATGAATGTGGCAAACTTACTTTTGTCTTATTTTTAAAGGTTGCCACAGCCACAGCCACTCCAAACTTCAGCAACCACCATCCTGATCAATTAACAGCCATCAACATAAAAGCAAGAACCTCCATTAGCAAAAGATTAGGTAGAACTCACTGAAAGCTCCGATGAAGGTCAGCATTTTTTTAGTAATAAAGTATTTTTAAATTTAGGTATGTACATTTATTTGTTTGTTTAAAGACATAATAGTATTGAACACTTAAAAGACTATAGCATAAACTGGCTCAGTTGGTTGGGCGTTGGACTTCTGATTTCATCTTAGGTCATAATCCTAGGGTCATGGGATTCATCCCCATGTCAGGCTCCATGCTGAGTATAGAGTCTGCCTAAGATTCTTTCTCTCCCTCCCTATACCTTTCTCTCCTGCTTTCATGCACTATCTCAAAAAAAAAAAAAAAAAAAAAAAAGACCACAGTAGAATATAATTTGTTCTCTACAGCTAAGTAAGTCAATTTTTTGGATTTTCTCTTTATTCTTTGTTCATTTTGTTTCTTAAATTCCAGATACAAGTGAAATACTATAATTAGTTTTACTAAGATTGACTTAACTTCACTTAGCATTATACCCTCTAGATGTATCCATGTTGTTGCAAATGTCAACATTTTATTCTTTTTTATGTCTGAGTAACATTCCATTGCATATAAACATACCACATCCTTTATCCATTGATTCATCTACTGATGAACACTTGGGTTGCTTCCATAATTTGACTATTGTAAATAATGCTCCAATAAACATCAGGGTATATCCATCTTTTGAATTAGTGTTTTTGTATACTATGGGTAATTATCTAGTAGTGGAATTCTGGATCATATGGTAATTCTATTTTTAATTTTTTGAGAAACCTCCATACTGTCTTCCACAGTGGCTGCACCAGGTTGCATTCCCACCAACAGTACACAAGGATTCCCTTTTCTCCACATCTTCATCAAAACTTGTTTCTTGTGTTTGATTTTAGCCATTCTGATAGCTGTGTGGTGCTATCTCACTGTGGTTTTGATTTCCATATCCCTGATGATAAGTGATGCTGAGAATGTTTTCATGTGTTTTTTGACCATCTGTAGTTCTTCTTTGTAGAAATGTCTGTGCATGTATTCTGCCCATTTTTAATCAGATTGGTTTTTTTTGTTTTGTTTTTTTTTTTTTTGGTGTTGAATTGTAGAAGTTCTTTATATATTTTGGATACTAACCCTTTATTGGATATGTCATTTGCAAATATCTTTTCCTATACAGTAGGTTGCTTTGTAGTTTTGTTTTTTTAAATTCTTTTAATGTTTATTTATTTTTGAGAGAGAGAGCACACATGAATACTAGGTGAGTGGGGGAGAGGCAGAGAGAGACACAGAGAGAGAGAGAGAGAGAGAGAGAGAAAATCCCAAGCAGGCTCTGAGCTGACAGCGGTTCGATGCAGGTATTAAACTCACAAACCAGGAGATTTGGGGCTAAGCTGAAATCAAGAGTCCAGATGCTTAATTGATTGAGCCACCAGGTGACCCAAGAAGCTTTTTAATTTTGATGTACTCTCAACAATTTATTTTTACTTTTGTTTCCCTTGTCTCAGGAGACATATAAAACTGATATCAGAGAAGTTACTGCCTATGCTCCCTTCTAGGGTTTTTATGGTTTCATGTCTAATATTTAGATCTTTAATCCATTCTTGGTTTATTTTTAGGCAAGGTGTAGTAAGACAGTGGTCTAGTTTCATTCTTTTGCATATGGCTGTCCAGGTTACCCAGCACCATTTGTTAAAAAGATTAAATTGCATATTCTTGCCCCTTTTGTGAAAGACTAATTGAACCTATAATGGTGGGTTTATTTTTGGGCTCTCTATCTTGTTCTATTGATCTGTGTGTTTACTGTTGTGCCAGTACCATTCTGTTTTGAACACTACAGCTTTGTAGTACATCTTGAAATCTGGAATTGTGATACCTTTAGCTTTACTCTTCTTTTTCAAGATTCTTTTGGCTATTCAGGGTCTTTTGTGGTTCTCTAAAATTTTAGGATTCTTTGTTCTAGTTCTGTGAAAAATGCTATTGGTGTTTTGAGAGGATTTTCACTAAATCTGTAGATTGCTTTGAGTAGTATAGACATTTTAACAATATTTGTTCTCCCAATCCATGAGAATGAAATATCTTTCCATTTGTTTGTGTCCTCTTCATTTCTTTCATCAATGTTTTACAGTTTTCAGAGTACGGGTCTTTCACCTCTTTGGTTAAGTTTGCTCTTAGATATTTTATTACTTTTTGTGTAATTGTAAATGGAATTGTTTTCTTAATTTCCTTTTTTGCTATTTCATTATTAGTGCATAGAAATGCAACAGTATCAACATAATCGTTATGTGCATGGAGAAACCAAAAGCTTCATCTGACTCACTTTATTGCAATATTTGCTTTATTGTGGTAGTCTGGAAGTGAACCTGCAGTATCTTTGAGGTACGCTTGTACAGTGAAACTACCTGGAACACACACACACACACACACACACACACACACTCACCAACATTACAAACTGATGGTTCACAAACAATTCGCCATAAGATTTCTTCATACAGCAAACACCATTCATCACTCTAAAATGTGGTTTTATTTATGGAAATATAATTTGACCACAACTTCTCCAGAATATGGTAATTACACACAGTTAGAGATACCTGCCCAACCAATCTCACCTAGAAGAAGTACTGGCTTGTGTCCAGCATGCCATTAAGTATTCAAATCTGTTCCAGACTATTTAATTTTGTTTACCACAAGCTTCAATGATGAAGCCAAGTTACAGGGGGAAACATGCTATTTTTTAAGAAGACTGATTGCTATGTTAAAGTCTTTTGAGAAAAATATTAGCATGTTATGTGTGGCTTGGCAAAACAACTCTTTGGAGATATTTTATGTAATACTCAAGTCAAAACCATTTTAGGTGATTCCCCTAAGGAAGCAGCAAAAACACACTGCAAAAAACAGAAAGGTTAGGAGTGCACCTTCCAAAAGTTCAAAGATTGGCTGCTGCTAATTTGTGTTTATTGGCTTTCTACTACCATGTTACTATCTTCTGATTTCTACAGTGAGAGTTCAGGTTTTACTCTTTAGCCTCTTTAAGTAGTGCATGCATGCACACACGCACACACACACACACACACACACACATTGGAGAAAAGAGAGAGAAAACCAAGACACGATAAGTATAAATGGACTAAAACGAAAGGAGATAAGAGAGATGGAGAGAACAAGAGACAGAGTGAAAGAATGAGAGTGACAATATATAACTAATTGTGTAAAATGGGATCATAGTCCATACACATATACAGAGTCTATGTATTAGTTTTCTACTGCTGTGATAAAAAAACTGTCACAAACTTAGTGGATTAAAACAAACAAAAACATCATTTTATGTTTCTGTCGGTAAGAAGTCTGACATGGCCTCACCAGGCTAAAATCAAGGTTCCAATCCTCTCTGGAGGCCCTCAGGAGAGAATATGTTTCCTTGCTCATTCATGTAGTTGGAAGAAATCTGTCTGGAGGTTGTGGGTCTGACGTACCCATTTACTTCCTGGCTGTCAGCTGAGAGCTGTTTCTTAGAGGCCACTTGTATTCCTTGGCTTATAGCCTCTTTCATATTCTGAGGTAGCAATGGCAAGTTGATTACTTCTCATGTTTCATCTCTCTCTGACTCTGGCTTGTTTTAAAAGGCCCATCAGATTACATTGAGCCTACCCAAATAATACAAGATAATCTTTTTGGGTTAGCCTATTAACAGATTTAATTCCATTTGCAAAGTCCCTATTGCCATTCAATGTTAACATATCCCCATGCTTAGGATACTAGGGTATTGACATCCATGGGGTGCTATTATTCTGCCTAATTGATTTTAATAGTAGAATAAAATATTTATATACAACCTATTTAAGTTGGCTATGTATTTATTATGTATTAATCGATTCTTCACTCATTGGCTCAGTTACTCAGTATCTAATGACAACAGTTTAATGTAAAGCATGTGATTTCACAATGCTATCAAGAATGAAGTCATCAAAGAAAGGATTTAGGATAGTTTGGCCATTGAAAGAAGTAATGAAAATAAAAATCTTAGGCCACACTATAATAAGAATCTAGGAGTTCATATGAAAATAAAGAATAAACAGATAAATGGAGGGGAAGAAAGAGCCCTTCCTTAGAATAGAATACCAAGTAACAAATGTGCAATATATGAAAGATATAGTGATTCAGAACTTAGCAATCAACTTAATAATAATATCATGAAAATATCATCATTTGGTGCTAAATCTATTGGGTGATGAACAAGATATTTATATGGTCTCAAGTATTTCCCCTCAAGAGATTTAACTACAGAGGGGAAAGAGTAACTTTAGTATGGAGAAAGCTGGCAGTTATGACCTTAAACAAATGATCAAAGTTATCACAGATATTTGGAAAAATATACATACTGGCTTCCTAATATGATACACTGATAAAGACACAGTATCCCATTTGTAGCATTTTTCCCCACATATCATAACATACATTTAATTATAAGGAAGCATTAGAGAAATCCAAATTCACAGACAAAAGCAATGGTCCACACTCCTCAAAACTGACAACGTGATTAAAGAAAGAGAGCAGAATTGTTCCAGATTAAAAGAAAAGAAAGACACAGGACCAATTTATTGCAATTATCCTAGGTGGGATCCTGGATAAGAAAAACTTTTATTTACAATTAAAAAGAAAAACATTTAAAACACTGGCAAAACTTGAATACAGTCCGTATATTAGAGACTAGTAGTATTATATTAATGGTCATTTCTTTAGTTTTATAACTGCAGTATAGTTGTGTAAAAGAATATCCCTGAGAACAAACTGAATGTTGACAAAAACTGAGGACTGATGGATGTGGGGGGAGGGAGGAGATGGACATGGAGGAGGGCACTTGTGGGGATGAGCACTGGATGTTATAAGGAAACCAACTTGACAATAAACTATTTGTAAATATAGATAGATAGATAGATAGATAGATAGATAGATAGGCATCGCTTCACCCACTCCGCAGAGTCTTAACATATTTCTATGGTCTGTGGAAAACCGCAGTGCAAAATGTTGTATTGCCTGGATTTTCACTGATCTTGTGATAGACTCTATCAATAGGTAAAGGGAATTTCTTACTGGCTAATTAACCCATTAATAAATAATAATGACTGCCATTTTCCTTGGTTTTCCTTTTTGTATTTGAATACATTTTATTGAACTATATAAATAAAATAATATCTCAAGTCAAAAAAATAGTTTTAGGAAATAAACAAATATTTAGGAGTAAAAGGGTATTATGTATTACTCTCAAATTATTCAGAAAAAAAATTAATATGCATGTACATAGGTAAATAAAATGGTAAAAGAAATGTGATGAAATACTAAAATTTGGTGAACGTGACTGGGGGAATATAGGAATTTTTTTCAGTCTTCAAGTTTTACCATAAGACTAAAATTATCACAAAATAAAAAGTAAAAATAAATCATAAGAGAAGGTGACTGGTGTTTTCACCCTACAGAACTACAATTCAAAATAAGTATCATTTGAAACAAGTAGCATGTGATGTATTCTGAATTAAAGATACATCATCTTTTTTTTTTAAAGCTTATTTATTTAGTTTGAAAGAGAAAGACACTCCAAATGGGGGGTGGGGGAGCAGAGAGAAAGGGAGACAGAGAACCCCAAGTAGGCTCTGTGTTGACAGTGCAGAGCCTGATATGGGCTCAAACTCACAAACCATGAGATCATGATGTAGGCCAAACCCAGGAGACACTTAACCAACCAAGCCACCCAGGTGCCCCAAGATAGATCATCTTTTAATTAACAAGAACCTTGTTATCAATGGGCAGTGATTGGGGAATATTTTTTTATCAGGAAACTTACTAGTGAAGCAGCTAGTTTCTTATAATTTATAAAACACAAATTTAATGGCAGGTGATGTCTATCAAAAAAATTATAATACCGAGTATTGGTGAGGTTATGGAGCAACCAGAATTCATGTATTCCTGGTTCAAGAATGTAAAATAGTAACAATCACTTTGGGGAAATGTTTGGCAGTTTCTAATAAAGCTAAACATACACTTACTCTATGACCAAGTTACTACACTCCTAGACAACAACCCTAGAGAAAGGAGTACATATATTCCATTAACTGACTTGTATGTACATGAATGCTTATAGCAGCACTATTCAGAAAAACCCCAAACTGAAGGAAAAAAATGTCTAGCAACAGACAAATGGATCAATTAATTGTGATATATTCATATAATGAAATACAACTTAGCAATAAATAATGACAATAAATATAGCAGTGGCATAGATTAATCTCAAAAATATTATGCTGAGCCAAAGAAGCCAGATAAAAAAGAGTACATAGTGTATTATTCCACTTGTATGAAGTTTAAGGAGAAAACAAAACTCATCACAATAATGATAAAAATTCAGAATACTGGTTGACTTTGGAGGGAAGGGGGACACAATGATCAGAAAGAGAGCAAAGAACATTCTGAGCTGATGGAAGTGTTCCTTATGATATGGGTCGCAAAGATGTATACAGGTCAAAATTCATCAAACTGTATGCTGAAGATGTTTGTATTTTACTGAATGTAAATTAAGTGCCAATAAAGTAGTGTTAACATGAATGAAAGCCTCTGGATGTCTAGCCACCTGATCTTTGCCCTCAGACTCACTAATTCTCCTCATGACACTTAGCAAACAAGTGCCTTCATTATGTCACACAACTGCCTAGTAAATCAATGAAGTGCTACATTTACAAGAAGCTTCAATCAGGAAAGCTACTATTACCTCTTAAAGAAAAAGACCCAGCATATGGGCTAACTGAAGAACTGGATGCAATGTAACCAAATTATATCAATTCTTATTGGAAGACATAACTTGAAGAGCTCTGACTCCTCAAAACTGGGAACATAAATCCCCCAAATTGCTTTTAAACCTCATCCAGCCTGCATAGTAATGGGCTACATCAGTCTCCAGATCAAGTGCCTGACAAGGTTGTTTGTTGAGAAGGTAAGAAACACAGGCACTCCTCTCACTGAAATATTTGCCTAGAGATATTTCTGTTCTTGAGAATGAAATGCAAATTTGTTTCCAGTAGCCTGAGGTGGGATAGTGGTTTTTATGGTTTTGCTTCAAAACCTGATGAAAATTGGGAGTGAGTTCATCTCTTTTTATAAGGTTATTTGGTGAGGTTTCCAACATGATCTAATCTTGCCCTGGAAAATGAACTAAAAGGAGTTGACTGGTTATTAGGAATGAGTTCACTGGCCCCACTTTACAGCCATCCAAGTGGATGTCTCCATGGAAGTCTCAAGGCTGCTCCTGTCCCAGCTGGGTTCAGAGACCTCCCTGTGACTTAAGAGGGACTTCCCAGGGCAGAACAGGGAAGAATCATATCCAACTCCTTTCAGATTTTAAGTGTGCTTGTCTTTCCATTACCTACTCCTATTTTCAGAGCTGTATAATTTAACTTCCCAAATTAAGACCAGGTTAAAAACCAATAACCTCTACTCACTCAGGCACAATCTATTGTGCCTGAATTTAAAGCAACACCCACACATCTATTTTTCTCTATTGACATAGCACAGGTGGATTGTTCTAATATTAAAATTTTCCAAAGTATACCTTATTGGAGTGTAAAACAATTAGAACAGTCTAATAAAATTAATGAGCTCCATAGTTAAAGGGGGAAAAATAAAGGGATTCTTACAGGATAGTATTTTGCCTGTTGACTTATAACTTCACACTTGATAAGGTGAGCTCACATCTTTTGTGGATATTTTACACATGCTTTTGCTAGTTAAATAAAGACTTGCTTCAGTGCCTACCTTCTTCCTGAAATTAAATAAAATGAACTTGTGATAGTCCCAGACCACCACAGTCAGAGGTCATTAGGATAAATAATATATACATATTAAAACAATGACAACAAAAATCTGAGAATGTTTACACAATTGTAATCAAAGCTTTAAAAAGTGCTAACTAGAGAATGAAGGAATAATGAGTTCAGAGTATAGCAAAAAGTCTTGTGGGAGAAGGTTAATTTTGAGCTGACCTCTGAGAGAGAAATGGAACTTTTACATTTGATTCTCAGGCCAGTTTTTCTGAGAATATCCTTTATTTAATTACTTTTTGGATTTTCATTGTTATTTAGTTATTTTGAGAGAGAGAGAGAGACAGGGAGAGAGAAAATTCCAAGCAGGCTCCACAGCTTCAGTACAGAGCCCAACATGGGGCTAGAACTTACAAACTATGAGATCATGAGCTGAGCCGAAATCAAGAGGTGGATGCTTAACTGACTGAGCCACCCAGTTGTCCCTGATTAAAATATCCTTCAGTTCCATGGTTCTCAGTTGGAGGCAATATGCCACTACCACTACCCATTCTGGGGACCCTGACAGTGTCTGAATACATTTCTGATAGTCAAAACTAGGAGATGGATGTGCTACTGGCATCCAATGGGTCAGGGATGATACTAAACATGCTACATTGCCCATGTAGCCTTTTTCATTCCCATGTCTTTCCTCAACATAGAATTATTAGTCCAAATTATCAATAGTTTAACTTTTTTTTAATGCTTTATTTCTAGGAGAGAGAGAGACAGCGTGAGCAGGGGAGGGTCAGAGAGAGAGGGAGTCACAGACTGAAACAGGCTCCAGGCTCTGAGCTGGCAGTCAGCACAGAGCCCGACGCAGGGCTCGAACCCACAAACTGCGAGATCATGACCTAAGCGAAAGTCAGACGCTTAACCGACTAAGCCACCCAGGCGCCCCAAATTATCAATAGTTTAAAAACACTGTTTGGGATTATTCAAAATGTCCACAATCATAATAAAGCTATATTGGCTTTTATATCTAAGTCACCCATAGGCTTCAAAGAGAGGAAACAAAAATAGTATTTAAGACTTTTCAAGACCAGATTCAAATACATTTTTAAAAGGTGGCATAATTCTAAAAAACTGCACTCAAGTCATCTCCCCCCCCCCAGTATTATGGAGATACAACTGATGGATAACACTGTGTAAGTTTAAGTTATATGACATGATGTGATTGATATATGTATATATTGTGAAAGGATTACCACAATAAAGTTAGATGACATGTATCATCTCACAGTTACCTTTTTTTTTTCCTGAGAGGAGAGAGAGAGCACAAGTGAGGGGCAGAGTGAAAGAGAGAATCCCAGGATGGGCAGAAGGGGGAGAGAGAAAGAAAGAGAAGCAGAGCTTACCTTACACAGGGCTCATGTTTTACCCTAAGTGGGGATCTTGTTTTACCCAATGTGGGGCGCAAGCTCAACCAAAGCAGTGGTTGAGCTCATCCTAAGCAGGGCTCATGCTCACCAGAAGCGGAGCATGAGCTTACCTGAAGTGGTGCTGGAGCTCACCCATTGTGGGGCTCAACTCCCGAACCATGAGATCATGACCTGAGCTGAAGTCATATGCTTAATGACAGAGCCACCCAGGCTTCCACACAGTTACCTTTTTTAATGTATGTACATGGTAAGAAGTTTTAAGATCTATTCTCTCAGAAACTTTCAAGTATATAATATGGTATTATTAACTATGGTCACCATGCTGTACAGATCTCCAGAATTTAATCATCTTATAACTAAATGTTTTACACTTTTACCTTCACCCATTTCTCCCATCCCTGTTCCTGACAACCACCAAACTCCTATCTGCTTTTATGAGTTTGCTATTTTTTTCAGAATCCACATATGAGTGAGATCATAGAGCATCTGTCTTCTGACTTATTTCATTTAGCATAATTCCCTGAAAGTTCATCCATGTTGTAGCAAATGGCAGGATTTCCTTCTTCTTTAGGCTGAGTAATATTGCATTTTAGATAGGTAGGTAGGTAGGTAGGTAGATAGATGGATAGATAGATTGATAGATGATAGATACATACATTCTTTATCAAATCATTCATCATGGACACTTGGGTTATTTCCATATCTTGGCCACTGTAAATAATGCTGCAACAAACATGGGAATATATCTTTAACATAGTGTTATCCCTTAGAACATATACCCAGAAGTGGGATTGATGAATCATATGGTCATGCTATTTTTAATTTTTTGAGAAACCTCCATACTGTTTTTCATAGTGGTTGCACCAGTTTGCATCTCAACTAACAGTGCACAAAGGTACCCTTTTCTCCATTTCTTCACCAGCATTTGTTATCACTTGTCTTTTTGATACTAGACATTGTAACAGGTATAAAGTAATATTTTACTGTGGCTTTGATCTTCATTTCCCAGATAATCAGTGATGTTGAACACCTTTTCATGTACCTGTTGACTATTTCTATATCTTCTTTGGAAAAAGTGTCTATTCAGGTCCTTTGCCCATTTTTAAATTGGATTATTTGAATTTTATTTTTGCTTTTGTTTTGTATTTGCTACTGAGTTGTAGGAGTTCTCTGTCGGAGGCCGAATCCGGCCTGTCCAGGGGTCCCTGAAGGATGGAGAGTGTCAGCAAGAGAGGAGTGAGAGAGCCCCGGAGATTCTTTCTGATCACTTGGTAGGCATCTCTGCTCTGTCTTGGGCTCAACTTTATTTTAAGTGTTTTTGAGTCTGCACAGAAGTGGCATTTGCCTTAGACAATGATTTCTGACAACAAACTTCTTTGATATGTAAGAATTTCCCAGAACATAAATTTGTGGAAGACTCAAGCATAACCTTTATCAATAGCAATTGAGGTAGGGGATTTAGATGCTTATCTTATGGGGAAGGGAGGCATCTTTAGCATACAAGACAATGGTTTTAGCATAAGAGAGTGAAGTTACTTCTCTGTGAGCAGGGGTCAAAAACAGGTCTTTCAGGAGATACCTTTGCTCTCATAATCACAAAAAGAAGAAGTTCCTCAATAGGTTCCTTCACAGGGAGTAGTCAGCATATACAAGGCCAGAAAATGCTCCAGGCAGAAGTAAATGGGTGGGGGTAGATATTTGCCCTTAACTCTAAATTAGGCCGTTTGCCTCAGGGCCAGACTCAAGCCCCCTTTATTATGCAAGTCTTGGATCTGCAAGACCCTTAGGAAGAGCCTTTTGAGAATGGCTTTCCTTATGATCAATCTGTGTGGGGAATATCGGTCTGATCTGGAATATTGTAAGACCTGGTCAATACCAGCAGCCTCATTTACAACATGAGCCAGTAGTAGCAGAAGGAGATACCAGTTTCCTTGCTGTGACTGCCATCCAGAGAGGCTGGTGTGGCTCCCGGCAGTTCTTTATATACATTAGATATTAATCCCTTATCAGAAAAATAATTTCCAAATATATTCTCCCCTTCTGTAGGTTACCTTTCCATTTTGTGCATTACTTCTTTTGCTGTACAGCTTTTTAGTTTGATATAATCCCTCTTATTGATTTTTGCTTTTGTTGTTTGTGCTTTTGGTATCATAGTAATAAATTATTGCCAAGACCAATGTCAAAGAGGTTCTTCCCTATGTTTTCTTCTAGGAGTTTTACGGTATAGCAGGTCTTATGTTTAGGTCCTTGATCTCTTTTGAGTTAATTTTATAAGTGGCATAAAATAGGAGTCCAATTTTATTGTTCTGTATGTGTTTATCCAGTTTTCCCAGTACCATCTGTAGAAGAAACTATTTTCCCCTTTGGCATTTTTGGCTCCCTTGTCAAATCTTAGTTGACCATATACATGGGGCTTTAATTCTGGGCTCTCCATTCTGTTCCACTGATCTATATATTTATTTTTATGCCAATGCCATACTATCTTGCCCAAAACAGATGAATGGACAAAGAAGATGTAGTATATATCTTCTACCACTATATTTATATACTATATGTTATTGGAATATTATTCTGCCATGAGAAAGAAGGGCATCCGGTCATTTTCAAGAACATGGATGGACCTTGAGTACTTTATGCATATGTGAGATAAGCCAGGCAGATAAATACAAATACCACATTGTATCACCCATATGCAGAATCTAAAAGCCAAACCCATAGCAAAAAAGAGTAGAATGGTGGTTACCAGCGGATGAAGTTTGGAGGGAAAGGACACATACTGTTTAAGGGTACAAACTTGCAATGAGTAGTAAATGAACCCCAGAAATTTAATGCAAGATATAGTAAATATAGACAACAATATTGTATTATTATCATCAAGCTTACAAAGAGACCAGAACTTAATTATTCCAACCACTAAAAAGAAATCATAATTATGTAACATGATAGAGGTGCTAATTATTCACTACAATGGCAATCATAGTACAACATATAAATGTACCAAATTAACATGTTGTATACCTTAAATCTGCATGACATATGTCAAATATATTACAATTAAAATATAAAAATAAATTTATAATTAAAAATAAATAAAAATAAGTAAATTTAAATAGTCAATAGTTTATTCAAAAATATTTTTTAAATAGTTTATTGTCAAGTTGGTTTCCATATAACACCCAGTGCTTATTCAAAAATATTTTTAAGAGCTATTATAGACTGAATGTTTTTATCCCTCAAAAACTGATATATTGGAGCCCTAACCCCCAATGTGATGAAGTTTAGTGATGGGGTCTCTGGGAGGTGAGGTGAAAAGGATTAGATAAGGGCAGGTGGGACCCTGGTCTCATGAGATTGGTACTGTTATAAAAAAGACACCAAAGAGCTTATCTTTCTGCACCAGCACAAAGAGGAGGTCAGATGAGCACATAGGGATATGGCACCTGCCTACAAGCCAAGAGAAGAGGCCTCAGAATAAAACCTACCTTGCTGGTCCCTTAATTTTGGGACCTCTGAACCTCCAGATCTGAGAAATAAATTCCTGTTTAAGACACCCAGTCTATAGTATTTTGTTATGACAGCCCAAGTTGACTAATACAAGAATCTACTATTTTCCAGGCATTGCAATAGACAGTGGGGCACTAATAACAGTAACAGAAACAAGTTCTCTCACTCTCACACAATGTATACAGAATGTTGCTTAAAGCCACAAATGGGATGAGATCACCTACAAAGAATTTTATATAAGGAAGCAAAGCAGGCAAATAGATCAGAGGAGAAAAAGGAGAGAGGACAGGAAAACAGTGGAGAAGAAAGGGAAGAAAGATGAAGAGAAAAGAAGGCCTCATTAAGACTCCAAAGTTTAAAGTTCAAGCACAAAAAGAAGAACCAGAAAAGGCTCGAATCATGGCTAGGACTATGATGTCAGGGGGTGTTAACTAGAAAAAAAGGTGAGAATGGACAATTAGATCAATGCTGATATGAGATCAGGTAACTGGAAGGTAGAAAGTGTTCTTTGCTTTGGCCATTGGAGGTTATATCATTAGTCTTGACAAGAGTAATTCCAGTGGAGCTTGAGAATGGGCCTCAGATCAAAGTGAATTTAGGAAAAAAAAGGACAGAGAAGTGGAGACAGAGTGGCCACATTTCCTTTTTGAGAAATACAGATAGAAAGGGAAACAGGAAATTGGGGGGGTTAGCAGTTGCAATGTGAGATGGAAGAGCTACAATGGAAAATGATTGAACGGAGGTATTTAACTTATTATTTGTTTCTAAGATATAATCATGTTTGTATGCAAATGGGAAAAATCTAACAAAGGGAGAAATTGACAATGCATAAAAGAGAGGAAATAATTTAAGAAATGAATTGGTAAGTAAACAAAAGCAGAAAGGCCACACATACCTTTGATAGGAGCTAGAGAATTTAAATATATATATACATTAATAGAAAGGAAGACCATGGAAACAGATGTAGGCAAGGTTTTAGGTTTGGTAGACAAAGTGAGAAAAGGGGGTTTCCAACTAGTGGCTTTTTATTTTCTCAACAAAGTATAGCAATTTAATGTTCATTTTCATGCTTTCCTACCCACAACCCACTTGTATATAAGCCATTTAGTCATCCATCAGCAACCACAGTATCATAATTTAGTATTGTTACAGCTTCAAAGAGAAAGAATAAGTTAATATTTAATTTTTTAATATCTAAAAGTTGTTCCTGAAGCCCACATGAGAAAAAAAAAATATACATTTGAAACTCAAAGCTTTTATTTTGAAACATTCAGAACTTATTAGGATAAAAAGGAAAAAAAAGGAGCAGGAAGAAAGGGGGGAAATGGCTGAAAATGAAAAAGGAAAGTTCTGAAGGAAGCCAGGATGAGGACTGTATGCCATAAATGTGACACATTGGAAAGATAGCAGAGGAATGCTCCAGCTCACTCCTGGATGAAACTAGATGACAGTGCCCAGGGCCACAAGGGACAAGAGAAAGAGGGAAGAAGGAATGTCTTTGGGGTGGGTCAGTAGATACTGGGATGGAGAACAAGACCTGGTAGGTAGAGGGAGGGAGGGGCATATAAATGTGAGGGCAGACTTAATGATACTGTGGAGGCTGGACGTTCTGCCCAATGTCTGTTCTGAGGAGCCTCTTCACTAAGCACTGGGTTAGACAGGAGTTCAGGGATGAGTCTCAGTCAAAGTGACTTCCCAGGAAAGCTTGGGTAGGTGATCAGAATATGCCATTCTAAAGTATGTCATTTTGGCATGAGAATTATTTTGAGCTGAAGGTAACTGAAAAACAGCAGAAAGAGGAAAGCTCTCTATCCTTCCACTTTCTGCCTAAGGGCAGGGCACAGATTTCCCTTTCTAGAAGTATCTCTCCTCCCCCCCATACCAGGAAAAGGAGGTCACTTGTTACGGAGATAGAGACAGCATCAACTTGAATCTCATTAGCAAACCTTACTGAAATAACCCTTATCTTCCATTAATTTCCCTCATATATTTACCACTCCTAGAATCACAAGTTACCACTCCTAGAAGCCCAACCCTTTTTCTTTTGTATTGTCCCTTCTCCACAGATTTGTCACTCCTTTCAAACAGTAATCTCTTGAGTTTAACTGCTTCTTTAGGTTTTTCATTTTCTTTTCTGTGAGAATCCCATCCATATGTAAAATTAAGATATTAACTTCAAATACAATTTGTATGCTTTTTATCCTGTTAATCTGTCTTTTGTCAGTTTAATTTGCATAGCCCTAAGTATTGAACCTAAGAGGAAAAAGTTTATTTTTTCTTCCCCTACACTTGAAATTCATGTGTTTGTCAAAGAAAAGCAGAAAGAAGGCCAGACGTGAAGCATGCCTGTTAAGTCTTTAAAAGAAAGTAGATAAAAAGTAGTCAGAGAAACACTGGGAGGACTTTGGGGAAAGTCTTTCAGGCCACGGAATGAGTGGGAGAATTATGAGGGTGATTAAATAATCAACCATCCAATTGAGGCAAAGAGGAAAAAGCCTCAAAAGCCTAAGTAGCAACTGATTTCGATGTTGCATGTTGAAAGACACACGTGTCTTAATGAGAGTCCCACACTTTTTCCAGATGCTTGAGCATTTGTTAGCTAAAATCTTTAACTAGAACTTGATCATATGATAAGAGCAATTTAGTAGGGCACAGCAAATCTCCACTCCTCACCTGGAAAAGTAAATGGACTTCTGGCTAAAAGTTGTCAGGGAAGAAATAGATGGTAAAATCCTTCAAAGAGTTAGAATTGAACTCTTGAGTTTCTTCATTTGTACATCCTTGTAGAAGATTTATTTCATTGCTCAATGAAAACAAGGTAATTTTCTTCTATTTCTGTTTACCTTTGGTGCACTTGGCATTTGACTAGACATTTCTAGATAATGAATCACAGCTTTTCAGGGATTTGATGTTACCACTAAGGGACTAAGAAATGGTAAGCTAATTACAATTATGCACCTTAATCCTGGTATTATGACACAGATAAAGAAGATAAAAGGAAAAATAAGACCTAACCAAGTAATTGTCCAATGAATTCTTTTAAAGAAAAGACACAATGTATATATATTCTGTATGCACAAACTTCTTGACTACCTTTTTAAATTCCAATTATTTTCTAACTTTATTTCAATAAGAAAGCTCTTTGAGATAGATGAAATATTTTCTTTTTTTTTAATATTTTATTTATTTCTGAGAGAGAGAGAGAGAGAGACAGTGTGAGCAGGGGAGGGTCAGAGAGAGAGGAAGACACAGAATCTGAAGCAGGCTCCAGGCTTTGAGCTAGCTGTCAGCACAGAGCCTGACACGGGGCTCGAACCCACAAACTGTGAGATCATGACCTGAGTTGAAGTTGGACGCTTAACTGACTGAGCCACCCAGGCGCCCCAGATGAAATATTTTCTAAATAAATACCTTCACCTTTCTATTAAACTTTAGGATAATTTTAGTTATCATGAACTGTTATTAGAAAATTAACCTCCTTAATTGCTGACATGAGCTCTGAGTTATGAAATATAGAGGATGAAATTTTGAGAGAGGTAGTAGACAAAATTCTGTAGGGAAGGAAATTATAACACAGAGATCGTATTTGGTAAAGCATTTCAACTGCCTTTCCTTGAAAATAACCCCTCCCTTCCTAAACTATCTCTTCCATTTAGATGTACTTCCTACTTAAATATAGCTAAGGCTATTCCATTTGTGACTCTGGATTAGGTGTTGAAAGTACCTAGTTTGGGAGGTTTTCACTACATTCTCATGGAGAGAAAGAAGCTGGGGGTCCAGAGTAGAGAGAGAAAAGCACTGCTTGTTTTTTTGCATATCTCCCTTGCTAAATGAGTTATAAAGGGACAATCATTGCCAGACTTAGGCTCTGTCACTTCAGTTGTTTAGAGAGCCCTTGTGTAGGTTCCCAGGGCAAGACTTCAAATAACCTGAGACAAAAAACTTTCTCTCTTTCTAGAGGAAGTTGACAAGATGACCAAGAACATACTACAGTTAATCACAGAGCAAAATCACTGTTATTACAGTCTGTGGTGAGAAACCAGGTATCTAGCTACAAAGGTGTAGCCATGAATCTCTAATAAAAACAAAATATTAAAAACGGAATAATGAAAACAGAAAAGAGGGCTTGTTCACTGAAAAGCAGTAATCTCTACAAAGCCACCCCTTCATCTGGCAGGCACTCATCTGGCTTGGAACAAGGGTAACTAAGTGAGAGTAATTTGCTTAAAATAAATCACTATGGGGGCACCTGGGTGGCTCAGTCGGTTGGGCATCTGACTTCGGCTCAGGTCATGATCTCACGGTTCGTGGGTTCGAGCCCCACGTTGGGCTCTATGCTGACAGCTAGCTCAGAGCCTGAAGCCTGTTTCAGACTCTGTATCTTCCTCTCTCTCTGACCCTCCCCTGCTCATGCTGTCTCCTCTCCCTCCCTCTCTCTCTCTCTCAGAAATAAATAAAACATTAAAAAAAATAAATCACTATGAACCACATGGATGCTTTGCCCCCCCCACAAAAAAAAAGAAAAGAAAAAAAAGTTCTTCAAGATTATCACAGACTATGCTCTTAATATTAAGAATATTTACATTGACCTGAGTATACGTGAATTGAGTTCCGACTGCCTTATGTCTCCTTTAATAATTCTGGAAGGATTATTGGACACCTACTTGGTAAGAAACATGATACCAGGTGTTTTAACACACGTCAGAATATATTATGTTTTAATGTATTGTCAGGGGCTAATAAGTAAACCACATGAAATGCAACCACTTTTAGACTGTATTATGAGTGCAAATATGAGAGGGATTCTTTTAGGTTTTGACCTCAGGAAGGGTGACCCCTGGGCAGACACAGGCACTAAAATTGTCCAAATCAAGGAAATGTCAAGAACCAAAGGGTGGAAAAGGCAGGGCAGAATTTACTGGGTGGCTGGAGAGAAGGGTTCCTAAGGAGAGTTATGGACATTAAGGCTGAGAAGTTAGGGAAGGTCTAATGGAAGACTATGACTGCTTCACTAAGGAATTTTAGATTTGTTTTTATTTTTAACTGCAGTACTTCTCAGCACCTCTAACATGCTAATTGTGACTCTCTAAAAAAGATCATAGCATGCCACAATCTCAATTTTTTTTACTCATGAAAATTTATGTATGAGATATAAAGAGACCCTTGCCCATTCATGACATACGCTGAGAAAAACCCTGTTTTGGGGAATTTGAAACTACTTCACAATGAATGTGATAGCATTAATATTTATTAGCAGAATCAGATCAGCCTAAAAGGTATTTGGCTTTATACGTATTATGGATGATCTAAAAATGTCTAAATCCTGAATTGGAAGATAATTAAAGCCCAGATGGTGCTATCAGAGGTTTGAATGGTCTCATCATAAACAAACCAAAGGCCACATTATTTCATTGTCTAGCTTCTAGTGACAGGAACTCAACCAAAGGAACCCATTCATTTTCAGCATTTATTGTTTTGTGCCCAAATCTGTTTTCTTGAACTTGCTAGGTCCTTCTTTAGGGGCAATCACTAAATGCCTAAATCTTCTCCTCCCCTGAAGCCCTTTATGTAGTTTAAAACAATTCCTATTTCCCCTTTGTTCTCTTTTCCTAGTTCTTTCAATTGTTCATCACAGGGCACAGCTTCTATGCCCTCGCCAACATAGCTATTCCTTCCTGGGTACTACAGGTTGTCTGTCTGACATGCATCACTTCCCTCCCACCAGGGTTGTCTGAGCTAATATTTAACACTTCACATCCTGAACGTTCTGCATCTATTACCACAGACAAAAGCCATTGGGGTTAACTTGAATTGTAATGAAGCTATGATCTATTAAATTACTTAAACAAATTTCTAAATAACTTATCTTCAGTCCCAACTTCTTCCTATGTTGCTGACTTTCAGGACTTTGTTAAAATGTATCTTTTACCACTGGTGTATCCTTTTTTTCTGTAATAATCTTTTTTATATTGATTCTACCAGGTTGTCTTCAGTTTGACAAGCAGTGTTCACCTGAGATTGGATAAAATATCAGATAGGAATAGATTAACGCAAAACCTTGCAAAGGGAACCAGATACTCTTGTTCAAGATGCATTAACCCAGGGCTTACTCAAATGTTATTTATCTACCAAAAGGAATCACCTAGCCTACATGAATTGTCAGAAACTAAGGTTCACTCAAATCTACTTCTACTACATCTGCTCCACTGGGCCAAGAAAATAAAGATAAAGGCTATATATAACATAATTAGTCAAAGCTATATCTGGTTGACTCCTCACTTGATACCACTCAGCTTTCAACAGGTCTCAGAATTTAGTATTTTCCTTTCTGAAAATTGGCATATCACATTTATCTATAGAATAGATTCTGTAGAATCTTTTATCTTATTCTCCATGATTTGGCAAAATTACTGACAGTGTTTCTGCCATCTTGCTCCATGTTCTCTTAATATAATGGTTCTCTTTTCACTTGTAGCAACCATATCTTTATTCTTACCCTGAAAGACAATGTCTTCTTTGTGTTGGAGCAGGAAACGTTAGGTGGGCATCATCTTTAAAACTAATGTTACTAGGGTACTTGGCTGGCTCAGTTAGTAAAACATATAACTCTTGATCTTAGGGTTGTTAAGTTCGAGCCCCAGAATGGGTATAGAAATTACTTTAAAAAAAAATCATTTTGAATCAAGTAATTCCTTGTGGAGAGATGTCTTGTACAAAGTAAGATAATATTTCTGGCCTTTACCTACTGGATACCAGTAGCCACACCCCTCCCCTAAGTAGTAACATTCAAAACTGTCTCCAAACATTCCCAAATATCCCATGAGTTGGGGGGGGGGGGAGTGGTGGTGGCGGAGAATGGGAGTGCCTTGTTAAGAACTACAGATCTGATCAAAACCAGCTTGAAAAGAATAACCTTTTTGTCTAAGGTTTTATCTCTCTAATATGTGCTCTTTTTATTTGATTCCATTAAAACTAATTCAGTGGACAGTATAAAATTAAACTAGGAAAACATGCCTAAAATTCGTAATTAAAAAAAAAAAACTGTTTATGGCCTTAGAAGACAAGTGTTACAAAATTCAGATAGCAAAACTAAGGGCATCAATCATAACTTAGTCCAGGAAGGCTACTATAACAAATACCATACAACATTTATTTTTCATTGTTCTAGGAGCTGTGAAGTCCAAGATCAAGGTGTCAGTTGATTGATTCCTAATAAAAACCTCTTCCTAGTTTGCAGATAGACACCCACTTGCTGTGTCCTCTGATGGCAGAGAGACTATCTCTCTCAGGTCTCTCTTACAAGGGCACTAATCCCATTCGTGAGTATACCACCTTCATGACCTAATCACCTCTCAAAGCCCCACCTCCAAATACCATTACAACAGGGATTAGGGCTTCTACATATGAACTTTGGAAGGGGACACATTTAGCCTATGGCAGATAGTAACTACAAGGATCATGACCATAAAAAGATTAAAATTATTTTTCCTGATACATATTTAAGCTTCACATATGACTTTCAAAGGTCACATAAGTATGCAAAATGTCTGGTTTGATTCTTTATCCCTCTCACATTTATACCACCAGCCTTGGCCCTCTTCCTCTCTTTCAATCTCAATTTCTTTTTGTCATTCTTTATTTCTCTTTCCAGTACCATTCCATAAAGAAGGACAATGCTTACCCATGGATACAAAAGGTCCCAAGGACACCAACAAGAAAGAGAATACAAGAAAATAGCACAACCAAACCCTTTCCTTGGGGACAGCTTGTTGGAGTGTCTATTGCCCCCTGGTGGTAACATAACCTATTTCATTCTGCTTTTACTTTGGGCTTTTACTTTGAGGGGCTAGGACTTATTTTCAAGGCTGTTTTATATCAACTCTGTCAAGAAGCCAGCAGGAGGATGTCATCTATTTTTTCCCCAAGAAAAAGATCAGGCCAGAGTGAAGTGAGGCATTGCTTATTTTGGCAAATAGTTGCACTGATTTTCCACATTTCAAAAAGTGACATGTTTGACATGTTTTATCTCTGAATCAAGAATAAGGTTAAGGTCAAGTGTTGATCCAATGTCTGTGTTCACATTTTTTAATCACAAAATTAACATTAAAAATGCACTGACAAGGACAGTACATTTCACAGGTCTCATTAGGTCAACCTTATTCTTTCTTTAAAAACATTCTAATAAATTAGGGGGAAAAATCAAGGGCCATTGTTCCAACTGTGGTAAAACTGAACCTACCAAATATTATATCAGTAAAAAACCCTTTATGAGCTGACAGCAAATTGACCCTTCTGCTATTGTGCTATCATGGATTCTGTTCATGAAACAGAATTTGACATCTGTATTGTGGTAGGTTAATGTGGGAGAAAATAAATTCTTGCTTTGTAAAATTTTAATTTTTATGGATTCTGGTCATTTTACTATAAAGTTGGCAAAATAAAGGAAATAAAAAAATCAGAGAAAAGAACATGGCTAAATAAAATATTTTGGTCTGGGTCAGCGAGAGTTTCAATGCCTGCCAAAATTGATTTTTAGCAACATGAAGCATTTTCAGTGAAGAGAGGGTGGTGTTAATGGATTTAGCATAATTCTAAATTTTATTCCAGACAGGCTATGAGTATTGGAGCAATCCTTTGATTCCTTGTGCTTTAACACACTGATCTATAAAAGAAATGCATCAGCCTTAAATCTATTATGTCCATAGCTGTATGTAAAGCACTGGGAGATAATCTCCACAACCACCCCTCCCTTAGGAAATATAACGAAGGCTCTCATAATTAATTAAGGCTTTCTTTTAAGGAAATAAGTTCTTCTTCTTCAAAAAAAAATCTATCCCACTGGGAGGTGGCCTAAGAAGTGAACTTTGCATTGACCTAAAAGAGTTAATTCACTGTAATTCTAGATTAATCAAGCAGCACTTTGGCAACATGGAATAAGACAGTGTGTAAATCCAAATAACATATATGATTATGAATCAGATCAGAACTATACAAACATGCCCCTTTCACACAGGCAGAGTTTTGATGTATCAAACCCCAGATCCTTTTGCAAGAGGATAATTCAATGAATACCAACACCAGAAACCTCAGATTGCATGGGCATGAGACCTTGGTCTCCAAATCCCTTAAATAAATGTCACACCCTTGCACATATGTTGGCTGGCTTCAAGGCACCAAGCTCTATTATGTTTCAAGGTGAAATGGAGATGCTACCCTGCAAAGTGCACTGGAACTGCTACGAACCACTTGTCTCATCATGGTTCAGGGATTTACAGGAAATCAGTTAACATCAAAGCAAATGTGACTTCATCCTCTGATATCTAGGGTCTATGGGTGGGGCAACAATGCTCTAGAGAATTCTTTTGTATAACTTTTATGGGTCTGGAAGTACTCTTTACAAGCATGTTTCCCACTCCAAGGCAGAGGCAGTTCATATACTAAACAGTGGTTCTGTTCAGCCTTCTGTCTTCCATTCTATATCTTCTGGGTATATTTAAGTTGTAGGAGAAATAGCACCAAGAGATACAGAGATTACAAATGATGAGATCCACGGGTGGAATCTTCAAGAAAATTATAAGGAAATGAATACCTGGAGACTCTAAAGACCATCTGCCTTGAAACAGCAGCTTATTCAGTAATGGGGCTGCTGAGTTCAGGGGACTAATTTGACATCTGTATGGTTATCAAGTAAGAACTGAGTCCATTTTTGGTACCACTTTTTGCACAAACTGGTCCAAAATAAATAACCAGCACAGCTGTGGTGCAGAAAACCTCCTGTGTAAATTATTTTCATGTGTGTGGCTTTTTAAAATGAATTTCCATCAATCTTTCCATGAGTTTTGGTCCACATTAGTCCTGACTATAACCATATTTTTCCAAAAAGTTTAGGGAGGTGACTATCTATCAGTAACCATCTCTATTATGTCTTCTTTTTTATCATTGTTCTTGTTTTGTTTTGTTTTCAGATTGGGTTGAGGTTGGCCACATATTTACTCAACATCCTTACTAGGCTACAGAAGCTGATTTGGTTTGAAGTGATTAAACTTGGGTAGCTTCCCACCTCTCCCACTCTATCTCCCTCTACCTCCCCTTTTGAACACTCAGAATTCTTGGCTTTACTATTTATAGTTGCAGGGCAGCTCTTACTTCTCCCACCCACCACTGCTCCAATTTGAAACACATGCAGGGAAAGAGAGGAAGGGGAGTTTGTGGGAGGAGAGGTGGAAGAGCCACACCCATTGTGAAGCCACCATCTCATCCTGTTTGCATGTGGTCAAACACCCAGAAAGAGAGTTTGCTACGGCTCGTTTCAGTGCATCCATGCTCACTGGTACAAATATATGTTGGTTTCGTACTGTCTGACTCATTCTGATTTTGGCACAAATCAGTTTCTTGATCATGATGGAGGAAAAACCAATAAAGAGAAATGCCTTAAGTCAGACCCTTGACAATAAAGAGGAGAGAAGGGAAAGAGTAAAACCTTCTTATCATTTTCTCAGAAGTTATCACATTCTAAAAGTCTTGCACCTGGCCCTATGAAAATCTAATTCCCTAAGGTGATAACTCATACGAAATACCACACACACACACACACACACACGTGTGTGTGTGTGTGTGGAAAGGGAAGAAGGTCAGGTGGCTGAGGCTTTAAAACCACTTAAACATTCTTCTGGAAGGTGAGAAGGTAACGAATCTAAAAGAAAAAAAATCTGTAATACTATATTGGCAAACTCTCCACACTACAAACTCTATATACAGGCAATTGTTGGCTTATGCCAATTTTGCTTAACTAAAAATGACTCAGATTAAATGTTAGGGATGGATATTTAGTGGCAGCAAAGCCTATGTTCTTTCTACCTTTCAGAAAGGATTCTAATAGAGAATAAAAAAGGTTGCTCATGCTGCCTCTGTGTTGTGTACGTTAAACAGAACTCTGGCCTCCTTTATATCTTTTGTTTTCGTGAAAGTCGGCATTTTAAAAATTTTTTTCAATGCTTATTTATTTTTGAGAGAGAGACAGAAAGTGAGTGGGGGAGGGGCAGAGAGAGAGAGAGAGAGAGAGAGAGAGAGACAGAAACTGAAGCAGGCTCCAGGCTCCAAGCTGTCAGTACAGAGCCCGATGGAGGGCTCAAACTCACAAACCATCAGATCATGACCTGAGCTGAAGTCAGATGCTTAACCAACTGAGCCAACCAGGCATCTCTGAAACTTTGTGATTTTACACCTGTATCTTTGACTTGTCCTTCATATAAACAAGTGGCTGAAGTCAATCATTTGTAAAAATTCAAATAACTGGTCATCATTATTGTCGCTGACAGCAGGTAAAAACTGGGGAGGATGGCAATGTTTGATGTCAAAATGAGCAGAAGTTTGGAGTCAAGCAGACCTGCGTTTAAATTCTGACTCTTCCTATTTCTAGCTGTGAAAACTTGGACTAGTTTTTTAAAGAATCTTCTTAAGGCTATCTCTTCTTACCCTACAAAATAGTATTGATAAGAATATAAATATTCCACAGGAATGGTGGAAAAGCTGAATCTTATGCAGACTTACCTCCCACAACTAACATATAGCTTTAAATTTGGGGAGAAAATCAATCACAAAACTCTAAACTGGTTGTGAACTATTTCTCCAACCTTACTCTTTTAAATCAAGAAAATGATTCTTGTATTCAATGTACTGTTTTTGCAATGGTATAAATTTCCATAATGGGCTTCATTCTCAAAATCTGCTGTACAAAATAAAATCTAATAAATACTAATAAATACTGTAGATTGCAGTCCACCTTTTAAAAGAGGACATAGTTACAGATGCAAAACCAACTAATTAACCTCATCCAAGAATAAGAAAAATAAAAATACCATGTGTACTTCTGTTTATTAGTATCTACAATTGAGACAAAGAGCCCTCCTCTGGGGTTTGGATGTGTTCCAACAGGAAGACTAGGCCAGTCCTCAAAAATGTCAAACCACAAGGGAATTTCCAAAGTTGATTGATAACAGCTGATTACACATCCTACCCATCCGTGCCCACCTTCTCCCACCCACAGACAAAAAAAGGAAGAAAGAAAAAATAACACAAAATGCAAACTCTATCACTGGACACACCTTTTGTCGAGTCCACTGTGCTATCTTCTCTTTCTCCAAGGCCCATTTGCAATGTTACACTTCTTAATAATCCAAGCACTCCATAAATGCTAAGTCCAGGATCATATAACATCGAAAAACTAGGAGATTTAAATATTTTGTCTTAGAATAAAGAAGCGAATTGAACCCTAACCTTCAAGTTAGTTTCATTTGTCTCTGAAAACTGTTTCTTGAAATTCTGCTCTAACACTTGCTCATGATTTTTAAAGTATAGTCAATAATGTATCTTCCATAGTTTTACCTGATGAGCAAAGAAAATAAAGTCCTGGGGGAAAGTTAAATTCATAGGGCCCTAGCCATTTTCATCAGTCTTCAAGATTCTTAAGAAAGCTTGCTGTTTTAGACTCCTTTATAAAAGCCATGGTGTTTTGGCCCTAAAGTTACAGGTTCAGCCTATGATAGATATTTTATCATATTCCCATATTATTTCCATATTTAGTGGTTTCTTTCAATAATAAATCAAGATTAAGAGGCATCTTATTGAAAGTGATGGATGGATTGTAGGATATAATTCAGGTATAGATTTTGGCTTTGCTTAGTTGTTACACAGAATCAATGTGTCTTCTTTGCTTCACATATCAACAGGGAATTGTCAGGATATATACCAATCTGCATTATGGTTCTTTAAAAGAATCCTGAACCATTTGAAAATCCTTTCTTCCATAAAGGGATTTTCAATGTAACACTTTACCATCACATATTTACCACACATGTGCAAAGAGTTGATCTGACTCTGCATATCTGAACATGCTCAATGGCTCACTGCCCTCTTATGTGTGTGCTATTGGTTTGGTGTGATGTCCTATAACACCATTTGATAAAATAATGCTTTCCGACTCTTTTTTAGAATAGACCACCAGTGATCTTCTTACCAGACTGAGAAATACTAATATTGAAGATCAGTCCAACCTAAAGCAATTACAGAATAGTTTCTTCTTACTATTTACAAGTTTGAAAGCAATACTTATCAACTGTCTTTTACCTTTTTATTACACTTTTTATTCTATACATGTCTGGACTGTTTGACATTTTTAAATTAACTATGTAGTAATAATAATTAATATGTTATTTAGTTAAAAGTATGTGAAATTGCAAATACTATCATATGATCTATGTAAGCATGTATTATATAATTAAAAATTTTTAAGTATTGGTGAGGGGTGTATATGTTATACGTTGAGGATAATTTGGGGAAGGAAAGGTCTAATTCTTAGCTAGGTCACTTTCTGCTTATGTGATTTCTTGCAAATTATTTAAAGTGGGTGTATTTTCAGAAGACAAACTGATGGTGGCCAGAGGGGAGGTGGGAGAGCAGATGAAATAGATAGAGGGGATAAAGAGCATATTTATCTTTTTTAAAACATTTATTTAATTTTTAGAAAGCATAGAGAGATGGTGGAAGAGAACCCAAAGTGGGTTTTGCACTTATAGCAGCTAGCCTGATATAGGGCTCAAAGCTGTGAACCACAAAATCATGACCTGAGTTGAAGTCGGTTGGATGCTCCATCAACTGAGCCACCCAGGTGCCCCAAGAGCACATTTATCTTGATGAGCACTGAGAAATGTACAAGACTGTTGAATCATTATATTGTACACTTGAAACTACTACAACATTGTATGGTAATGATATTTCTCAATAAATAAATAAAAATAAAGTAAGTGTATTTTACTCTTCCATGTGTGAAATGAGGGTGGTAATGGATAACCTTGTTAGAAGGATTAGGAGTCAAACACAATGCAGTTCTAGTTTTTGTTGATAGTAATGGTAGATATTACTATTGGTTTTATAAACCCTCAGTGCTCATAGCTCTGACTTCCTAATAGCCATCAGCATGGTGACTAATTTTTAAACTTATTGTAAAACCTGCTAGTCCATCAACTGCAATTCTATAGTACTAACCCTCATCAATCATTTGCCACCTTTTCTTTTCTTTGTAGTTCCCCAAAGACTGCTAACAGCTAGTGAGTGATCCATTCCATGGATATAATCAACACCCTTGGGTGTCATTTTTCTTGGACAGAAAAGCCTATATTGTTGTCATCTGTTTTTCTGTTTGGTACATAAATAGGATAAAAGCTATTTAATATTGGAGAATTGTCTGAATACACTCTTATCCTTCAAATTAAATTAAAAACCACAAATATGAAAAAAAATACCTATGCACTGGATTCTAAGAGCTATCTTATAATAATATTCACTAACAAAATCTAAGTTTAACATGTGTCTTAGAACAGATTTACCCAATCAAAATTCTGGTTGATGTCCAAAGGCTTAGTCAATATCTATTTTTCAACAGTACTTCTATATGGTCACACTCTTAGGTTTATTTTCATGGCTAATATTAGACTTCAACGTATAGTTCAAATAAGTTAATTTGTTCTCTAAAATATATCATTCCTTGAAAAGTTTGGAATAAACAATTAATTAAATAGAATAACTTGGCACATGGCTTCATTTATCTGCTGAAGGATATGCAGTTGCATGTCAACATGAATAAATAAGTTTCACCCAACAGACAAGAGATCATGAAACAGTTTAATTAGAAAAACCAAAAATTAAGCTGTTGTGTCTGGAGCTTAGACATGCATTCATTAACTGGGAGGAGGGAAGAAAAATTCCCAGAAACTTCAAGAGAAAAAAAATAAACTGAAACATTAATTGGAATGGTACAACGAGGATAATGGTGATCCTTTAAAAAAAATAATGTAAAATAGTTGACCCTACTAAACCCCCACCTTAGATATGAACAATTGTAATAACTGCACGATCATAACAATAGACACTTTCAAAGTAGTCAAACTCTTTTGAAGGTGTCAAACTATCTGTGTGGTATTTTTATCTTTTATTTGCAGCACATTTATCATCTAAGCACTGCTATCTCTATCTGTAGGGCAAATTGATATTTTGCCTAATGCAACATTTCCTCTTTTTTAAAAGCTTCCTTACATATAGAAAGAAAATACAAACAGTGCTATCAAAATCTACACTGAGACTTAAGAGGAAATTCTCATGGAAATGCGGCTACTCTACTCTGCAAGTAGTACAAGGAGAATCTGGCTCCTAGAATTGTAATCAAAATCTAGAGGAGACACTGACCCACATTTATGATTTGGCAGCTTTTTCACTATTATGAATTTATGCTTAAAATATATCCCTTCCACATATTCTCTCTAAATACATTTACATATACACATTATATACATATATATTTTCTTCTATAATGCACTTATGAGTTTGTTTTGGTACTTAAAATTTTTTAAATAATACACATTACTAATATCTTACCTATAAACAAACTCTTAATTTTCCCATGTATTAGTTAGAAGTTAAAGCCTCAAATATACCATTTCTTAACTTATGGTAGATGACAACAGTTAATAAAGAAGAAAGTTATTCCAATGTTAATCATTATGTGGCACAAACCCCAGTATATTGCACGGGTCAACTGAGTCTTCCACACAGAAAGTAGTATTTTCCAGAAACCACTCCAACCTCCAGTGTGCGTTAAATATTGCCCAAACAGAGCTGAAAAGCAGTGGTGTTCCTAACAAAGTGAAATTTAGGAACTCAGAAGAACATAGTGGATGACCAATGTCTCTTCTAATTCTAAAATACCTAAAGCAATTAGTTTTCATTTAAGTTGTGTCCTTCATAAACCTGGGAAGAGAAGGTTAATCTGATTCTTACATTTACTTAGATTAGTTCAGCCCTCATCAGATTAATTTGAAAAACTTTTCTGTCAGGATTGTCTTTGTTCAATGAGACCAGTTCTCCTCCAAAACACACTCCTCTACATACTGCCAGGATTTTCTAGCATCTGAAAGATTGCAAAAAAAAAAAAAAATTATCCCACTAGGATAAAAGTGAGTAAGCCAGAGTTTGCTTAAATAAGCTCTCATTTCTGACTCTCTCCACAGAGATTTGTGAGGTCAGGTGCTTGTTCTCTGTCTGGGTGGGTGTCTATTCAAAGGGGTTGGCAATAAAAAGTTGAAAGCAGATAAGCTAGACTTGAGTACAAATGTTCCAAACAAAGGGTTGAAGGGTTATGCTTAGAACTCCTGATCCTAGGAGAGCAGTAACAACAATTTTGTTTAGATCAAATCTGAGACCAGGACTCAGAAAGGGAAAGCATCCTTTAAAAATGAGCTTTCTATCAGCCTAAAAACAGTAGAACATGTACGACTGCGTCCTATGTTCTATACATGTTCTGTCTCAAACTCCTAATTCATATTATCAGATACAGAAAAGCGTTCTGAAGTAATGAAAAGGCTACTGATGAAAACATCCATAAATGAAGTTATTTTATTATTTTTGAAATACTAGTACTAACCAAACTTAAATAAGTTGAAAAAATCTAATTATTTTAAGTAAAAGTAGTTACTAGTTCTTCTAACATGTAAAGTTGTGCCTCAAAGTATGTGAATGTGTTTGAAAATGATTTATTCTCCTTCTCAGGTTGATTAGACCTATAATCCTGTTTCATTAATTCTTTCAATTAAAAAAAAATAACAGAAAACCAACCTCTTACTAGACAGTATAGGCAGAGAGATTTAAAATGACCCCACTAAAGGGGCATACCTCAAGATGATAAAAGCCATATATGAAAGACCCATCACTAATATCCTCGTCAATGGGGAAAAACTGAGAGCTTTCCCCCTAAGGTCAGGAACACGACAGGGATGTCCACTCTCACCACTTTTATTCAACAGGGTGTTGAAAGTCCTAGCCTCAGCAACCAGACAACACAAAGAAATAAAAGTCATCCAAAGAAGCAAGGAGGAGGTCAAACTTTCACCCTTTGTAGACAACATAATACTCTATATGGAAAACCCAAAAGATTCCACCAAAAAAACCCTGCTAGAACTGATCCATGAATTCAGCAAAGTTGCAGGATATAAAATCAAAGCACAGAAATCATTTGCATTTCTATATACTATAATGAAGCAGTAGAAAGAGAAATCAAGGAATCATTTCATCTACAATTACACCAAAAACCATAAAATACCCAGGAATAAACTTAACCAAATAGATGAGAAATCTATACACTGAAAACTATAGAAAGCTCATGAAAGAAACTGACAAAGACAGGAGCTCCTGGGTGGTTCAGTCAGTTAAGCATCAGACTTCAGCTCAGGCCATGATCTCCAGGTCCATGAGTTTGAGCCCTACATTGGGCTCTGTGCTGACAGCTTGGAGGCTGAAGCCTGCTTTGGATTCTGTGTCTCTCTCTCTCTGCTCCTCCCCTGCTTGCACTGTCTCTTTCTCTCCTTCAAAAGTAAATAAACATTTAAAAAAAAAAATTTAAAAAGAAACTAAAGAAGACACTAAAAATAGAAAAATATTCCATGCTCATGGATTGGAAGAACAAATACTGCTAAGATGTCAATACTACCCAAAGTAATCTACATATTCAATGCAATATCTATCAAAATAATACCAACATTTTTCACACAGCTAGAACAAACAATCCTAAAATTTGCATGGAACCACAAAAGACTCCAAATAGCCAAAGTAATCTTGAAAAAGAAAACTAAAGCTGGAGGCATCACAATTCCAGACTTCTAGATGTATTGCAAAGATTTAACCATCAAGACAGTACAGTACTGGCACAAAAACAGACACATATATCAATGCAACAGAAGAGAGAATCCAGAAATGGACCCACAAACATGGCCAACTCATCTTTGACAAAGCAGAAAAGAATATCCAGTGAAATAAAGGCAGTCTCTTTAGTAAATGGTGCTGGGAAAACTGGAAAGTGGCATGCAGAAGATGAACCTGGACCACTTTCTTACACCATACACAAAAATAAACTCAAAATGGATGAAAGACCTAAATGTAAGACAGGAAACCATCAAAATCCTAGAGGAAAAACAGGCAAAAACCTTTTTGACCTTGGCCGCAACAACTTCTTAGTCAACACATCTCTGGAGGCAAGAAAAACAAAAGCAAAAATGAACTATTAGGACCTCATCAAAATAAAAACTTCTAAACAGAAAAAGAAACAATAAGCAAAACTAAAAGGCAACTGATGAAATGGGAGGAGATATTTGCAAATGACATATCAGACAAAGGGTTAGTATCCGATATCTATAAAGAACTTATCAAACTCAACACCCCAAAAAACAAATAATCCAGTGAAGACAGGGGCAAAAGACATGAATAGACACCTCTCCAAAGAAGACATCCAGATGGCTAACAGACACATGAAAAAAATACTCAACATCAGTCATCATCAGGGAAATACAAATCAAAACCACAATGAGATACCACCTCACACCTGTCAGAGTGTATAAGAACAACTCAGGCAATGACAGATGTTGGCAGGTAGGTGGAGAAGAAGGAACCCTTTTGCACTGCTGGTGGGAATGCAAACTTGTGCAGCAATTCTGGAAAACAGTATGAGTTTCCTCAGAAAATTAAAAATAGAACTACTCTATGATCCAGCAATTGCACTAGTAGGTATTTATCCAAAGAATACAGGTGTGCTGTTTCAAAAGGACACATGCACCTCAATCTTTATAGCAGTGTTATTGACAATAGCCAAAGTATGGAAAGAGCCCAAATGTCCATCAATGGATGAATGGATAAAGAAGATGTGGTATACATATACAATAGATATTACTCAGCAATCAAAAAGAATGAAATCTTGCCATTTGCAACTATGTGGATGGAACTAGAGGGTATTATAAGTGAAATCTGTCAGTCAGAGAAAGACAAATATCATTAAGACTTCACTTATGTGTGGAATTTAAGATATAAAACAGATGAACATAAGGGAAGGGAAACAAAAACAATATAAAAACAGGGAAGGGGACAAAACACAAGATACCCTTAAATATATAGAACAAACTGAGGGTTGGGGAGGGATCATGGGTGGGGGGATGGGCTAAATGGGCAAGGTGCATTAAGGAGGACACTTGGGATGAGCACTGGTGTTATATATAGTGAATGAATCACTGGATTCTACCCCTCAAATCATTATTACACTATATGCTAACTAACTTGGATGTAAACTTAAAAAGTGAAAGAAAGAAAGAGAGAAAGAGAGGAAGGAAGGAAGGAAGGAAGGAAGGAAGGAAGGAAGGAAGGAAGGAAGGGAGAGAAAGAGAAAAAACAAAAATGACCCCTCTAGACTTCTCTTTTATATTCCTTGTTAGTTCCTGGTAATTTAAAATCTTTCAAAGCCCAATTGCTAAACACTTTTTTAATTTTTTAATGTTGTATTTATTTCTGAGAGAGAGAGAGAAAGAGAGACAGCATGAGTAGGGGAGGGCCAGAGAGAGAAGGAGATACAGAATCTGAAACAGGCTCCAGGCTCTGAGCTAGCTGTCAGCACAGAGCCCAATACAGGGCTTGAACCCACGAACTGTGAGATCATGACCTGAGCCGAAGTCGGACGCTTAACCAACTGAGCCACCCAGGCGCCCTGTAATTGCTAAACATTTAAAATAAGAATTATCTGAATTTATGAGGTTGGTTACATCTTCAAAATAGAACAGTAGAGTCTGAGTCATGTGGTGAAAGTAAGCACAAGACAAGAATGTAGCTCCTTGGCTTGGATCCTTAAGTCCATTCCACTTTTGTACATCAACCTTATGAAAACACATCAACCAACCTACAAGTATCTGAGATAGCCCTACAATGTTATGTATTTATGCATTTATTCAATAAATATTTGTAAAACAACTATTATAATCCTTGTACTTTAGACAATGGGATTTTAAAAGGGAATGTGTGTTTAAAGTGTGTGTGTGTGTGTGTGTGTGTGTGTGTGTGTGTATGTGTGTGTGTGTAGAATGGCAGGGTAAGTGTGACTAGTATATTCCCAGAGGCATTTCAGGAACTCAACAAAATTAGCTACAATTCTCTGAATTAACTATGTCAAGGTGTCTTTAAAAAACCACCTATTATACAAATGGGGTTGTATATTCTCAGTAATATTCACTCCTTCATCTCTCATTTACCACTCACCCAACTGGGGAGGAGTGTGAAGGACAAGTGATATAGAAATGACTTTTTTATTATTTATATTGACTCACAAATGAGACAGGAGAACAAGGGCAAGAACAGCTAGGCCCAACCCTTCTAAGTACCATTATGGGAGTTGGCTTTCCACTTGGTCTACCCTAAGTGAACTGTTCATGGGTAAATTCTGAGACCTGATCTCTTCTCAACCTTAATCTCTGAAAAGCAATCAGTCCTGTTCCTACATGAGACACTGGACTGGAGAATAAAATACCAGCACATCCTTGGCAGGAATCAGGAATTAGGAAAAACCCTAAGAGTCCAAGGTCATGCCAGCAGGTCAATTGATAGATCCTACACAGCAAAACTACTGCCAGGGGATGGCATGTCTGTAGGTGGAAATGGCCTTTGAGAAGGACTGAATCCTTTGCAAATGTTAGGAAAACTTCTACATAGCCAGCATGTGCTTAGGCCCTGAGGGCAAAGCATACTACTGATGAACTAAAATACAACTCTTACTTGCAACATCATTAATAGTTTCTACTATAGACATTTACAATTCAGGAATTCTTTGACTTGGAGCAGATGAAATTTAAGACAAACATTTCCAAAATGAAAATGAGTTTAAGATAAACATTTTGTTAGCCAGTAAGAAGAAATGTCTATTAAAAACAAATGGTCTAGGGTACTTTTTTCATGGTAATCAGTTTCATAAGTTGATATTAATGTAATTTTTAACTTCAAATTATAAAATCATCTGTCATGTAGAGTATCATCAAGAGATAATGTGATGCAGTGACTGTTAACTGGCTTTCATAGCTACTTAGGCTTCAAATAAATGCTACTTTTTCTTTAAATTAGAAAAATAATCCTATCCAACTTGTTCTCAATACATCTTTCCACCTGTTAAAGACATGGATGTTTGGGGAAGCTCTCTTTGCAATGGAAAAGCACACAAACTTTCAGAGTTGGTTAAAAATAATCAGTGCCACCCTCCTACACTATTGGTGGGAATGTAAACTGGTGCAGCTCTGGAAAACAGTGTGGAGGTTCCTCAAAAAATTAACAATAGGACTCCCCTATGGCCCAGCAATAGCACTGCTAGGAATTTACCCAAGGGATACAGGAGTGCTGATGCATAGGGGCACATGTACCCCAATGTTCATAGCAGTACTCTCAACAATAGCCGAATTATGGAAAGAGCCTAGTGTCCATCAACTGGCGAATGGATCAAGAAAATGTGGTTCATCTATATGACGGAATACTACATGGTAATGAGAAAGAATGAAATCTGGCCATGTGTAGCAACATTCATGGAACTTGAGGTGTTATGCTGAGCTAAATAAGTCAGGCAGAGAAGGACATATACCATATGTTTGCACGTATAGGAGGATTAGGAGGAACTTAACGGAGGACCATGGGGGAGAAGAAGGGGGGAAAAGTAGTGGGGGAGAGGGAGGGAGGCAAACCATGAGAGACTCTTGAATGCTGAGAACCAACTGAAGGCAGATAGGGGTTGGGGGGAGAGGTAGGGGGGTGATGGGCATGTAGGAGGGCACTTGTGGGGATAAGCACTGGGTGTTATAAGGAAACCAACTTGACAATAAACTATTTGGAAAAATAATCAGTGCCAATTTGTTATTTCTACAATGGCAGAGAACATGTAAGTGAATACAATGAGCTGGAAGGAAAAGGAAACACACTTTTGACTGGGCTGCAAACATAAATTTCAATGGACACATCAACAAAGTGGGTGAGTGAGGACCCAAAGTATAAAGCCTGTAAAGTCTAGTTTCAGAAAGGAAATCTGGTCTTGAAGTAATGAAATATGGGGGTCTTGCCATACACTGTTGACCTGTGGATAGTTAGAGGTAGAGGTAATGAGTACTCCTGACTCCACGGTGTTAGTGTAAACAATCCCCTGGGCTCAAGTATCAGCCATTTAAATAAATTCAGGAGACCGAGGAAGTGATGTTTATAGGCTAGAAGTCTGGGCTCCTTTTTAAACAACCTTGGGCATACAGATCACAAAATGGAAAGCTGATATAATGGGAAGAAAACAAGAGGAAGTGCCACAGGGTAAATTTGAGAGTTGTGGTTAGAAATCTTGAAATCTAGTTCTGAGAAAGAAAAAAAAAATATCAATTTAAGACCAAATTGATAAGTCTTACCTCAAAAAGTTATAGTGTATTACTGTTTACCTGAGGTTGAAAAAAATCTAGTTTTTGTAAGACAGTTTTAATATTCAAAGTTACAGTCAAGTTACCAAGGAGTGCTGTCAGTTTGATGAGAGATTAATAGGCAGAGCACAGAGAATTTTTAGGATTTTTATATCTGTATGATATTATAATGACAGATATTTTTATTATGCATTTCTCCAAATCCATAGAATATACAACACCCAGAATGAATTCTAAGGTAAACTATGAACCTTGAATGATTAATATGTGTCAATGTAAGTTCATCCCTGGTTAAAAAAAAAAGTACCATTCTGGTGAGTATTGTTGATAATGGAGGAGGTTATGCACATTTGGGTGTAGAGAATATATGAGAAATTTTTCTACCTTCCTCTAAATTTTGTTGTAAACTTAAAACTTCCTTTAAAAAAGGTCAATAAATAAATAAATAAATAGATAGATAGATAGATAGATAGATAGATAAATGCAAAGGATATGGATGGAAAGAAGCAAGAAATAGATTTGTGTAAGAGCTAATTAATGAGTTTGTTTCAGTCCAGTCCAGAAGAAACATTCTAAATTTTCAGGGGATAATAAAAACACATCCATCCACACATATTAGGAATACAGGTTCAAGGCTCTTTTGGCCTCATCAATGATCCACTATGGTATCTGTGATTTGGGCTCCATTCTTGCCTTTGGTACAATGCAAACTGTAGTCATTTCCCTCTGTATTCTTTTTCTTGTTTGTTTATTTATTTATTTATTTATTTATTTATTTATTTTGAGAGAGAGAGAAAGAATGGGTGACCAAGGGAGGGAGAGAAGGAGACGGAGAGGAGGAGAGAGAAAGAGAGGGAGCTAGAGAGACAAAGAGAGAGAATAAGGGAAGGAGGGAGGGAGAGAGAAGGAGAGAGGGAGAGAGAGAATCCCAACCATGCTCTGTGCTGATAGCAGAGAGGAGCTCAGTCAAATGAAGCTCCATCTCACAAACCATGAGATCATGACCTGAGCAGAAATCAAGAGTCAGACACTTAATTGACTAAGCCACCCAGGCCCCCTGCCCTCTAAATTCTACTTACACTATTAATGTTTTTTTTCATAAGCAGGCTCTGAAATATAGTCTTAGCCTTAAGTGAAAAATATGTTTAAATTGAATAAGTCATCTGTATCACTTGAGATCTGAGACCTGAGGGAACTAATTACTCTGTGTCCAATCAGATTTGGTCTCTGCAACTCCCTTTCAGAGGCCTGTTTCCTCGATGTCTCTGTTTCCCTTCAGTTCATATCCAACACTACCATATTCATCCACCACAACCAGCTCACCTCCAGAGACTCTCCTATTTCTATAAAGAGTGCTATCATTCCCCCTCACTAAGCCTGTCCTTCTCTAGCTAGCACTGATACACACACACACACACACACCAACAAATATCTTACCAAGTTCTATTTATACCGTTTTGTTATATCTCTTATATTTGCTTTTTATATTCTGTTCCCAATGTCATCACTCTATTGTTAATAGCCACATAATTGTTTTCCCTGTCTCTAATTTCTCCAGCCCTGTTCTGTCTGCGATTCTCTAGCAAATCATTCTTCAAAAATGTCAGGCTTGTGATCTGATACTTCATTAGTTCTCCACTGCCTAGGGACAAAACTTCAAAACTTTTAATTAGACTTTTCCACTCAATTCTCTTGTCACCTCTTTTTACCCAACTCTCTAGTTTAAGCTACTGACACTTTCTTACCCAAGCACAATTTGTGTTTTCTCTCCATGGCGTGGTGGCTTCAGCAATAACTATCTCTGCTTGAAATGCGTCTATCAGTGTCTCTGCTTTGTGAAATCCATGCTATCTTTTAAGCCTCCATTCTAGTATCCCCCTATTCCATGGAGTTCTAGCCACCCAGCCTGGTCTCCTTTCTTAAGATTCCCTTAGTATTTTATCTGTATCTTTTCTATGGGACTTATCACATACCTCCCTATACCATGTTTGTTTGTGAACGTACTTTATCACCCCTTCTCTTTAACCAGGTTGTGAGATTAGATCCTGTCTGATTCATTCACCTTGAAAGCCCCCCACAGTGTTTTACACATAGTAGAAACACAGTAAATATTTGTTGGGCAAAGAGCAAGCAGCTCAATGGAAAGCCTAGAGTTTGAAGACCTTTTAGAAATTTCCCATTCCATTTGGGTCATTAACTGTTTGACCCCCTACTCATGAGATTTTAAAGAATCACATGATGAAATTCTGGGTTATTATTATTATTGTTCTTTAGAAATATAAATAACACAATGATAGAGGTATTTGAATGTCTATGATTAAAAAGTTAAAAAGTAAATTAAAGGGAATGAATCTGGTAGATGTGATTACAACAACTTTTTAAAAGTGTGATACATAATCAAAATTCACTGTGTGATTAAAATCCACTGAAATAAAAAATAGCTCTTTATTTATAACTTTAAACAGAATCTTAAATAGGACAAATAAATTTCATGATTAGATCTGTGCATATAATTAAATCTACATACCTGAAACTCTATTAAATGGGTCATAATCTGAGAAACTATTCTTAGTTAATTAAGTTTAAGCTGCATATCTCTTCAGCCATACAAATGTTATTTTTATATAATATAGATTTATAGACAGGTTTTCATAACTTATAATTTTAAAGATGTTCTCTTTTGGATTCAAATAAAACATGAATTACTTCAGCAGATTATTAACTTTAGAATGACATAATCAAGTTTTCAGCTAATCAGCTTGTGGCTTCTGTTCTTTTTCAGAAAATAGAATAGAAAGATTTGAAAGTATGTATTTGTCCTTATAATGCCGTGATATATGTCAGTTTCCTTTTTTATTTCAAACCCTCTATAAAAGAGCAATCCAGTTTAAACCACTTATAAGGAAAAATGTACCCTTTTGGGTGCCTGGGTGGTTCATTTGGTTAAGCATCTGACCAACTCAGGTCATGATCTTGCAGTTGGTGAGTTCACGCCCCACGTTGGGCTCTGTGCTGACAGCTCAGAGTTTGGAGCCTGCTTTGGATTTTGTGTCTCCCTCTCTCTTTTCCTATCCCCCACTCATACTCTGTCTTTCTCTCTCAAAAATAAACATTAAAAAAAAGAAAAGAGGGGTGCCTGGGTGGCTCAGTCAGTTAAGCATCTGACTTCGGCTCAGGTCATGATCTCACAGTTCATGGGTTCCAGGCCCTCATTAGTCTCTGTGCTGACAGCTCAGAGCCTGGAGCCTGCTTCGGATTCTGTGTCTCCCTCTCTCTCTCTGTCCCCCACCCCCCGATCATGCTCTGTCTCTCAGAAAATGAATAAACATTTTTAAAAAAAGAATATTTCCTTTTAAAAATGTATCTTAAAAATAAAATCACTGTCTAACATGTTTTGAAGGCTTGATCAAGGATAAGGGGGAGTTTAACTTAAGTGTCAAACTGTGATTTAGTTGTCAGCCTAACAAATCCATCTTGCATGTGGAGAAAAACAAGCTCAGTGAAGTTTACCAACCTCTATCGCAGATTATCTCACATGGTAGCTGCCTTCTGTTTCCATGGTCCTAATCTTAGATAAATAGCTCAAGAGATAATGCTGCTTCAATCTGTAGAAATATATTCCAAACTGTAGGATGTGTGTGTGTGTGTGTGTGTGTGTGTGTGTGTCTGTGTGTGTGTGTGTGTCTGTTTGTCTATGTGTCTGTCTACACGGGTGAACTGTGGTAAAAGTTCCACAAGGAATAAATGACTAGTTTTGAGGGATTTTTCCCCATCTCACAGAAAAATGGAGTGACTTCCATTGTGGTTCCACCACTTATTAACTGTGTGATACTCAATGAGTCCCCTGATATATCTACAGAACTATAAAGATAAGAATAGTTCTTCCCCTACAGGCTATAATAAGGGTTATGAAAAAACAGAAGACATGTATATGGCACAAACTTTGAACCATAATTGTACTTGATATTGTTGATTCATTCATTGTTGTGCTGTTACTGAATTGCTATTGTTGTTGTATGATCCACCTTCATTATTTTATAGGAGATTAAGCAGTCTAAGAAGTGTCAAGTAGCTATTCCTTAAGGACCAAGAGTATCTGTTCTGATGCCACACCACCTGTTTGAACTCCAACCCTCTGCCTAATAGCTGTGTAGTCTTGATCAACTTAATAGCATTGCTTCAATTTCCCAATTTGTAAAATATGGAGAATAGTAGTCACCACTTCACAGTGTTGTTGGGCAGATAAAATGAGTTAATCCATAAAAAGCAACTTGAATAGTATGAGGGCTCACTAAACATTAGTTACTGTTAATACAATAAAATCATTATTACTATTACTATCACTACTGTTATTATTAACAGACCTAAACTGCATGTTAGAATAGTGGTTAGAATACTGGTTAACATATAAGTGCTCAAAAAAGATCAGCCATCTAAAGGTAACCAGGAGGGATAACCAAAGGGTAACCAAAAGGGTCATTCTGACTGCAGCAAAATGGCATGGTAACAATCATCTAAACTATCATTTAAGTTCTGGTACTTGAAAAAGAAATCAGGACTTTAAATATATGCTCTAGAAAGAAGGAAAATTTTCCTGTGAAGGAACTTTTTCCTGTGCTCCAAAGTTTGCTGAGTCAACTATATTTCTTTACCTGCAGGGGCTCCTGTCTTGCAGCAAGCTAATACCCATGTGGCCAGCCTAAGCCAGTTCTCCCCTAATACTCAAGGCTGTCTCTGCATCCTTTTGTGAGGCAAGCTGCCTTCTGGAGCTCTTCCTGATAAGAAACTGCTGTACTGAGATTAGAAGTTTCAGGAAATGGAGACGAGAGATACTCTAACAAAGAAGGGCTCAAAATAAGACCTTATTTTGGTTGTATGCTTTGTCAGCATGGCTGGAAGTCTGGTTTTCAGAAGACTGTGAGGAACATCATCTATGCATTTGCAAGTTGGAGAGGAAAAAGGAAAAAGATAATTACTGGGAATTTTGTTTCTCTTCCATTTACCTCTCTTCAAATGTGACTTAACTACTGTGTGATTGGGAGAGGAGTTTAATCGCCTGTAAATGCACTGGGTGTGTAAATTCGATGAATGTTCAAAAAGAGCTTCAATATTGTTTGCCACATCTTTCATTAGGAAATGACCCCATTTAAAGAGAAACTACTAACGCTATTTAAAAAGGAACTTCTAATATAAGCAAAAAGAAATCATAAAGATTACTTGGGCAGAGATGTACTTTTCCATTCCCCTTAAAATGTTACAGCAAATTCTGAGTCTATTCTGGTCTGGACAAGATGGTATAGACTTGTTTCTACCTGTTGCTCTCTGCTAAATACAGATATAAACCCTGAAAGTAGTATAAGAGGCAACCGAAGGAGAGCATGGAAAGGTAAAAAGAGAAAGAAAGACTGGTAAGGGATCTAATCACTGAAGGAACAGCAAAGCAGCAGGGAGTCTCTTAGGTATATCTGTCCCACTCACTGACCCAATAGAAGGTAACAAAGGCCCAGTGTTTCCTGACCTCAAATCTAGCAACAGAATGTAGTCTAGTAAGGCTCATAACTACACCAGATTAAACAGGAATCCCTCTAATAAAATGTGAGCTCAGCACCAGTGGTAAGAGGAGTAACAGAGAGCCCTCATAACAAGCGCCTGATACAGGAAGCATGGTCCTTCTCCACAGGGTTGGAGAGCCCCCATTTCTCTACAGAGAAACACAAAGCGAAACAATGGCACAAGCAAGGGTGTGCCACCTCAAATGCACCTGGAAACCTCTTTGTACCAAGACTCCTTCATCCATCTAGAGACATTGAAAGGTCAGGTACACAGGCAGGATTATGGATTTCCACAAGTGGTCTAGGTGGACAATGTCTTTTTCCCATGGGTCTGACACTCCTCTACCCCAGTGAGAGACAATGAGGCAACTGGACAGTATCAGCAAGGAGGAACTCACAAGTGCCTGGCCAGGAAACTGCTTTGTCCCCACAGGCTTAACTCTCCTCCCCCACCTAAAGGCACCAGATATCCTGGCCTGGAGATAACCCTTTCATCACCTTATATGACACCAGTAGGGACCAATGGTTGCCCCAGAAACACCAGACTAACTAAACAGACCAAAATAGCATTGCAATAGTTCTGAAAATTAAATTATTATTGCAATCACAGCTCATAAAAATAGGTCAGCTCCTGTGTACCAAGCCTAAAGATAGTGACTGCCTACTAAAATAAAAGACATATGTAAGACCCAGATTCTCCAATCATAATAGCCAAAATGTCCAGAACACAATGAAAATTTTATCTGTCATATCAATAAACATAAATCACAACTTCAATGAGAAAAGACAACCAACTGATGCCAATACTGAGATGAATCACATGCTGGAATTATCTGAAAAGCCATCCTAATAATGCCTCAACAAGCTTTTGAAAATTCTCTTAAAACAAATGAAAAGATAGGAAATGTCAGCAAAGAAAAAGGTTTCTTAAAAAATCAAAAAGAAACCAAACAGAACTTAAAGAATTGAAAAACACAGAAACTGTAAAGTTTTAAAAACTGCTGGATTGGTTCAATAGGAAAGTCAAGATGAAAGAGGATAGAATCAGTGAACTTCAGGACTTGAGGACAGATTTTAAAAAAATTTACCCAATTCAAACAAAAGAGAAGAAAATAGATCAAAAAACAAACAGACAAAACTCCAGAGTATCAGAGACCTGTAGGATAACAAGAAAGCCAATATTTGTATCATCAGAGCTACAGAATGAAAAGAGAAAAAAAAAATGGTGCTAAAGGGATATTTGAAGAAATAGTGGTTGAAAATTTCTAACTTTGGTGAAGACATAAACTTAGATTTAAAAAACTGAATGACTCACCAAAAATATAAATTCAAAGAAATCCAAAGATACAGCATAATCTAATTTGAGAAAATTAACACAAAGTGAAAAATCTTGAAAGTAGCCAGAGAGAAACAATGCATTCTGTATAGGAAACACCAATTTGAATGACAGCGTATTTCTTACATTAAATCATGGAATCCAGGAGGAAGTGATAAACATTTTTCAAGTACTGAAAGGAAAGAACTATTAACCACAAATTCTATATCCAATGAAACTTTTCCTAATAAAGTTAGAGACTATAAAAACACTGTCAGGTGAATGAAAACTAAAAGGATTTGTCACTAGCAGCCATAGATTGGGTAGCAGAGTTCTTCAAGAAGAAAGACATTGATAAAAGAAGGAATTTTGGAGGTAAGGAAAAAAGAACAAAAGAAAGAAGCATGGGCACATAATACACTTATTTTTCTGCTTATGAGTTTTACAAAATATATTTGATGACTGAGTTAAAATGTGTCATGTCATGTGACTCTCAAGACAACAATGTTTAAAATAGAGAGAACTTGACGGAGGAACAAGGGGGAGAAGAAGGGGGGAAATGGTGGGGGAAAGGGAGAGAGGCAAACCATGAGAGACTCTTGAATGCTGACAAAAACTGAGGACTGATGGATGTGGGGGGGGAGGGGGGGATGGGCATGGAGGAGGACACTTGTGGGGATGAGCACTGAGTGTTATGTGGAAACTAATTTGACAATAAACTATTTGTAAAAAAAAAAAAAGAAAGAAAAAAGAAAAAAAGAAAATAAAAGAAAATAAAATAGAGAAGGTAAAAGGGAATTAAATGCAAGAAAAATTTCCATACTTCACACAAAGTGGTTAAATATTGATACCAGTAGACAATGATAGGTCATACATGTATACTGTAATTCTCAGAGCAACCATGAAGGAAAATACACAAAGAGATATACTCAATATCAAAATACCATAAATAAATCAAAATGGAATGCTAAAAAATAATTAATCCACAGGAAGGCAATAGTTGAGAGGCAGAAAAACAAGAAACAGAGGAAATAAACAGAACCCAAACAGAAAACAAATAATAAAATGGCAAGTTTAAGCCTTAACATATCAATAATTACCTTAAAGATAGTCTAAAACCAATTAAAAGGCAGAGATTATCAGAGTGGATTAAAAAGCATAATCCAATTATATACTGTCTACAAGAAACTCACTCCAGAAATGATGACATACAGAGGCACCTGGGTGGCTCAGTTGGTTAAGCATCTGACTTTGGCTTGGGTCATGATCTCGCGGTTCATTGAGTTTGAGCCCTGAGTCAGGCTCTGTGCTGACAGCTCAGAGCCTGAAGCCTGCTTCATATTCTGTGTCTCCCTCTTTCTCTAATCCTCCCCTGCTCGTGCTCTGTCTCTCTTTCTCTCTTAAAAACAAATAGACATTAAAAAACATTTTTTAAATGATTACACAGGTAGATTGAAAGTATAAGGATGGAAAAAATATGACATGATAATATTTTTTTAAAGTAGGGGTGGTTATATTAATGTCACCTAAATTATAATAAGAGATAAATTATGCTCTAGTTTAGGGCAGAAAAATTATTAGTGACAAAGAATATTATATAATGATAAAAGGATCAACCTGTCAGGAAGAAAACACTCCTTTATGTGACCTTCCAAAAAATAGTGTTTCAAAATACATGAAGCAAAGTCAGATATAACTGAAAATGAAACAAATCCACAATTATTGCTGCAAACTTCAACACAGGAAGTGGTAAAACTATTGGACAAAAAACCAGCAGGGATACAGGAGAAATGAATAACATTAAAACTAACAGGGTCTAACTGACACATAGAGAACAATCTACCGAACAATAGCAGAACACACATCTTTTCAAGCACAGACAGAATATTCACCAAGATAATCCATATCCTAGGCCATATATTACTCAACAAATTTAAAAGAAATTACTATCACACAGTGTCTGTTGTTAGACCACAACAGAATCAAACTAGAAGTAACAGACAACAGAAAACTCTAAAAACAATTAGATCTTAAATGACATACTTCTAAATAGTCCAGGGTCAGAGAGAAAGTCTCAAAGGAAATCAAAAATACATAGAACTGAATTAACATGAAAATAAAATATATGGGGTACCTGTGTGGCTCAGTCGGTTAGGTGTCCGACTTCAGCTCAGGTCATGATCTCACAGTTCATGGGTTCGAGCCCCGTGTCAGGCTCTGTGCTGACAGCTAGCTCAGAGCCTGGAGGCTGCTTCAGATTCTGTGTCTCCCTCTCTCTCTGACCCTCCCCTGCTCACACTGTCTGTCTCTCTCTCTCTCTCTCTCAGAAATAAATAAAACATTTTAAAAAAAAAACATGAAGGGGCGCCTGGGTGGCTTAGTCGGTTAAGCGTCCGACTTTCGCTTAGGTCGTGATCTCGCGGTTCGTGGGTTCGAGCCCCGCGTCGGGCTCTGTGCTGACTGCCAGCGCAGAGACTGGAGCCTGTTTCAGAGTCTGTATCTCCCTCTCTCTCTGACCCTCCCTTGCTCACGCTGTCTCTCTCTCTGTCTCCTAAAAATAAATAAAAATATTAAAAAAAAAAACATGAAAACAAAATATAGAGAAAGTGGGATATTGTTAATACAGTTTTGTGAGACAAATTTTTAGCACTAAATGCTTACATTAGGCAACATCAAACATCTCAAATCATTAACTATTTCTTCATCAGAAAATTAGAGATAAGATGAAAATACACCCAGAGCAAGTATAAGGAACAAAATAATAAAGGGTAGAAATAAAATTGAAAATAGGAAAAACAATAGAAAATATCTAATAAAAATGTTTCCTCAAAAAGAATTAAAATGGATAAGCCTCTAGCAAGATTGGCAAAAATAAAATGAGAGAAGAAAAAACACCAATGAATACCATGGATGAAATTGAGGTTTTCAGTACAGATTCTTTAATAATCCTATAGTTATTAAATGAGACTACAAGTAACTTTATCCTTATAAATTTGACAACTTAGAAGATATTGACCAGTTCCTCACAAGCCTCAAAGTACCAAAACAAAGTAGATTGTCTCAATAGTATTATAATCACTAAAGAAATTGTATTTATTATTTAAAAGCTCCTGAAGACAATCTTCTTACCCAGGTGGTGTCACTGGAGAATGCTACAAGTGAAAGAAATGGCACCAATTTTTAAAAATCTCTTCCAGTTAATAAATGAAGATAAAACATTTTCTATGTCATTTTAGATGGCCATTATGAACCATGGCAATATCAAAGCCAAACAAAATCAATAGTAAAAACAAAAGTAAAGCAGGGGCACCTGGGTGGCTTAGTTGGGTAAGTGCCAACTTCAGCTGAGGTCATAATCTTATGGCTCGTGAGTTCAAACCCTACTTTGGGTTCTGTGCTGACAGCTCAGAGCCTGGAGCCTGTATCTCCAGAGTCTGTATCAGAGTCTGTATCTCCCTCTCTCTCTGCCCTTCCCCCACTGTACTCTGTCTGTCTGTCTGTCTCTCTCTCTCAAAAATAAACATTTTTTTTAAAAAGCAAAACAAAACAAAAAACTACAGACCAATATCCTTCTTGAGTATGGATGCAAAAACCAACTACAAAATATTAGCAAAATTAAACTCCACAATGTCTGAAAAGAATTATACACCATGACCAAGTGGAATTTATTCTAGGTATGCAAGGCTCTCTCAACATGGGTTTAAAAACCAATGTGGTCCGTAATATAAACAGGCTAAGAAGAAAAATCATATGAGATTATACCAATTGACAAAAAAATCATTGTATGAAATCTAACATCCATTCATGATAAAAATTCTTAGCAAGTTAGGAATAGAAGGGAATTACCTCAACTTGAAAAAAGAGGATTTACAAAACAACCATTAATATGATATTTAATGTGAAAGACTGAATGTTTTCTTCATAAAATCAAGAAAAAGGCAAAGGTGTCAGCTCTCACCACTCTTACAACATAGTTCTAGAAGTTCTCACCAGTGAAATAAGGCAACAGCACACACAAAAGAAACATGTAGATTGGAAAGTAATAAACAAATCTGCTCCTGTTTGCAGATGACATGATTACCTACAAAGAAATTCAGAAAAAATCTACAAAAAAACTTCTAGAACTAATAAGTGACTTCAGCAAGATCACTTCATACAGGATCAATACATAAAAATCAATCATATATTGGGGCGCCTAGGTGGCTCAGTTAAAGCGTCTGACTTTGGCTCAGGTTCATGATCTCACGGTTCGTGAGTTTGAGCCCCACATCAGGCTCTGTGCTAACAGCTCAAAGCTTGGATCCTGCTTCAGAATCTGTGTCTTCCTCTCTCTGCCCCTTCCTTGCTCATGCTCTGTCTCTCTCTGTCTCCCAATAATAAATAAACATTAAATTTTTTAAAATTAATCATATTTCTATATAATAGCAATAAATATGTGGAAACAGGAATTAAAAACACAGTATCATTTGCAATCACTTCAAGGAAAATCAATGTTTTGGTATAAAGTAATCAAAACATGCATAGGACTTAGTATGTGACAAAAGAACAAAAGATAATTTCGGGACACCTGGGTGGCTCAGTTGGTTAAGCAAATGACTGTTGACCTAAGTTCAGGTCTCGATCTCAGGGTCATGAATTTAGGCCCTGCACTGGACTCTGCTTTGGGTTGAAACCTACTTTAAATAAATAAAAGGAATTTAAATAAATGTTCACGGATTTGATGACTTGTTAGTGAAGATGTCAATTCTCTTCAACTCATCTGTAGGTTCAATGAAATGCCTCCAGTAACATTTTTTATAGACATAGCAAGATTATTCTAAAATTTGTATAAAATGGCACAGATCCTACCATAGCTAAAACAATCTTTTTTTTTTTTTTCTAGGAGAGAGAGAGACAGCGTGAGCAGGGGAGGGTCAGAAAGAGAGGGAGTCACAGACTGAAACAGGCTCCAGGCTCTGAGCTGGCAGTCAGCACAGAGCCCGACGCGGGGCTGGAACCCACGAACCGCGAGATCATGACCTAAGCGAAAGTTGGACGCTTAACCGAGTAAGCCACCCAGGAGCCTCTAAAACAATCTTAACAAAGGAGAGTAAGTAGAATGAATAACTACACTCAATGTTTAGGCTTACTCTATAGCCACAGTAATCAAGACAATGTGATACTGGCAGAGGGACAGACACACAGATGAAGAAAACAAAATAAAGAATTCAGAAATAGACTCAAACAAGTAAGTACAACTAAATTTTAACAAAGTACAAAAACAATTTGTAAGATGGTGTTTACAACAAATGGTAATGGAGTAACTAGACATCTGTAGGCAATAAATGAAGCTCAATATAAACTTCAGACCTTACATAAAAGTTGACTAAAAATAAATCATGGACTTAAATGTAAAACATAAAACTATAAAGATTTTCATAAAAGGACTTAGAAGAAAATCTTCAGAATCTAAGACTAGGTAAAAAATACTTAGGTGATACCAAAAACACAACCTATAAAAGAAACTGGATCTCATCAAAATTAAACACTTTTGCTCTGCAAAAGACCCAGTCAAGAAGATGAAAATAAGCTACAGACTAGGAGAAAATATTTGCAAACTACATATGCAACAAAGGGCCAGTATCTAGAATATACAACAAACTTTGAAAACTCAGCAGTAAAAAGCAAACAACTAAGAACTATGAATAACATTAAGGAGCCTATGGTAATGGAATTGTTCTGTACCTTGGCTGCAGAGGTGAATACACAAAACTTTACATGTGATAAAACTGGACAGACCTTGACACACACACGTGTGCTCATGCACACTCACACACACTTTATTACATATTATTTCAAGAAAATTAGGAAATTTGAATAAGTTCAGTGGATTGTATCAATGTCAATATCCCAATTTTGATGTTGTATTACAGTTTTCCAATTATATAAGGAAACCATACAACTCAGTAACAACAAAATAATCATATTTTAAAATGGGCAGAGGACTTGGACACTTTTCCAAAGACAACATACAAATGGCCAACATATACATTAAAAGATACTCAGTTTCACTAATCATCAGGGAAATGCAAATCAAAATCACAATGAGGTATCACTTCACACCAGTCAGAATGGCTATTATCAAAAAGACAAGAAATAGCAAGTGTTGGTATGGATGTGGAGAAAAGGGAATTCTTATGCACGGTTCGTGGGAAAGTAAATTAGTACAGCCACTATAGAAAACAGTATAGAAGTTCCTCAAAACTAAAGATAGAAGTATTGAGGGGCACCTGGGTGGCTCAATTAGTTGAGCATCTGACTTCAGCTTAGGTCATGATCTCATAGTTTGAGTTTGAGCCCCTCATTGGGCTCTGTGCTGACAACTCAGAGCCTGGAGCCTGCTTTGGATTCTGTGTTCTCTCTCTCCTTCTCTCTCTCTCTCTCTCTCTCTCTCTCTCAAAAGTAAAAAAAAAAAAAAGAAAATTAAAAAAAATAGAAGTAGCATATGATCCTTCAAACCTACTTCTGTGTATATAATCAAAGGAAATGAAATCACTATCTCAAAGAGGCATCTGCATCCCCAGTTTTATGACAACATTTTTCACAGTAGCCAAGACATAGAAATGAACTAAGTATCTGTCAATGGATCAATGGATAAAGAAAATGTAACATACATACATGCACACACAGAGGAATATTAATCAGCCATAAAGAAGATGTAAATCCTATCATTTTTTACAATACAGATGAATCTTGAGGGCATTATGTCACATAAGTCAGACACAGAAAGACAAAATGCTGCATGATCTCACTTAGATATGGAATCTGAAACAAACTAACTCACAGAACCAGAGACTATATTGTTGTCAGAGGTAGGGGTCGGGGTGAGCAAAATGGGTGAAGGCTGTCAAAAGGTATGAACTTCCAGGGGCACCTGGGTGGCTCAGTCGGTTAAGCATCCGACTTCAGCTCAGGTCATGATCTCATGGTTTGTGGGTTCGAGCCCTGCATCAGGCTCTGTGCTGACAGCTAGTTCAGAGCCTGGAGCCTGCTTCGGATTCTGTGTCACCCTCTCTCTCTGACCCTCCCCTGCTCATGCTGTATCTCTCTCTCAAAAATAAATAAAATATTAACAAAAAAGTATGAACTTCCAGTTACTACAAAAAGAGATTATATATAGTCTATATATAGACTATATATAGACCATATATAGATACCATAAGCCTGAGAGGTCAGAGATGCTTCTGTTTCTGCAGTTAGTTAACCCACAATTCATGTAGTACCGCTCCAGCCATGGCTACTCTACAGGCAGCCCTGGAAAATGTCTGGCTGTGTTTATAAGGAGATCTAGAGTAACATTTAGAGAAATGAGAATGCTGTATGGCAGAAGAGAGCTTTGCTCAGGGTCTTGTTGCTTTCTAGCAGGGGTATCACTGGATAGCCCACATTGTTGATATCTTGATACACTTACACTCTTTGTGATTTACTGTATGTGATTCATGACATGTCACATGTCAAAGACATGTGTGCTATAGGAATTCAACAAAAATCAGTTGCATAATTTGATTTCAAGAATTGTTTTAAAAGTTGCCATGTGCAATGCATATACTATGTAGAAATGAAACCAAGTCAAATGTAGTTTATATTCTAATAAATAATAAAGTAGGTAGGCTGTCAGCTCATTAACAATGCAGTGAAAGCAAAGTTCAATAAAGGATATGTGATGAGCAGATGAAAGAAGGATGATCTCTAGCCAAGGGGATCAGAAAAAAGTTTCATAAAGGAAAAGAAATTTAAATTGGACCTTAAATAATGGGTAAGCCTTTAAGAGGCAGAAGGTGACAATGTTCCCCAAGGAAACTGGAGGAAACTTTCTTCTTTTTCCTGAAGAAAGGAAAAAGTGAAGAGCCAGCACTAGAAAGGGCTGAAAAGTGTAGAAAACTCTTCTTGGAAGGGAGTGAGTGTGAGGGGCATACACAATAGGCACCTTTGTCACAAGAAAGACTGAAAACTGTTTTGAAGACATGTCATTAAGCATTCCTATCTATCATTCCAAAGAGTTTGGACTTCATAAGATGAGAAGAATCAGGAAATGTTTGATCCAGAGAACATAATCTTACAGTGTTGCCTGGAGATGGTAGAAATGAACATTAATGAGATTTCAAGTATGAATGACATAAAGATGTAATGTATTTAATGGGGTAAAAGGCAAATTTGTGGCAAATGTGATTTGTGCATAAACTATATGGATTACTTTAATTGGCTAAAAATCAGGTTCTTTATATATTACTCTTAACCATCTTTAGTTAGTCACTCAACAAGGCATGAACTCTTCCTGCTACTGTTGGTAATCTTTGGGCAAGGGGGTTAGCAATTAGCAGGATTTCTCTGGCATGCTGACTGCCCTGTATAACCATTCATGCCTCCTCCCGTGGGCTGCTAGATGGAATGACTGCTCTTGCCATTAGTCCTAAGTATTCTTAGAAACATGGATGTGTGAACTGAGTTAAGGTTTATAGGCGAAGAGGAACAGATTATCTGGTTACCACATCAGCATGGCTAAGTTTGTCTAATTAATCTTTGATGAACACATTGTTACCAGGAGGATCAGGGCACTGAAAAATTAAAGCTAAGTAAATGTTTAAGTTGAGCCGAGAAAGAAGCTTGATGAGCTCTAAGATTCAGACCAGATTTTGCTGGGTGGCAGGATAAAGTTTTATCTAATGTTCTCCAAATGGAGGCCAGAGAACCTGAGCATAAATGTGCTTCAGAAGGACTCTACCTAAGCAAGGCCTTTCAACTGGTTTTGACCTGAAGCCAACCAATGTTAGTAAAGGTACTAAAGTGGAGAGGATTCCATACAAACAAATCTTTGGTGTCAATTTCATGTTTGAGTGCGTGCGTGTGTGCGTGCGTGTGTGTTTTATGAGAGAGACTGAGCACCAACGGGGAAGAGGGGCAGAGGGAGACAGAATCTTAAGCAGATTCCATACTCACAGTGGAGCCCAATGTGGGGCTCGACCCCATGACCCTGGAATCATGACCTGGGCTGAAATCAAAGGTTGGACACTCAACCAGTTGAGGCACCCAGACACTCCATCATATTTATATTTTTAAAAAGAAATAACAATGAGAACTAAGAAGAAAGCTAGCTTTCTATTTCCATACAGTTTTTAGAAAATGCCTACAGAGGACCTACCAATGAAGGAGCTCCTCTCTGGGCTACATTTGCTCACAATATGACTCACAGGAGGTCACCTGCAACAGGGGAGACTCCTTTCTACCTTGGGTTCAGAACCAAATAAACAAACAGCACACCAGCTCTGGAGAGACACACGTCAGAGCCAAACATGTAATTTGGAAAATTATATGTGGCTAATTGCCCGGAAAAGACCTCTTAGCTTTTCACAGAGATTCACTGGGAAGATTTTGGAAACCTCATCAGAAAGGCTTAGAACATTTATCTTTCCAGGACAAGGGTGAGAAAAAAATAATTCTTGGGAACATAAGCACAAGGGGGCACAGTGGTATTTATGTTTACCCAAGTGGCACCAAAGGATAAATGAGAAATGCTGCCATAAACCCCTAACTTAAACTCCATCAACAGTTGTTGATGTGACAAAAGTCACTTATCAAATTTCAGATTATTCACAGATTTATATCTATGTACTATAAATGTGGCACTGTTTTGGCTGAGAAAATCTGTTTCTTTAGATACCAGGTGAGTTCTTATTATAAAATCAGAAAGAACATTAGCCCTGAAGTTTATACAAAACTCCATCTTACCAAGAACCATGAAAATCTCCAGAGGCTCTCTTTTCAATTCAAATGTCTTTACCTTAGGTCTGACCCCCTCAGCTTCAGGTGATGGATGACACACTTTTTAGCCTCAAATCAATAAATTGTTGGCCTTCCCCCACCTTTTCTGGTATGTTTGATTCAGCCAAAGAAAAAGGACCTAACAAAGCCCCCAAAAGAAATTTATGTAGCAAGACTGGATGAATACAATTTTCTAGCCTACTTTCAAGAAAGGCTGGTTAAAAATTACTAAAATTTACAAAGGCCTCTAACCTAACCTGTAAAGCCATCCTCAGCCAGGCACCCAACTCTGCTGACTGCTCACCAGATTCACTGTTCAAAATTCATTTGTCTTGCTAGGGCTCCTGCAAAAAAAAAAAAAAAAAAAAAAAAAAAAAAAAAAAAAAAAAAAAAAAGATAGATTAGACAGATTAGATAGATAGATAGATAGATAGATAGATAGATAGATAAAGACAAAACAACTAGCTTCAGCCACTTTCTTGATGACAGGCTTTGGCAAAAAAAAAAAAAAAACAGAACTGTGCAAATAAAATTATGAAGAGAACACTAGGATGCTAACCAAAATCATCTTGTCCTGGGTGATTTTTTTTGCCCCCTCCCATGACAAAAATAAAGAAGAAAAAGGTAAATAAAATACTAGCATCTCTTGATAACCTCAATTGTTATTGAGGTCTCCACATCCTAATTATTCAGGTTGAAGCTAAAAACATTTTTGGATTCAGAGCAGGGGGAGACTGATAGCTTCAACACCTAATCCCACCATTTTCACACATGTGATCTGCTTTTATGTCCCCTGTAAAGCATCTCCTTGGAAGGCTTGATTCTGACAAAGTCTGTATTATGAATCCTGAATCAAAAACTCAAGTCCCATCCAAAAGAACTTTCTGTAATGATGCAAATGTCTTGTTGCCCAATAGGTCAGCCACCTGCCACAAAGAACTATTAAACATGTAGAATGTGGCTTCTCTAAAAAATTTTTAATGTTATTTAATTAACTGAAATTTAAATAACCGCACATGGCTAGAGGTTACCACATGGGACTGCAACAGCACATAGGACACCACTTGGCTTTCTTTGATAGTGGCAACTCCACAGATATCAATGCCCATCAGTCCCATTTTAAATACTTTTTGATTAGTGTGTAAGGGCTTTCCAGCAGTAAATGAAAGAGAAGTCAGAATTGCAATATATTTTCTAAATGAATGTAATCACACTAATTTCAGATATATATGATAACTGACACAAGAGTAGCTAGTTTGCTAAAGGTCCAATCCTGCACTTTTGATAACAGAAGCATTATTATTTGCAATTAGCCTTTTAAACAGCCCAACTGGACTTGCCTTGCTTACTTTGCAGTTTCACTGTATACCTCTAAATTGTTTTATGGTACTTTTATCTTCTCAGAATCCAGTTTCTCTTATACTATGCACTTCTTCAAGGGAAGGTTTTTCCCATTAATTTCCACAAATCCAGCTTGCTTTGTCTACAACACCAGACAGCCCTGATCTTTTCTTGGTTGATTAAGCTACATTCCTAATCATATATATAGTATTGTTGATGACTTTTGCTTTTTCATGTTTATGCTTCCTGAACTTGTAGCAACTTCCTGATTCTAACCTTTTTTTTTTAACGTTTATTTTGGGAGAGGTCGACTATAAGCACAAGAGGGAGAAGGGCAGAGAGAGAAGGAGAGAGAAAATCTCAAGCAGGCTCTGCACTGTCAGTGCATAGCCAAACACAGGGCTCAAACTCACAAACTGTGAGATCATGCATGATCTGAGCCAAAATCAAGAGTCAGATGCTTAACTAACCAAGCTACCCAAGCGTCTCCCCATCTTAATTCCAACCTTCAAAACCTTTCTTTACCTCTTTCTTACACCTGTTGTTGGCCCATGTAGGTGCAACTTCAGCAGATTATCTAGAATAAAGGTCCTCAAACTTAAAGGCACATAGGAATCATCACCTGGAAGAGTGTTAAACACAGATTCCTGGATCCTAAACCCAGAGTTTCTGATTCAGTAGGTCTGGGTCAATCCAGAGAATCTGCATTTCTAACAAGTTCTAGGTGTTGAGGATGCTGCTTGTTAGGCCACCACACTTTGAGAATCACTAACCTAGACTATAAGAACTCTTCCTGGTTTCTTGGGTTCTTCATTCACACACCTGAACCCCAGGATTGGTTATTTCAGCATAGACTCCGGATTGTCCTTTATAAAATCTAGTGTGCATATGAATCAGTGGGATATTGTTCAAATGAGTAGTTGAAATCAGTGGACCTGGAGTACATCCTGAGAATCTTCAATTTTAATAAGTATCCTAGGTAATACTCATGCTCCACACTCTGGGTAATACCACCCTAGACTTCTAAGCCTTAATTTCCCTCTTATTCATTTTCAATCCAGTGTCATTCTGAGAAAGGATTCCTAAAATCTGCTAAGGAACTGAACTCTCCACACTCACTGTTGACTAAGAGTTCTTCCTACTAGCTAGCATTAGATTTAACATCCTCCAACCCCAAACTCAAGGCAAGTATCAGTGATTCATCATGGCAATCCTGAATGCTGAGTCTGAACTCAGTCTCAACAATCTTCTCAGAGTGTGCGCCAGGCAGCCATTAACAAATCACAGCAGGGTGAGACCAAAATGGCTGTCTCTCTTTGTTCAATAAGTCCCTCAAAATGATTATACTAAACTTCACCAGGAATTAAACTTTTCCCACCTTTTAGTGTTAATAGATAATCAAATTTTCTATATACCTGAGAATATCTGAGAATATTTAGTTTATATGGCTACTCAATTCCTTCTTCCAAGTAACCTTGTCAATTTTTATAAATTCATTCTTCCTCTATTTTTCAACCATCATCTCTAGTTATTTCTTGTCTCTAAGCCATATTCTGCTTTATTAGGATTTCTTCCTTCTAAGAGCATACCCTAATTAATGTCTTTGATATTTTTTTCTTTTTATTTCTCTCCTAAGTTTTTGTCTATTATCTCAAAAGCCAGTACTCTTGATGCTGCTATCAAAATCTTGTTTCTCTTTGCTTTGACTTTTACCATGCCCACCCCCAAATGAAGTCTGTATTCATGGCTTCCATGTTCAAAGAAGCCATTCATTCTTAACCTCCAGAAACCCATTTACGTACCCACCACTCTAGCAATGGTGTGTCACAGGTGTTTAGTCAGGAAATTCAATGACTTTTTCTTAGTTCTAAGTGCAGTAATTGCTATTGATTAGGTTTTTAGAAACAAAGGGTTTTACTTTCCACTGGCTCCTGGCACGTTCCTCATTTATATCTTTGGTTTTGCTTCTCCTTCCACCACTAAATATCTAGAACTCAAAGAGGAGTTCTGTCTCTAGTACCCTACAGCTTTCTCTCTTCAGTCTTCCTCAGATATCTCATAGAGTTATGTTGCTTCAGCAAACACTTCCCTTGTGAGTAATGACACTCAAATCTATTTGCCTTTAAGTATCAGTCCTACTTTCCTGAAAGCCTACTAGGCATCTCCACATGGATTTTCTCAACAGTCCTAAGGCTGAGCTCATCTTTTCCTCACCTAAGTCAGTTTCCTCTTGGGGCTTCTTATTTTGTTCTTCAAGTTACCTAGGCTCAAGGTCTTGGAATCAGCCTGGACCTGCCCACATGTCACTCTGTACACCCAATAAGTTCTCAGATCCCATAAATACTTCCTTCAAAATGTTTCTCTAAACATTCCATTCCTTTTTATCACTGCCAATTCCAACCCAGTCTTATTACTTAATCTTCTAAGCATAGAATATTTTTTAATTCTCTCCATGTCAAGTAATCCAAGAAGCTACTGTAATGGAATTTCCCAAAACCCCTCCTTCTTATGTCACCCTCATGTTCCCAAAGCCTTCATCATACCATTTCCTACAGCAATAATAATCTATAATCCTGTTCAAGAGACTTTGTAATCACAACCATTCCATCTATCCAAACTTACCTCCTTCTACCCACCTCCATGAGCTCCTTAGCCATGCTGGTCCACTTTTTCTCAAAGTATGCCATCCTTATGTAAACAGAGTCACCTCACCCCACTCCTACTTGCTGCCAGTTTCCTATGCCCTACCCTCCTCGATTGTCCATTCAAAAGTCCAACTTCTGGGTAGACTTCCCTGATTACTTTTGCCCCAGTACTCTTTACAAACCTGAAGTTTTGTTTGAACAACTTAGCCCTTAGCTTTCCTTTCCTTGTATTGCTATTTACCTTTTCCTATAAATCCTATATTCCTGCACAGACTCAAAGCTCCCTGTAAAATGAGTTCTATCTTATATCTGCTTTGCCTAGAATGGCAGCCAATCATAAATCAGCAATGTCACCAGACAGCTGAGTTTCAAAGTAAAGATTTTATTCTAATTTTGCCCATTTTATGGATTGGCATTAGAATTTCTATGAAGTTTGAACTTAGGATTGCCCTCAGGGTGATAATTTCATACAGTGCCCTAAAAAAGACATACATACCAGAACAGGTAGTGTTTCCTCTAATAATGAGGCTTCCACAGAGTCAAAGGCTGTAGTTGAACTAAATCTTGTTCCATATTCTAGCTAATAAATGCTCCTAAATATTTTCAAGCTTCCCCACCGTCGCTAAGGCTTAGAGAGGCTATTTGTCATACTTGCAAAGGCTTCAAATGAGGCATGATTTCCAGAAGAAAGCAGCTGTGTAAAATTGGCCTACAAACAGAAAGACAGCATGGCTGTGGGACACCTAGCTCGCTGTCAACAACCAAAACCTTCACTGGCACTGGTAAATGTTTTATTGGTTTAATATTAAATTAACTGCTCCTGCATACGGAGTGCATTATATTTAATGGCATTCTGGTATTTGGAACTGCAGTTTGCTCTTATGCACCTGTAAAATTAGTATTTCATAATATTCCACCAAGTTTGTAAAGCTTCATTTGTTTTATATGCAGTTTTCAAAAGCCTGACATAGACAGTGGAACTTGGGCTTGGAGAAAATCTGATGGGCAAACTATTACTCACCATTAAAGAGGGACTTTTTTTTTTTTCTGTCTACAACACACACTATTTGAAACAAAGATTATAAGGTTTTTGTTTATCCTGAGTCATCGGTGAACGATTAATGCACTTTTGTTGCCCTTCACTTTGCTCAGGAAAAGTCTATCTGGGGAGATGAGTAATTGCAGGTTTACTAAGATCAAACCCGATGACGATTCTTCAGGCTGCTCCTGTTTAAATACCTTAACTGTTACTAAACCTTGAGTAGGGAGTCATTTTTGGGTTTGCCCAGACATTTTAAGCCTACAATTACAGAGGATTATTTACAAATAGTAATCATTTAGGGACAAAATTTCCCCGATTATAAAACCGTTAAAAAAAAAATCCCTGAAAACAGTGAAGCTTAGATTCTGTGCCTCTCTTATTAAAATTTCTTATATGGCTAACCCAGAACTCACCTTTCATATTAATTCATCTAATTTACCAAAACCACTGTCATCTACTGATTCTGCTTTTGGCACTGAGCGGTCTGAACTAAGGTACACACACACACACACACACACAGTCTTAATAAACTCAATTACTCAATTGGCATTGTGGCCACGTGGCCTTTATTTTTACAGGACTCATTTTCTAAGATAAATTGCCTAGAGCCTGCCCTTAATCAAAGATTCCATTCAAAACTGGATCTTCATTTATGTACAAGCATTTGTTTGAATACCTGTTTTCAATAAAACAGGTTATTTCATAATCTAAATAAATCTACAGAGATAGAAAACAGATTGGTGGTTGCCAGGTGCTGGGGGTAAAGAGTGAGTACTTAAAGGGAATGAGGTTTCCTTTTGGGGTGATGAAAATGTTTTGGAACTATACAGAGATGATGGATGTACAATATTGTAAATAAATGCCGCTGTATTATATTTTATGTGTAATGGTTAATGTTATGTGTGCAAATATCACTTCAATTAAAAAGAGAAAAAACTGGATCATCATCATGGGCTTACTACACATGTGGCTTGCAAGCTCCACTCAGGTCAAGTCTATATGTGATACTGAGGTGTCCTAAAAAATGAAACCTGGAGTCTATCTTCTGAAAGAAACACAGGACTTCCAACAATTCCTTACATTTTATTATGTAATCAAAATTGCCTACTCCTATCTAGATCTCTTGCATCTGTCTCTCTTAACAAAACTGTGTGAAGATTCAATGACCATCCCTCTCCCTTCTTGAAGATCTTTCCACCAGTCTCTGTCTCCACACAGTGTGCAGCTTTTTTTTTTTTCATTTCCTTCCATTTTCTGAGTACGCCTAGAGAGGTCGTATCCCTCAGGGGCTCTGCATTGGCCCTCTCTCCTTCCCTTCCTTGCAGGATTTCAGAGGGCTTCTTTGCCCTTGCTGCTCTGGCTGCTAAGGACTCCCAAATCTGGACTGGCAGCCCCTCCTGGTTCCAGATCTGTGTGACAATAGCCACCTGCACATCCAGAAGATTCTCATTTCCCAAACACAGCCCATTGTAAAAATAGCTGATCTTCACATAGTTTTCAAAAGCAATTCTATAGAAATTATTCTCATAGATATTATCTCTTTAAATCTTCACAGCATCCTTGTGAGGTAAATAATAGTGTTTCCCCATCCTGCAGCTAAGGAAGCTGAGACTCATAAAGGTGTTCAAGGTCATTAAATTGATAAATTGCAAACATGCTCACTAATCAGCATCCCAGTTCCTTACTCATCCCAGTGTATGCCTGGGATGCCTTTTAATCTCTTCAAAAATGGTTCCCTCTCTTATATTTGCAATATACCTTTGCAACATCACCCCCTCTGCAACCAAGCTCAGGAACTGTAGTCTTTCAAGTAATTCTTGACCTTCTTCTCCTTCACTGCCAATATCTAACCAAAGTCTATTTATTACATGTAGTCTATTCTACATACATGGCGAGCACTCATCCACTCTTATGTCTTGCCAGAATACTTCAACATTCTCTTAGCTGACCTCCTAGTACCCAGTTCCAACCCTACAGGACCCCTCTATGATTGTATTCCATCATTCATCCCTATCGTAGAGAGCCTTAATTGGTACTATCCCATCAGACCACATGAAAGGTTTCAGCATGGCATTTGAAGCCTTGTCACATCTTCTCATTTTCCAAGCCCATCTATCACAATTCCTTTCCATGTCTTCAATCTAGGTATACCAAACTACCTTCTATTCCCTGAAGCCACTGCATTTCACTCTCCTGTGCCTTTACTTGCAGTTTCTTTTCTTGAATGTCCTTATTTATCTTCCAATTGATGAAATCCTCCAAATTTAATTTGAACATCACTACCTTTGTGAAATATTTCCTGACTCCCCTACTTGGTCCAGAGAAAATTAATCAATCCTTATTTGGTTTTATATATGAAGTATTTTGTATATCATGTATATCAGTTTCCTAGGGCTGCCATAACGAATTAATAAAACCTTTGTTGCTTAAGGCAACAGAAATATATTCTCTCACAGTCATGGAGTCCAGAAATATAAAATCAAGGTGCTGGCAAAGCCACACTGCCTCTGGTGGTTTCAGTGGAGACAACAGTTTTCCTTGGCTTGTGGCTGCACCCTTCTTTGCTGTCTCAACACTACACTTCTAAAAATCACTTTATTCCTCCATAACTTGTGAAGAACAGGTTTGCTGGGTATACTAGTATGGTCTGAAAATAATGTTCAGTCATAATTTTAAAGGCCTCTTGAATTGCATTGTATGTTCCATTATTGCTATCTGATACCATTCTTATGCCTAATTATTTTATATGATCTCATTTTTTTCATCTTACGAAGATTTTACCATTTTTTGTTTATTCCTGGTTTATTAAAATATCATGATGATGTTGCTTTGGTATGAGGTTTTTTTTTTTTTTTTTTTTTTTTTATTCATTACACCGAATGCTTGGTAGGACAGTTCAACATCCTATGATCTAAAAAATGTTCTTATATTTTTTGGTGAATAATGTCCTATTTTTTCTGTTCTTATTTTCTTAAACAATCATTAGTTAGATGTTAGATGACCTGTAATAATCTAATGAGATTCTTTTTATTTCTTTCATTGTTTATTGTCAAGTTGGATTCCATATAACACTGACTGTTCATCTCAACAAGTGCCCTCCTCCATGCCCATTACCCTGTCTCCCCCATCCCCATCAGCCCTCAGTTTGTTCTCAGCATTCAAGAGTCTCTCATGGTTTGCCTCCCTCCCTCTCCCCAACTACTTTTCCCTTTCTCCTCCCCCGTGGTCCTCCATTAAGTTCCTCCTAATCCACCTATACGTACAAACATATGACTTATTTCGCTTAGCATAACACACTCAAGTTCCATCCATGTTGCTACAAATGGCCAGATTTCATTCTTTCTCATTGTCATGTAGTGTTCCATTATATAGATAAACCACGTCTTCTTGATCCATTCATAATTGATGGACACTTAGGCTCTTTCCGTGATTTGGCTATTGTTGAGACTATTGCTATGAACATTGGAGTCCATGTGCCCGTATGCATCAGCACTCCTGTATCCCTTGGGTAAATTCCTAGCAGTGCTATTGCTGGGTCATGGGGGAGTTCTATTGTTAATTTTTTGAGGAATCTCCACACTGTTTTCCAGAGGGGCTGCCCTGGTTTACATTTCCACCAACAGTGTAAGAGGGTGCCCATTTTTCCACATCCTCACCACCATCTATAGTCTCCTGATTTGTTCATTCTAGCCACCCTGACTGGCGTGAGGTGGTATCTCAGTGTGGTTTTGATCTGCATTTCCCTGATGATGAGAGACACTGAGCATCATTTCATGTGTCTGTTGGCCATCCGGGGAACAAGAGCACCCCAAACCCAGTAGAAGAAGAGAATTAATAAAAATCAGGGCAGAAATAAACAATATAGAATAAAAAAAAAAAAAAACCAGGTGAAGAGATCAATGAAACCAAGAGTTGGTTTTTTGAAAAAATAAACAAAATTGATAAACCTCTAGCCAGGCTTCTCAAAAAGAAAAGAGAGAGCACCCAAAGTGTCAAAATCATGAATGAAAATGGATTTATTACAATCAATCCCTCAGAAATACAAGCAATCATCAGGGAATACTATGAAAAATTACATGCCAACTGAACAGCTTAGAAGAAATGGACAAATTCCTAAACACACACACACACTACCAAAATTCACACAGGAAGAGAGAAAATCTGAAGAAACCTATAACTAGTGAAGAAGTTATATGAGCTATCAAAAATCTCCCAACAAATAAGAGGTCTGGGCCAGATGGCTTCCCTGGGGAATTCTACCAGACACTTAAATCAGAGTTAGTACCCATTCTTCTCAAGTTATTCCAAAAAATAGAAATTGAAGAAAAACTTCTGGATTCATTCTATTAAGCCAGCATCACTTTGATTCCCAAGCCAGACAGAGACCCAGCAAAAAAAGAAAACTGCAGGCCAATATCCTTAATGAATAAGGATGCAAAAATCCTCAACAAGATACTTGCATATCAAATTCAACAGCACATAAAAAGAATTATCCACCATGATCAAGTGGGATTCATTCCCAGGTTACAGGGCTGGTTCAATATTTGCAAATCAATCATTGTGATACATCACATTAACAAAAGAAAAGATAAAAACCATATGATCCTGTCAATAGATGCAAAAAAAGCATGTGACAAAATACAGCATCCCTTCTTAATAAAGACCCTGGAGAAAGTCGGGATAGAAGGAACCTGCTTAAACATCATAAAAGGCATCTATGAGAAGCCCTCAGCTAACATCGTCCTCTATGGGAAAAAACTGAGAGCTTTCCCCCTGAGATCAGGAACACGACAGGGATGTCCACTCTCACCACTGTCGTTTAACATAGTGCTGGAAGTCCTGGCATCAGCCATCAGACAACAAAAGAAAATAAAAGGCATCAGAATTAGCAAAGAAGTCAAACTTTCACTTTTTGCAGTCATGATACTCTACGTAGAAACTTCGACAGACTCCACCAGAAGCCTACTAGAACTGATTCGTGAATTCAGCAAAGCTGCAGTGTACAAAACCAATGAACAGAAATTGGTTGCA